>NC_135499.1:90553623-90913623 GCF_052857255.1 Amblyomma americanum | reverse complement strand
TTATTAAAATAAATTTAGAAATAACTTCTGCATAACGACGCAAAAAATATATTGGGGATATTATCCGGACCAGAAGTGGACTTAAAGATTTAACAACAGTGAAGTTAATGCTGGCAGTTATACAATGTCTGGATCAGGAAAACAAAATGATGACTACGAAACCTACATGGATTTGGATTTGAGGATAAACTTTGAAAGTGCCTATTAAAGCGCTCGGCAATGGTAGTTTTTTCAACAAGGATTGCACGCTCATGCATAATTCGATTAATGGCCTTTTTATTTTCTGCTAAACAGTTCCAAAACTTTTGGGGGGAGTCATGAATATAGTCCGGCTGTGTGTGCTCAAAATAGTACCGTTTTGCTTTCTGAATTTCTTGAGTAAGGTTCGATTTGTGAGTTTGAATTATGAATCGAGTGGATCCTCTTCGTTACAACCGTTTAATTTTCCTCGTAAGATGCACTATGTTTCGACTCATCCAAGGATTTATCTGGCGTGTTTTCCTCACTTTCGTAAGGACAAAATTGTTTATGCGGTGCAAGCAAACTTCTAAACCTTTCCCACAATTCATCAATGTTCGAACTATGAAAAAAGTCCAGGCAATACTCATACTCAAAGTAATCCAGCACACTTTCGTCGTTTGCGTGTGAAAAATCTTTGAAAGGAACTATTTTAGCGATAGATTTTTTGTTCAAAACATGCGCAGGAAATGAAACGTACACCATACGGTGATCAGATAAGCCACATTCTGCCGACTCTGAAAAATTTTGAATGGAACGACTTAAGAATACACGATCAAGCACCGAGGCAGAATCACCTAGCACACGTGATGGTTCTCTAACAACTTGTTGCAGGTCATGACAAAGTATTATATCACATTACTTATCAGCATGGGCACCAAAGCCTGAAAAGAGAGTTGGGTAAGCCCAGTCGATTACTGGCAGATTAAAGTCTCCCTCCAGTATGATTCTGTCACCCTTGAATTTGGACATCTGATCAGCAGGGTCATTTAGGAATTGTACTGATGAATCTGGAGGTCAATAAGCTGCAAAAACTAGTTAGGACTGGCAGCAGCAGATTGCTATTAAAGAAATATTTTCGTCACCAGCAATTTCCTTTAGGTTGATAGCGACACAGCCATGTTTTACAAGAACCGCTACCCTAACCCCCCGAGAAGGCCTCTCACAATGGAATACTTGATAGCCGGGAGCAAAAACGTCTCTTTCATCAATGTCGTCTCGTAGCCAGGTTTCCGTAATTGCAGCATTATGTGGATCATATTCAAGTAATATAGCCTCAAGTTTTTCTATTTTGTTTAAGACACTACGTACCTTAAACTGGGAGCCGCAAGTCAAGGAGCTTGTGAGCCGCTCTGATGGTCTGTCCTGCCAGTCGGCTGCTTGGAAGCCGGACCTGGCGGCTTCACTCGTGCATTCTTTACATCATCTCATGCATACAGTGTTCCATCCATGACCAGCTTATCGTTCAACAGAATTTGCCGTTTTTGCCTTCTTTTTTCTCTTTTTTGGCACTTTCCCACAAGAACTTGCGTTTTCTGAGTGTGTTGCGGGATTAATCATTTTGCAGGGAAATGTCTTCACCTTTAAGTTTGAAAGCATTGTTCAAAACTTCCTGCTTTTCATTAAAGTCCTGGAAAAAGATAATGACAGGTCTTGTTTTCCCTGGCTTGCCAATCCTGTGGATTCTTTCTACAGAAGAACACGAGACTCCAAGTTTTTTTCGGAAAAAATACCTTGAAGTACTTTTTGCTTAAGATCAACGTCGATTTCATCGGGTTCTTCTTTTACTCCGAACACTAGCAGATTTGACCGTCTACGTCTATCTTCTAAATCATCAATCTTGTTCTGAAGAGAACGCACAGTTTGTTCAAGGGTATCTATTCATTTTATATCTTGTACAAATTCCAAAATGTAGAGCACAGGTCATTGACTGTTTTTTGAAGATTAGCCTGCTGATCCCCAAGGGCTGTTATTTCAGATGTTAGTTTGTCCTGACCTTGCACCAACTGCTCCAATAATTCGCGAGTGTTTGGTTTATCAGGGCCAGGATTCAACTCGACATCGCCACAGAGCAACAATCCGCACACAAGATATACTTCAGAGGCAATTTATAAGCACTTTTGTGGGCACGGCAAAACCAAACGGAACAAGTAACCACTCTTAATGGTAGAGTAATAGCCACAAACCAGCACAAGGCAGAAGAAAGGCCTGTTAGGCGACATGCCCACAGCCGATGCGCGTCTTGCTGGACGTCTTTTAAAGCAGGATCTGTTGATGTCACGTGTTAGTTCGGTGGTAGCGCTCCAGTGGTGAAGTTGGTGAGCAGGTAACGGTGCGTCATCAGCGATAACGGATGCCAGAGACACGTGTCTACAGCTTGCGCGTCGAAGTTGCCTGGCGATCCAGTAAAGAAAAGCACGATAACCTGCACAAGGCAGAGGGGCCTGTTAGGCGACATGCCCAAAGTCGATGCGCCGCGCCCACTCTTGTTGCACACTTCGTTCCAGCAGCTGAACAATACTACGCAACACGTGCGTCTGCTTGGTATATCTTGAAGTGCTTCGAAATCAAGCCGCACTTGTGAATTATCTCGTCTACATTATCGGGATATATTGCCACTCCGATACTGCCAGCGCTTTAGTGGGCTTGGCGGCATGCAACCTCTGGCATGACGTGACTGCTCGCAATTTCTGCTATTAAAATAGCCAATTGCCATCATTATTATGCTAAAAATTTGTTTTATCGATCTGCCTTCGTGCTTCCGAGCAGATGACGCGCGTGTTATATTTCTTGTGACAATGATTGTATGCTGCTAAAATTACTACCGTCAGCTGGTGACTCTGGAACGAATCAGGGCCCACCCGTCCAGTCTACAACTGGTTGGTGCTCTTGAATGGTTGAAAGACCGACAGTCTGAGATGCTTGGGCAGTGAGAATCATCAAGGCCACCTTGGCGCTCCATGAGCAAAGCTTTATTGACTTAAAAACTAAATCGCATAGGATTGAAGAGGATGGCGCCCCTTTTGCAGCAGTGATGACTAAGATAGGAGGCGTCTAATTCTCTCCAAACAATTTGGTGGCCAAGTGACGGTGACGGCTGTCCGTGTTGACGACGCAGCATTGGAACAGCCTTATGTGCTATGGGTTCAAAAGACTCTCAGGGTGAATCATGGAGCATGTCTGTTATCAATGAAGTGCATGGAGCAAACACTTCATTGATAACGCTTAGCGCTTCGTTTATATAGTCACGATACATTTAAGTTCGTTTTCAGCTGCTTGAGACAGCCTCTTTTTTCTGTTGATGCGCAGCTTTGCCGATGTATGCCTGATATACTCTTTTGCTTTTGTATAACTTTTTGTGCATTTCCCCCATTTTTGTTACACGACGCGTAGTTTTTTACTTTTATCTCTTTTTGAGAAAAGCAAAATTCTATCCGAACTGACCTGTTTTTTGTGTTTTGCTGTAATTTACTATGTTTTTTTCTAGCCTATTTTGCACAACCTCCTCCTGTATTTGACACCCCTTACATAATACCTCTCTGGAGGCCTGTAAGGTATCCGTAAATAAGTAGTAATTGGCCTCTGTAATGAAATCAGGAACAGATATACAACGCCGACACATAGAGTGGTCACACATGCTAGGCACCCTCTGAGTTCACAATCCACGGCCAGTCATTGCCAGATTCAAAGATATCAGAAACATAGATCAGATTCTATATATGTCAAGGAAGCTGAAAGCCACCCATAGCGCAGTTTCTGAGGATTTTTGTCCTGTGTTCGTGCAGCTCCCTGGCATATCACTGAATGTAGTAAGGTTCGGGAGATGAATTTGAAACTTGGCTTTGACAATGTGGTGTCTGGCAAGAAAACATATGTTTTCAATATCTGTTGTAACACTGTAAAATGATGCACGTTTTAGCAAGGAGTTCTGACACTCAAAAAAACCATTCAACCTCATGTTCCTCTTTTCCTCTCCTATTTGCTAATATACGCTGCTAATTAACATACGCAAAGAACGATTATAAGGGTAACCTTGCGTCTTGGAGTTCGTGCAATACTCTTCTGTCAGCTTAAAAATGGCTCAACTCACCTTTTATCGATTCCGTAACCTTGATTTAGCTGATAAACTTCGCCATCTTTCGTAATGAAAAAAATAATAACTTCTATGAAGGTGGTGTGCTTATCGCTGCAAATTATGTTCTGCATTGTATTATAGTCAAGCTATTATCCTCGTTAAAATATTTGTATTTTGTTGTAATATGTCACAACAGCACACTTAGAGCGGATATTGTAATCGCCCGCTGAAGGCTGATGCATATTTTGTGCACCATTTTCACGACGCTCTGAACAAGCCTGCTAAAAAGTACCCGAACACTTCAGTCCTCTTTTTCAGGGATTTCAACCTGCCCTCCATTCACAGGCCGGACCTTCCTTTCACGTTGTCGAAAAATAACATTGCTAGCCAATTTGTGAACTCGTGCCTCACTTTCAGATTAGGACAACTTATTGCTCACCCAACAACCAGCACAGATCAGTCTTCAAACATTCTTGATCTTATCTTTACTTTACATCCACAAAGCTTGTCCGCTGTTACACATGTGCAAGACCTCAGTTATAACGCAGGAAAGCCGGCATTTGCCTGTTTTTTGCTAAGGAATAAAAACCTCAGAACAGAACCTACGCTTTATTAGTGGGGTCATTATCTAGCCTAAATAAAGAATTAGCAAGCTTCTCTGAAATCTCGCATCAAGTTATCAGTGTCGCTCAACCTAATTGTACTGGCTCCTTTTTAAAGCCTAGATGCAGCGGTTAATTAGAGTTTTCATCACAACTAACACAGTAACCGAGCGTGTGAAATCATCATGATGTAAGGCGAACTTAAAACGGCTAAGTGAAATTATAAACCACACTTTCCGCTGTACTAAAAATAACTCTCAACTCGATTGTGCCAAATATTACTCTTTTTTAGCCACTAAATGCAACAGTATTCAAAGGGAAGCGAAAACTTCACTAACATACCTCCGATGTTGCAGAACAATCCCAAATGCTTTTCGAATGTATTCTTACCATGAATCCAACGTTATACTCATTTGTGATTTGGATGGCTTGCCTGTGCTTGATCATAGAGTCGCGGATGTGTTTTACAGTATATTTTCCTCTTTTTTACACCCATAAGCCTTTTGAATCTTGCCGATGCACATGCGCACAATTATTATTAATTTCAATGCACACGCGCACAATTAACAAATTCTTCTGAATTCTGGAAACGTTCAGAAAATAATTGAGGGTGGTTAATGCCTATCTGGTGGAATTGTCGCGATGGGTGAAAAAAAATATAATTTACGGCTTAATGCAAAAAAATAAATAGATAGTATTCAGGCTCATGAACAAAAGTTTCAACGATATTCAGGTCATGTTCTAAGACCATTACTTGGAAAAAGTAAAGGGGCATAAGTTCCTTGGAGTATGGTTTCACGAACATTTTTCTTGGAGTTATGTCATCATCTTATTTCGGAACTCGCGCGTTTTCTTGGATGCCTATTCAAAGTATCTGATATATTACCTTTATGGTTGAAAATATCAATTTATTACACGTTATTTTATGCCAAATTGTTGTATTGCATGCTTGTGTTGGGTACTACCACCAAAGGTAATTATGAGAGAATACTAATTCTGCAGAAGCGCGTACTTCGAATTCTAGAGAACTACAAAGGCCCAATAAGAAAACGTAACCACGCAACACCTTTTCTCCAAATGTAACATCCTTCCAGTTATAAAAGCATACAATTTAAGGCTAATGTAACACATATACAAAAACAGTTGTATACTGATGACATCCACCATACGTCCTCCAGTTATGAAATTAGAAACCCTCAAAGATAGATTAAAACGTTTAGAACTAGCTATGGAAAACAGGGTATGGACTACCAAGAAGCCAAACTCACTTCAGCCAGTCAATCAGAGCTTTTAAATGAACATAATAATTATTGTTCTCCTCAAATATATTATTAGAGCAATGAAGAAAATATAGGTATCACTATGAACCTCCGTAGGTATCTATCATGCAGTTTGTAACTGAGATTCTCTTTTTTGCGCTACACATTATAAGATAAGACACAATCCTACCAGATGTTATTATTAGAAACTTTCAGTAACGTCTTTTTAGTTTTTAGCTTGGATTCTATCAAGTGTTACTTTTGGTTGTACCTGGATATATCTGTACGCTCTTTACCTAACAAAATCTCCAAAGTTGATTTGTGCTGTATTGCTATATTGTATTGTTTAATTGAGTTACTCCTTGTGTTGTGTAAAGTGAGTAAATACGTTTCTGCTACTGTAACCGCGTAAGTGTTTTATCTAACGAAAATATGACTCAGCTACTGCAGGCATTAAATAATTGTGTGGGGGCTAAGGGCTCATCTGTCTT
The DNA here is from genome assembly GCF_052857255.1 of Amblyomma americanum. NCBI lineage: Eukaryota > Metazoa > Arthropoda > Arachnida > Ixodida > Ixodidae > Amblyomma > Amblyomma americanum. Next base: position 90,907,178 of record NC_135499.1, on the reverse strand, counting down.
CCGAGCCTTTATCCTTACCCACCCGCAAGAATTAGCTGTATTATTTCTTGCAAATAAATTTACTTACTTAAAAAAATCGTTGTTGTATCTCAAAGTTAATAAGCTAATTAAAAATTCCTGACCAGTTGAGGTCAACGGTGCAAATGCTATAGTTGTAAACAACACTAAACATATATGGAGTTTAATTAAATCCCGCATATGTCAGCAGTCACTAACTGCGGGTTATGTTCCAGCAGACTGGTGTATTTGGAAAATAACTCCTGTGTATAAGAAATGCACCAGATATTCTTCAATTAATTATCGACGCATCTCCATCACTTGCAACTGCTCCAAAATCTCAGAATATGTTATCTGCCCGAGTCTGACTAATTATTTAACTTCTGCTAATTTCTTTCATCTGAAGCTACATGGTTTCTACAAAGAAGATTCATTTGATACTATGCTCGTGCTTAACCTCCATGACGCATTCTTTCATTGACCAGAGCTATCGAATGGATACTCTATATTTAGAATACGAGAAAGCATTTCATAGGTTCCCTCTTAAGAACCTAATATTAAACATTCAAATCTCAACTTTTTTTCATTTGTGTTGAAATAGATTCCAAGATTGCTAACCGCCAACAATATGTTTATGCAAATTCATATTAATACGCAATGTCACCTGTCCTCTGTGTGTGCACCAAGGAACTTTTCTTGGTCTTCCTTTCCTTGTCTATATTAATGATCTAGGTAATAACATCACTTCTAACATTTTCCCCTTTGCTGACGACTGCATCATATATTGCCTAATAACAAATCAGGTAGATGCTTCCAGCCTACAAGAGGATCTTAAAAAAGTACAAGAATGTTGTGACATTTTGCTCATGACGCTTGGTGTAAGCATTACTTCCCTGTTTTGATTCATCCTGCGCTGTAGCTGTGTATTTCCGACTTATTTTATTAAAGATAACATCGCCTCCTCAGTGACTTGTCTAAAAAATCATCATACGCAATATCAGCCTAACTACCCCCATATCAGGGGGTACACCTCTCTCACTTCTCTCCAGTTAACCTTCTCCTTTGCCAGCTGCGGCCTTTGTGTGCCCCCAAATTCTTAATGAAATCCGGCGACGTAATTTTTTGGCTCCCCTACGCTTGACTTCTACTTGAAATCCAGTCCGTTACCTTTGAGGAACAGCGGTTACTTTGCATTTCAATTACATGCTTTTCCCAAGCCATTTTCTTCCCCTTGATTTTGACTAGGTTGTCGTCAACCGGCCGGTGCTTTATCCTTCGTTCACTCTACCCTCTTGCTATCTCTAAATGTTACAATTACTATTCATTTGCGTTTCATAGCTCGCTGCATTGTTCTCAACTTATGCTGAGACTTTTCTGTTAGCCCCGACGTTTCTGCCCCATAGGTTAGCACAGGAAAAATACAGCTCTACACTTTTTTTCTTGAGAGATATTGTAAACTGCCATTCATGGTCCAAGAGAACCTGCCCTATCGCCCCACCTCATTCTTTTTCTTTTAGTTGTTTTCCTCTCACGATCGGATCAGCGGCCGCTGCCTGCCCTAAGTAGAGGTATTCCGCTACCTGATCCAGCACCTCGCTACCAGAAGTTAACTGCTGTTCGCTTTTTAGACTCTTGAACATTACTATGTTATTCTGCATGCTACTGTTTGAACCTACTGCTCAGCTCGGCCTTTCTAACCCATTTATCATGCTTTGCAGCGCATCTGCAAGTGACTTAGCAAGGCAGTCATCAGCGAATCGCAAATTACTAAGGCGTTCTCAATTAACCCAGGTGTTCATCTTTCTCTGGTTTAACGTGGACACGTAATTTAAGCAGCGTCACTGAGCTAATGGTGCACTACAGTATCTACATGGCAATCTGGCGCATGCACCACTTTGTTTTAAACAACTGGCCTAGAAGACTCCAACCTGTCCTAAAACTAGAATATTCCAATTTTATTTTTGACTCTCATAATAGCTAGATGTATTATATCTTATTAATCGTATATCAGCGGTAATACAATATTAAAAGCGCAGCTTGATCTGGCCCCCTCGAATTCTGTCGTAAAAATCTCGACTTTTTTTCATAAATTTTATAATTCATTGACACTAGACAAAAATATTATCACACCACCCTGCCGACATTTCCGCAATATTCACTTCAACGCGTAAATATCCACAAATTCTGTAAGATTTATATTAAAAAAGAAAATTCACCGCAAGCAAAAACTTATTTCTTTAGGTGAAGACGTCATCGAGGATGACAAATTTCAAGCTGTGTCAGAAGAGAACGTGTGCGGTGCATGAAAATAATTAATTTATTTATTTCAGAATAGTTGGCCCCTCCTTGACCCAAGCAGTGGCCTGGGACACTTGCGCTGATGAAACGCTGATGGAAAGCGCTGATGAAACGCTGTTAAAAAAACTATGCCGCGCATTCAGGTTCCTATGGGCGAAAATTTACCACCAGCAGATTGCAAGAAGCGTTTTCTCTGCTTTTGTTCCGAGGCACTGCACCGGTTTCGCCGGCGACTGCAGCTGCAGACAATCAAAGCTAAATGTTGAAGCACTGTACATCTTTGCGGCGGCGGATGCTGAGACTCAAACTTCCTCAAACCGGGTGTTACCCTTAGATATCGTCCGTGGAGGCCAAAGCGCGCCACTCGATAACCCTATATGGCCGTACAGATAAATGCGGAGATAGTCCACCCGCATCAGACGAGACGAAGGTGAGATTGACGTTATGCAGCAATTCTGCAACCACACAGCCGTTACTGGAGACAATATCGATGTCAATTCTGATGTCAATTAAGAATATGGCAATGATCACTTTTTTTTGCAGGCCATAAAGTTACCAGAGATTGATGCTCACAGTCGTGGCCCGCGTGAGGTTGTAGTTCCGTAATAGAGACCTGATCCAGGCAGCGCTATGCATTTGTGCAATGTTGGAAGCTTGCTGGTAAGAATATGTTATACATAGTACCAGCGTTGACATCCTCGTCTCAGTGTCGACAATGCCACTTTATGCTGCCGCCAATGCTCGCCTTACTTTTTTGCTCTCTCCCCATCATTGGCAACGTCACTCCATAACACCTCTAACGATGAACCTACTTGTCCGAACATCCCCTTTATTGGCAATGTCACTTGAAGAGACAACCAGGAATGGCGCTGTTTGTCCGCTCTTTGCCCCATATTCGCAATGCTTGTCCATGGCACATCCAACGATGGCCTTACTGCTCCGTTCTTTCCCCCATAATGTCTATGCAAACCCATCGCACCTCCAACAAAGGCCCCGTTTGTCCGCTGCTTCCCGCGTATTTGCAATGCCACTCCATGTCGCCTTCGATGCCGGCCCTGTGATGAGATTCGCGCTACCGTCATAAGTTCGCAACTTAAGTTTATGCGCATGGTTTGTTATTTCCAATAAGCAGTTCTCTTTAATATCCCCACCTCACAATGAAGTTCGGTGTAGCTAAGCTTTACTACATGCAGAAGTCGAGAATATATGGAGTGGAGTTCAGAAAAAATTATACGCCTGTATATTCTTCGAAGAGGGCAAGCGTACACGGCTGTCGCTACTGTTGGCTTTACATCGGAAGCTATATAAAATTACGCAAATAATAAAACAGTGGCTCTGCTTTGAAGCGCTCTAGACGGCTTCCGACAGAGCCACTTAATGCTATAGGTTACGCTTTACTGACAACAACGAGCTAAGAGCAATGATATCAGGTAAAAATTATATCACGCGTATATTCGTTTCATCACCATGTTTCAGCAATACATGATTCTATCTTTATTTTACTTGCAACCTCCATAAAAGATTTCATTTCTGTTACGCGAAGCAAGGATGCGTGACTCCTCAGTGGGCTCTCACTAACGCCTTGTCAACGCCGGAAGGACAGCCGCCAATTAGAAAGCATGACGGTGTGCGCCGCGAAAATGGGGACAGTGTGTGCACGCACGTGCAGAACACTGCATATTTGTTGTCATTGATTTCGTTATCCGTTTAATGCGGCCTGAATGTTTTTATTGCTTAACATATTTGACACGCAAAACATGCTCCAAAAGGCAATGCGTTTGAGACGCTAACCTCAGACTCACAATTGCCTGACACATCTGTGCATTGCGGAATCGCACTGACAGCAGCTGTGGTCCTGATAGAACCTTGTGTTTACAAAAGCTCGCAAGGAACAATGCCCTCGTCCATCAGCAGCTGCAGCGGTGGGAAGGAAGCGCAAGAGCGTAAATAAGCAGTGAAATATGTTTCCTGTCATGTGTTATTATGAACTCGAAACTATCATTGGTTGGTCTCATATCATAGAACCACACCCGCGGTGGCTCAGTGGTTATGGTACTGGGTTCTTGGCCAGTAAACTGCTTCTTCGATCCCGGCCCTGGCGGTCGCATCTCGATGGAGGCGAAAAGCTAGAGGCTCTTATACTGTGCGATGTGCGTGCGCGTTTAAGAACCGAAGGTTGTCGAAATTCCCGGCTCTTTACTACGGCGTCCTATGGCTTGTCAAAATACATCTCACAAGTTGTCAGTTGTCGGAGCAGACGGGAATAAACCAAATCCACTGCCGGGACCCACCGATAATTAGCAGCTAGTGATCTGCGGAATTCAAGATAGGTAGCCTGCTCAGTCATATATGAGGGCTGTCTTCTCTCATCTGAAAGTGAGCTGTCCTTTAAGCCGGCCAGTGCGAGCATGTACGAACGAAGTGTCGAGTTTTGTATTCACATAATGACATGATGTTCACTAGATTTGAGATAGTTAGAAACTCCTTTACGCCGAAATCTGCGTGCCTTCTAGCAAGGCTTCCTTCAATTACACAGATAATATCACCGTGTTCCATTGTGTCGGCGACGAAAGTTTTCATTCCTTTTTACTTTGGTAGCATTAACCGAGTGCTTTAATAGGCTCCGTGCGACATAGCAGTGCCAGTGCTGGCGCACGTCAGAAAATAAGTGTATCATTAAAAACAAAGCTAACATCTTGTTATTGCTGCTTTTGTTTTCTTTTGTTGTATTTTTTATTCCGCTTCCGACCTTTTAATTTTCTGTCTGCTTTTGCTTCGATGACTTTCTTGTTTTTGGGTCTCGTTTTTTTATTTTTCTTATTATCATTTTCAGGTTTTTTAGCATTCATTCTACTTTTGCTTCGCCCGTTTGCCACTGCCACTACGAATTCTTTACACTGCTTTTGCTAATATTTATCTTCTCCTTGTTTAAACAACGACTGGTGCGTTATACGTCAGCGATTAGATGGGCTATTCATGTTTTTGCAAGCCTTCATGTCGCAGGGTGTTTTCGCCGCGATCATGCAATTCGCTACGTGCTTGAGTTTGGTGCCATGAACATGCCACTTTTGTAAGAAATATTTTTCAGTGCGTGCATGCGTCGTTCTTTCTTGTGCTCTCTTATTTGCGACGCTGTTTCTCTTTCACAATGCAGATAATTTCTGAGCAATAGCGGAGCGCCTTTCAAGAGCGCGAAGCACCTCGTAAGTGGTACCTCTTAAAGCATGAGCTGATCAGCTGTGAGGAATAGTAAGACACATCTGGCACTTTGGAAGCCTATAAATTTGCATTTATAGCGAAGCGTAAACAAACCAATGCGAAACACAAAGCGTTGCTGACCTTGCAAAGACACGGAGAGAGGCCCAATGTGGCGAACGGAAACACAAGACCAAGTATCCGAAGGAAGGACTTCAGAGCTATATGGTCATTCCAAAAGCGACAATAAACAAGACGGCCCATGTAATTTTTGTTAGTGATTTATCGCGCCAACAGTGATATTATGGCGTATAGGCCCAAACTGTACAAGACAGTTGTAGAGCCGAAAACACATTTGTAATTTGCTGCCGCCATCTTCTCGTCTAAAAAAATTCTGAGCTCCTTCTCGCCAAAATTCGACCGCCACAACCGGGATCGAACACACGTCTTTCGGGTCAGCCGCCGAGTGCCATAGCCACTGAGGAAACGCATCAGCGAAAATACCTTTGTTGCCTCAGATACGGCGCACATTTGGCGATTGCCATGTTTTCATTTTATGGAACAGTACTACAAGCTTTTTGTTCTGCCAGCGTTTGTGTCCATAATCCTTTAGACAGTCGGGCTCGTTGCCTCATATCTTGGGCACATAGAGAATATGTGCTATCTTTAGTCGTTTCTATCGGACGACCTCTGTTTCAGTCGAGTTATATTTCTTTGTTTAGTTTGTGATTTTCATTCCTCGTTTATTATCTTGGTACCTTGTCTTAGAAGACCAAATTATGAAAGCGAATGAAATGTTCACTGCGGTTGCTTTTCAGCAATAAAGGGAGAATTGTGTTCAAGCACCAAGTTGTATCATCTGGTAGGTGGAGAATGAAAACTTTTGTCCCATTTTTACACTTTCTTGAAACTTTATAAAGCAATTTGCCTATGTTAAAGGCTTTTTTTGGCTTATTCTGAAAAGTAGCTATTATGACAGCCTCTAAGCTACTGTACTGCCTTCTGCGTTAGGTTTGAGAAGTAAATCTGCCTTTTTCGTGCCTATAGTGACGGCAAGCGATATGCCGTTCTGCTCTCTCGGTGCTCAAAAACTACAGCATATGGCAAACAGTGGCTCTTTAATTATATATATATATATATATATATATATATATATATATATATATATATATATATATATATAGCATTTGTTCTGAAATTTTGTTACATACGTTTTTTTTCGGGGAGGGGGGTAGTTTTCTTCGTCATCGTTTTACCATACAACTGTTACAAAATCCGCCAATATTTTAGAGCAAGATTTTTTGGCTGCATATATCTAGCGCGGTCTTCAAGAGGCCTGCCAAATATTGCACGAAAACGAGTTAAATTCACGTGCTATATTTCCATCTGCGCTATTCATCATCCGACCTGAAACAGAGCATAGTGATTGTCAGCGGTCAAGAAACAATCTTCCTTTCACAATTTCTTGATTGCCGACGGCGAGTTCAGGAGGAGAAGGGTGACGCAAAGAAGAATTCTTCTGCATTTTGTTGCGCAGGGATACTTGTGACGTGCGGGTGGCGCTGTATGTTGCCTCTTCGACCTTTGTGAACGAGAGTAGATTATGACAGGAATATTAGTAATGATACGGCACCTCGAGGGACGTGATAACGCGATAGCATTTTTAAAATGCCCTGCTGAACTCACCCACTATTTCAAATGCTATCTTAATTTTTTTCACTAGCGATTCGGCCGGCATGCAGGCAGAGCTTCTTTGCTGAACTCGTGTAGAAGAACGCGGGGTTTGGCGTGGTGCTGTTTTCCGTCATATTGTGGAGCGCATGACGGCTACCTTACTAGGGCCACTATAATCGCAATGTGAGCTCCCTACCCACCACACCTATTGGTTCAATTCCGGATTTCTGTAGGTTACCCACTGGGACGTATAGATGTCGGTTGTTCAACCTGGACATCAAGGGCCAACGAAGGTGGCCCACGGATTCATCCTCGGTCCTATTTTGTTTCGATGTAGTGAACCCATTTGCGGCCGGTGTGCCACTGCCACGTGAGCCACCATACACCTAATCCCGGCAGCCCATAAAGCTCTCCGGTCATCATTATATTCTTCTTATGAGGCCGCGCCTGAGAGAGGAAATGGTTTAGCCATTTCTGTGCCGACACGGGGCTGATGTGCCTAAAACCGGTTCCACAACGTGCAGCTATCCGACTTTCTCGCTCAGCACTTGGTTTCACATTCCTGAAAAAGCCAGGTGAAAAGGGAGACTTTATAGGAGCCAGCGCTTTTTGCGCGTGACTCTAGACACAAGCCTGTAATAAAGTTTTCTCCTCCTCCAGCACCTCCTCCACACAGGATCCTGACACACATATTAAACGAAGAGCCCCGATTTAAAAACTTCCCACATGGGGCCACGCGTGCCAAAAATTGCGTACAACACGCATAAAATATTGGTCGAATGTATGCGAAACACTTCTTTCCGCGGGGCTGCCATTGCTCCCGTGCAGCCAGTCCATGTCTGATCAGTCCAATGTTCGGGCCATGCGGATAACCGCGCTGCGCTTTGTCTGTATTACAGGCGTCAGGCCGATGTATACTACCTACAGGCCATCACGTATAAGTACCGTGTGGCTTTTAGAGTAGGTTTCCCATGTCTGCTAACTCATGCGCCCCCTTTTGCTGCCCTTAAGCAGTGCAAATCGTTATATGTTCGAGTACATTCTAGCAAGAAAGACAAATCAGTCCGGTGGGCTTCGGTGTGACCAATTTTGCATAACCTGTGTGACTGTTAGAGCCAACAGCCTGCTTTTTGAATGAACTTAAAAAACCCATATTTCAAGCACGCTTGCCTTTATATGTCCTGCTTAAGCGCAGCTGTTTATTGATAGCGTAATGAAAAATTGCATAAAAGTGAGAATCGAACTTCTGACTTCTTCACCAGTCAACTGTGGAACTTCGTTGTCAGCCGCATTCTCCATTCTGCAGGTTCTTCTCGAAAGGAGAACATGTTTGCGTTTACTGTGCTTTAAAAAAGGTAATAGGGACCGTTCCTGGCAGCTTGGAGGAGGACCTGCTTTTCGTAGCCACACTACGCCACCTCTTCGATCCTTCAGCCTGGGACCACTCTAGCTCCTTGGCGGCGTGCCGTTGGTGACGTGGTTGGTGACGTCGGTTGGTCACCTGCAGCTGCTGCTGCCGGCAGCGCGGAGCACAGCAACTACAACAGCTGTGCGCATGCGCCATGTCGAGTGGGACGAAGATGAAGAAGGAATGCCCAGGGAAATGGAGAGGCGAAAGACTGACTTTGCAATTCGACTGAGCAAGTTCCACTTGGCCAGGTGTAGCTATCGCGTCACTCCAGGTTTAAGCTGAGCTTAACCACAGCCATTTTTTGTCCCGCTGCGCGCGATGGAGGGCCAGCAGCAGCTTTTCCTGGGTACCGACATTTCTACATCTTTAGGTTTTTCCAGCATGAAACTTTTGTTTTCATTCAACTTGCCCTCGCGAAAAGCGAAGCAACCGATGAGGCTGGGTATGCTAATATGGGCTTATGTAGCTACGAAAAACAAGCATGGGAACCGTTTGGGAAGAACACAGGCAAGCCGATATGGGCTTGCCTCAGTTTTAATATTTCCAACTGCAGGCCGATGTACGTTTCTGAATGCCTGCCGCAGCAACTGTCATTTAAGTAGGGCACATAGGAGACGGAAAGCACTTACTACGTGAAGTAGCATTCGTCCTCTAGCATACACATGTCTATTCAAGCTGACGACATGCAATTGCAGGAAGTAAATGCTTGTTTTGGCAAACATTTTCTATTTGCCTTTTCAGTTAGACACTGAAGTTGGATATAATTAGTCACTTTTCAGGCAAGTGGATTTTAGCAAATTGTTTCTTTATTTGCTGCAGCGAAATGAACCTGGTATATTGTATATGTCAAGAAGATAATTGTAGTCCTAATTACAAGCACGTGAAATTCGGCAGTATAATCCTAAGGAGAAATAGCAGTTCTGTAGAGAGCGGCATTAATATCATCGTTACGGTTTTAGCATTCCGCACATATTTGTTTTGCGTTTTATATTTGTAGAGTATATAATAATCATCGCAAACTGCATGCAAATTGAAGCTGTCATCTTACATAGTCTACCACAACGACTTCCTTGATGTACTTCCCGCTGCTTATGTGACCTTACTGAATTTATTAAGTCTATTGAGCAATGGTTATACCTATCGATAAGCGACCTCTCACGTTTAGCGTCGTGCCCGCTTGTTAGAATATACACCTTCCATTATTTTAACTCTGCTCGATTTCGCGTTCTAAAAGAAGAGGCCGTTTAAATCGCTTAACGAATAAAGGAGGAATAGGCACTACAGAAGGAGACTGATTGGCAGTATCAAGTGCACATTTGTAGCTAGAATTTCTTTCCCGGTACTTTTTGGCCGAGCGGTGACATTTCTTCAAGCGGTTGCGGGCTGTCCGTATCGGTCCTCCAAGTCGAGCAGCAAGTTTAGTCTTCAAAAACGTCTAGGCTGTCACGGCTAATGCTTCGCCGTTTTGCGGCCATGACCACTGCGGCAGGTGCTGCCCCTGCCGGAGCTTGTGAAAGTCAGGTTGGGCTTTATTATTTATTCATTATCCAAAACTTAATGCTGGCCAGTCTGTTCGCAAAGTGGTGGTGAGGTTATGACATCACAAGGTCACGTGTCCGAAGTAGCCTTCTTGTTATCTTCGTGGCCCAGTTAGACAACCAGTGGAGCCAGACAGGCAGTGTCGAAATTGGGGATTGTTGGTCTTCCCGCTAGCGCATGAAATTTTTTTTCTTGCCCTAGCCTGCGAAAGAACCGTGGCCACGCCCATTGGGCAGCAGTCTCTGGCTAACATGCAACACAGAGCCACACAGAACAGGATAATCAGTAGTTTTCGGGAAATGTAATGGCGCAGCAACTCTCTGGATCTCTTCTCGGTGGACACCTCAACCGCGTCGGGAGCGACGGAAGGAAGCTGCGAGTGGAAGAAGAAAGAGATGCCGTATTGGAGGGTTCTGGAATAATTTCGATCGCCTGGAGACCTCTAAAGTGCAAAGAATCGCCCAGCAGACGGGCGCCTTTTGCGTTTCGCCTCCATCGAAACGTGGCCATCGCGGTTGGGTTGTAACCCGGATACTCCGGCTCAGTAGCCTAGTGCTCTGACCACTGAACCACCGCGGCGGATTATAACACATCTTCCCGCGATCTGTATATATTTAAATCTTTAGATTCTGCACTTCTATCGTGTTATGTTACTATGGTCAAAGTATTCAGAAGTGCGTTCACGGTTTTGCCGATTCATCTTTCTACAAGCCAAACTACAGGTACGTTCTACAGGCCAAAGGACGGCAGCTACGCAATGCAAACCAGGCCGATTCGCAGAGCAACAAGACAACGCTTTATTTACAGCTCGGAAATATATATAGAAGAGAAAAGAGAGAAAGAAGAAAAGAGGGACCATCGACGGATGCACGGAGAGGCACACGTGACCCCAATTGAGTTATCTGCAGCATTCCTTTCCTCTAGTAGTTGTAGCGCTCCACTGGCTTTCTGGTTCTTGTGGACCGACGTGAGTCAGGAATAGGCCTTTCGGGGAAGGTCGTGAGCCTCGTATTTCGGTGCTCCTAAGGCCGTGGGAGGCGATTCCTCGGGACTTGATACTTCTTTGGTTCCGTCTGTGTCTGATGAACGTTTCCGGATCTGGTCGACATGGCGTCGAACTACAACGTCCTCAGCAGCCACAGTGACTAAACGGGCACCACTCGTCGATGTCACTTTGCCTGGTGTCCACTCTTTTCCTACGCCGTAGTTGCGCACATAGACGGCATCTCCAGGGGCGAAGTACCAACTGGCAGAATGAGCCACTGGATTCTTGGGCCTTTCGTTGCTCTTGAGAGAAAAGCACATATCTAGTCTTGTACGCAAACAGTACCCAAGAACAGGTTCAGACAGTGAAAACACTGAAGCCTGTCGCGAATTTCTGTAGTTACAAAGAATTCTCGCCAAAACAGTCTCCAACTCCACACTAGGCATTCTCTTCAAGCCCTCCTTGATAGTTCTCACGGCCCGTTCGGCGAGATCATTGCTTTGAGGGTGATAAGGTGGGTTACGAATATGCTCGATTCCGTTTTTACGCACAAATACAGCAAACTGTGTACCGGTAAAGGGTGCACCGTTATCCGTAATTATGGTGCGGGGCAATCCAAACCTGCTATACAAGGTTCGCATGCAATCGGCAGTGGCATTAGCGGTTGCTCGAGATACTGGAATGGCTTTTATCCAAAGGCTGTGTGTGTGAACTATTACCAACAGCATCTTCTTTTCAATAGGCCCTGCGTAGTCGGCATGCAGCCGTGACCACCTCCCTCGTGAAATCGGCCAGCTGAGCGGGTTCCGTTCAGGTGGCATGGGCAGAGCCTGCACACAGCTTCGACAATCTGAGACCATTCTATGTCTGGTTCTAGAACTGGCTACCAAAATCTAGCCCTCGCCCCTGTCTTCATGGTAGACGCAACCTGATGAGACTCGTGCAGCATCTTAAAACAGTTTCTCGCGCACCGCACTTAGTATCCCCGCACGATGGCCCCAGTACAACAGCCCCTTCTCCACAGACAACTCGTGTCGCCTTTTCCAGAATTTCACCATTTTCATGCTGTCACCTACGACGGAGGTCCATCCGTCAGTCGCATACCTGCATATCGTTTGCAAAAAAATCGTCAGCTGCTGCGAGTGCTTGAATCTCTTGGTGGGAAACTGCTTGGTGGTCCCATTCATCCAAGATAAGCACCATTTCCGACATATATTCGGTTTCCACTTGCGACTCCTGCAGCGATTGTGGCAAACGGCTTAGAGCGTCAGAAATTAGCATCTGTTGGCCAGACTTACAGATCAGCTTGTACTGGTATGTCCCGAGCAAAAACGCCCAGCGCGGAATTCGGGCGGCAGCCATGACAGAAGGTTTACGATCCTGTCTGAGAAGGCCCAAAAAGGCTCGGTGGTCCGTTACAAGCGTGAACTGCCGTCCCAACAGGTAATCGCGGAACCCTGTCACGCCAAGTACCAGGGCTAAAGCTTTGAGCTCAATTTGGGAGTATTTTCTCTCTGCTGAGGTAGCGTTCGTGATCGGAAACCAATTGGCCTGTGTTCACCATTTATTCGGTGGAAAAGGGCAGCACCGACACCGTAAGGCGAAGCGTCGCATTCCAACATCAACTCCAGCTGTGGATTAAACTACGTTAGCACTGGGGCTGAATACTTAGCATCCTTAGCCTTCTGAAACGCCTAGTCTTCTTTTTCGTGCCAAACGCATTTTGCAGCTTCTTCAAGAAGGCTGTACAAGGGTGCAAGCATAGTGGAAAGATTTAGCAAAAACCTATTGTAAAATGTAACCATTCCCACAAAGGATCTCAACTCGGCAACATTTCGCTGCGAAGGGGCTAGCCTGATTGCATCCACGTGCTTCTCGAGCCGGTGTAGTCCTTCAGCGTCGATACGACGGCCAAGATATGTGACTGATTGTTCGCCAAACTTGCCCTTGTCGGAACAAAGCTTGATACCATTCTCGAGGAAACGCTGTAGCACAGCTTGCAGGTTTACGTTTTCAGCCTCACTGCTCTCGGCTATCAGGACGTCGTCTAGATAAGCCTGAGTCACTTTTTGTCTTTGCAGCACAGATTCAATTTTCCGTTGGAATATCACTGGAGCTGATGCGATACCAAACGGTAACCTGTTGCAGCAAAAGAGCCCCTTTTGTGTGTTTATCACTGCTAATTTCCGTGAGTCTTCATCTAGCTCCACCTGATTGTAAGCATCGAGAAGGTCTAAAATACTGAATTTTTTTCCAGAACACAGGTTTGCAAAAATGCCGTCTATGACAGACAAGGGATACTTCTCAACATCGCACACAGGGTTTAGTGTAATTTTGAAGTCCTCGCAAATGCGCACTGTCCCCTCCCTCTTCAAAACTGGCATGATGGGCATTGCCCATTCGGAATGAAGGACTGGAGATAATGTGCTAGCATAGACATATCTGTCAAGCTCCTTAGACACTTTATCACGAAGCGCAAAAGTAATTTTCCTTGCCTTGAAGAACTTGTGGTTTGCTCCGGCCTTGATGTGCAGTCGGGCTCGCGGGCCTTTCATGAGACTAGCGCCCTCAGTGAATAAGTCGGAGTGCTGCTGGAGCAGCGTAGACACGTCCTCCCAGGCTTGTTTTGACACAGGAGCCATGAAAAACACTCAGCACCTGAATGCGTTCGTTTTATTTTTTCAGCAGGTCCCGACCGCAAAGACTGTGATCAATGCAGTCTAAAACAGTCAGACTGCACTGGACTGTTGTACCTTCATAAGAGACCGGCATTGTCAGTGAGTCGAGTAGCGGCAACTTTCCAAGATAGCATGAAAGCTGTACTTCCGCCTTTTGTAGCTGCGACCATCGATGAGAGTGCAGTTTGTAAATTCTGTTGGGAATGACACAAAAAGGGAAGCCGGTATCGATGTCCATCATTATTTCGATGCCATTCCACGCAAACGATTTTCTGATGGGCGATATGAGAGAGCACGTGGCGGTGAAGTACCAGAATTGTGACGAGCTGCTATCATTCTCTTCGGTTTCCGTCGCCTGAGCCGTTACTGCTAGCATTCTGCTTGTTTCATTTGCCGAACACATTCTCGCGAAATGCCCTGGTCGTTCACACTTGTAACATTTGCGCTTGATTAGTCGACAAGCCTTGGTCTTATGAGCTTGCTGATCGCAACATTTTCATTGTTGCACGCCCTGCGACTTCGCACGCGATTCGTATTGATCAGAAAGCTTTAGCAATCTCGCTTGTCCTTGGTCCGTAACAATACCTTGCGAATCGCGTTCAGCGCTCTCAGCGGCAAGGCCAAGAGCCTCGGCTTCTTCAAGAGTCATCTTTCTTCTCTAGCAGCTGCTTCTGCACATTCCTGAATCTGACGCTGCACACAATACGGTCCCTTATCTTTTTGTCCAGCATAGTTCCAAAATTGCAATTGTGTGCCATCTGCCATATTTCTACTATGAATGCATGTACATATTCCCCTTCTTGTTGACAGCGATGCAAGAACTTGAAATTTTCAGAAATTTTATTCGGTACCGGGTCGTAGTAGATGTTAACGTCTGCACAACTTCATTTAGGTCAGGGTGTTAGGCTTTCGCGCTGCTACCTTTACGTTCAAAATTTCTATTGGGCTTGTTCCAAGCGGAGCTACCTACCGAGGGCTTTTTTCTTAGCATCGTCCTTCACATCATTCGTTTCGAAATAGGCTTCAAACTTGACCAGGTATGCCTGCCACTTATCTTTTTCGTCTTCGAATTCCGGTAGCCTGTGTGCCACGGCCGGTCGTGGGCTCCTTCTGCTTGGCTGTCGTGCTTGGGCATATATGCTGGCTTTCTTGCTATAGCAGAATCCCCGTCGCCACTGTCACGTTCTACCGGCCAAAGGCCGGCAGCTACGTGATGAAAACCAGGCCGATTCGCAGAGCAAAAAGACGACACTTTATTTCTAGCTCGGAAATACATATAGAAGAGAAAAGAGAGAAAGAAGGAAAGAGGAACCATCGACGCATGCGTGGAGGGGCGCACATGGCCCCGATAGGGTTATCTGCAGCAACCGCATTGCACTAAAATTATGCGCTCCAGTGAGACCCACTGAAAGCGTATTTTAGGTTTGATAACACGTGCATACATTTTTAAGTTTCCGGCTGCCTGGCAAAACAAGAAATTAGAAGATCCGAATGAAAGCTTTGAATGGCATTAGTTTATTTGTTGGCCTAAATTGTTCCGTATAATCCAGAAGATGCGAGTGCTGGAGCCATTGATTTCGTTTGCAAAACGCCTCGAGAGGCGCTTTTTATTAATCGCATTTTCAACATATAAAGATGCACGTTTTAAGTGGGGAGGCTGTCATAAAACAAACAACACTTTAACAACGAGAAAAATGGCGTGAACAAAACGCATAATTGGTCACCTGTGCGGTTTGCAGCAACCATGGCATGGGCTTTGTGCTTAAAGCCAAATGGGCGTAACAGAATTTAAAATTTCATGGTTTTGTTTTTGTTGCTACATGTTTTTCGTGGCGATAAAGGGAAAAAAACATAAGCACCTGAACGAGCACATGTCAAATCACTCCCTGCACACCATATTATGCTTAATCGTGTCCGCGCTTGTGCTTTGATGTTCTGTTCGCGGCTCGTTTCCCCTTGACCAGCAGCGGCACGCTTCCATTATCAAAGCTCGAAAAACACGGAATCGCTGTTTGTAGAGGAAAGAAAGTTTTTCGCAAATCAGTTCATGATGAAATCAGAAATATTTGAAGTAGGAATTTTGTAAATAATTTTTTGCTGAAATCAACCTATCTTTGCTGAGGTCACCTATTGGATAAAAAAGCGCGTAATTAAACACCACAACTATATTTTTGCTCATTCTAAATGCAGACTCCATGGTGGCGACTTGCGTGTCCCGCTTCGAAAACAGACAGGCGCTCTACACTTAAAGTGTAGGCAGCCATCACACTGGTAGTATTTACGTGGGCCAGATGCATGCATCTTGGTCAGCGGTGCAGGCAAAACTTTCGCCAGCAATAAACGATAACATGAAGGGGAGGTTTCGCTCTGCTATTAAATGAGTGTATGTGAAGAAGGCGCGCGAGCCGGCTGAAAGCAGGCCACTAGCCCGACTTTGTGCATGTTTCAGTTAGAAGCGCCGGAAAAGAATTCAGAACACTACTTCTAATCGATTGGTCAGAATCGCTTATAAGTGTGCGGGCACCGTTTCTACACAGCGGTAATGTCCGTTCAATAAATAATAAAAATTCAATAATTTTTTTACCTCTAAAAGTAACTTGGTTCGTTGACAAAGGGACCCAACTCGCAAAAAATAACCGGACAAAATGAATTTCGTTACAGATGTTCTCTGCTGCTGTTATCTTTCTTACGACTAGGAACACATTAGTTTCCACTTACCCTTGTAACTGTAACAGCAGATGAGCTGTTGCCGCCACAGTTTGAGCAGCCTGAAATGGCTTTCATCCCGGTGGAAAGCGAAAACATCAGTAGAAGCCTTTATGTACGAAATCTTGCACAGTATTGTAAAGAGAGGTGAATATTAGGGGACAAACAACAATGAAGGTCTTTAATGCATATGGGTTAAAAAAAGGTTTCAAGTCGGAAGCTTGGGGTCTGCTGATAGTAGGGGCGGCATTATTTATTGGGCACTGCAGGTAGACGACAGATGCCATTACAACCGTAAAATTTCCAATCGGCGCAGTAACATGGCGACTCGCCGAGGCGGTTATATGGACATAGCTGCATTGTAAAAAGTCTATATGATTGTCGAGAATGTTTTAGAGATGTTATTCTTGATACCGCATGCGTTATATGTGCTACAAAAAAACTGCACCAATATCACATTACGTCCAGTACTTTTTCCTTTATAAACAAAATTCCGAACTGGCCCAAGTCTCCCCCTTCTCTTAAAGTATGCGATGCTTTCTCCTTGTCGCCGTAGTTGTGGCGTGGCTGTGCAAATGCAACACTTTTTCGCAATAGCCATGCAGCGACTGCATTTCACTTGGATAAATTTAACGAGATATCGGAAAAAACCTTGATGCGGTCTAACAATAAACGCTGGTCTGAAGCACGGGAAACATTCGTTGTTGCAATAATGGCGCAACTGCGCCACCCTTCTACTCCGCAGGGTTGCGGAGCGTCGAATACCAAAAGCATTTTTCTCTCAATCTGTCCAGCTTTCGGCCAGATTAGATAAGGCAGCGTGCGTTTGAAATAAAACAGGTCACTAGCGGCTCATCCTTGTCACACATCGTATTTTACTCATATCTAGCCTCTGTCCACCGCCGAAGCCAAGGAATAGGAGCGTGAACCTAGTTTTAGGCGAGAAATTAGGCAGAATTAATCCAGTTCATAACAGAGGCAACTTCCTATGTACTAGGATTTCCCGAAGCTCGGCACTTTTCTTTGAGGCTCAAAGCGGTGAATCATTGTATGCTTTTCTGCGAAACATCTATAACGAGACCGGTGTTGCTGTTCACCGGCAATGCACTGCACTCGTTGAAGCAAATTTGTTTCATATTTTTGGTCCTTGCTTCCTTTCAGCGAGTAATCACCAACTTCGCGACTACAATGACTGCTGGTACGGCGGAATGCTGCACGGAAGGACGCCACTACCTTAAATTTGTTAGCTAGTACATCTCCTGCCGAAAAATCCTGAAAAGTGCGTGTTTTGTACAGCGGGGCGCAGGCGTTCTTAGATAAATGAGTCAGTCTGTCAGTCAAGCAGACTGCTAAGCAATAGGCGGAGATTTGGGTAGATTTACGCAGCTTATGGAAGCAGCGTATAAATTCCGCGTTAACTAGAAACCAACACAGTTTTCTTGATGTCAACTTCAATCGAGGCCTCAAAACTGAACATGTATGACCGATTAAATATTTATGAGCGCATGAGCGCATGTTGATATTAACCTGATTACGAACATAGGTATTAAATTATATACTTCCTCAAATGTAGCCTGTAATAGCTAACCCGAGAACAAGTTCTTCTGGGATGTACTTCACGTTTTATGTCTCGATTTCAGTACACAACCATAACCCGCAATCCGCATCAGTAATGCTTGTGCAATCTCTTTCAAGCAGTTCAAACACATGATCGATACCTAACTATGGTGACAAGCGTATATCAACTTTCCGTTTAAGACCGAAGAGGTTACACCAGCAGCACAGCTAATCGGCACAGTATTGGAAATGTATTGATAGGCAAAGGCAGGTCCTACAAAGGGCCAGAGTGAAACCATTATTGGGCCGATTACCGTGCTGCTTTGGTATGCTCGCCTCTCTTTCTTCATGGACTATACTAAAGTTCATTATGCTCTCGAAAAGCAATTCTGCGCCATGCTCACCATATATTGCCACTGTTATGTCAAAAAATATTAAACTCTTTCCCTTCACTGATTTATTTCGCTATTCAACACTCCTCCTTCCAATCGTGGGCTGGAACAGCTTATCTGCAGAGCTCGCATAGACTGTTAAAAACGCAACATTTGGGAAAGCTTGAGTCATATTTCAGTGTTAGATGTACTCCTTTCGTTGCTGCTCTTTTTTTCATGTAAACTGTATGACTGTACCTTATTCTACTGTGTTCAACCGCTGGACAGAACGAGACGAACAAAAATGTCTTTACTAATTTTGTACTACTGAAACAATATACGTATGTTTTCTGGTTTTGTTTTTAGGTAGTACAGAAGAATTATAGCTTGAAGATGTTCATTGGGCAATTTTATCACCGAAGTTCTTTTTATTTTAAATGTAACTCTTTTGTTATCTCGAGGATCTACATTTTGAATGTAGGAGTGCATTCTCTGGGATATCTCTGTGGACTCGCAACATAGTTTGCTTGGCTTTAAAACATCAATAGCGATAGGCGCCAGCACAGAGTGCCAGCATGCATTTATTTAACATAATGCGTTAAGGTAATCATTGCTTCCCATGCTGTTTGAATACACAGCATACACAATACACATAGAACCCTGCTGGGTGCCACATTGCCTCCGAAGAAACAGAACAGCCGACGTTGAGGCAACGTTACCATATCAAACGTTAACACACCTAATGTAGGTCGCCGGTCCGAATTCCTGCTGCGACCTAGACTTTAAATTATTGGTAAGTTTATGCTGCACAAAACGCCAAAGCCGATGCCACCACACCGAACGCTGCGAAAAATGGGTGAGCCGAAATTTTCATATGAAGATTCATGAAGACGTGCCCTTGGGGGTGTTTACGTCATCGGTTCAAATTCTTTGCCGCTAGCTAGGCTCTAAGTTGTCTAGTCAGGTTATGCTGCATCAAACGCTGAGTCGCATGACACATTCTAGATCATTAAGCGAGAAACGGTTGGCGCGTAAATTTTGCACGAACATCGGGTCTTATTGGCCTGAATTTCACACTTGTCAGAGAGGGAGATAGAAACCAGGTCCACATAGTTTAGTTTCGAGTTCTCCTGCACGGACACCACGCTGATGTCTTATTATTTGATGCCAGTACGTAACCACCTCGGCTACCATAAACCACTGGGACATTGAGTCGTTGCTATGGAGGCCGCCATCTTGGATCCTATCCATGGAGTAAACCTAACCCGGAGGTCCAAAACGCGAGAAGTAGAGCTAAGCCTCTAAAATAAATATCACTTTCCTGTCCTCGCCTTCACTTCTGTGCTCTTACCACCACCCTTAGGCTGCCGTGTACTTATAACAAGCAGAGAACGCACTGGCCAAGCGAGACAGTTCTGAGAAAATAGGCATGGTAGCGTTAAAACGCGCCGTCTTTTCCCAAATATTTTGTACCAAACAATGTTACGAGTATAGAAGTGACATATTCGTCATGCTAATCTATGTTTCACTTCACCACACAAATGCGGAGTAGCGCAGGCACCCCATCGCTTCCGAGTTTCAACAGTGATTTCATAATTCTGTGGTTACATTTGGTAAGTATACTTGCTGAGATTTTGTGCAACTATTGTATATTCCGGACCGGACAACGCGATATCAGTGTTAGGTGGGGATTTATTTCAAGGCGGAATTGTCCAGTTTTGATTGATGATCTACGGGCCTCACTATAAAGTGAAACTTCTGTAAACTTCTTATTGAATACCCAAAAATGGTGCCAGCAATGGCTTCCTGCTGACTTTCTTTTAAGGGCACAGCTTCAAGCAACTCGTTTAACAAGAAAGAGAGTGTTGTCGACGGCATCGATTGCCGGCGCCTTTGTCGTTTACCGTGAGCGAAAAACGCGCAAAATATCCCCATTAAAGCAAACTAGATGGCAGGTGGACCACATAGGTCACTTAACTCTAACCGCACAGGTCACTTAACCAAAGGTAAGAACCGCTTTCAGTTACACGTACGATACGCAGGATAAAACCAGCTGTGTGGCCGTATTGTACTAACCTATTGCTCGTGCATGCTTTTCCACGTTGTATATAGCCAAGTATGGTCACTGCTGCTCCCAGTACTATCCATGATGAATATTTAAGCAGGGCCAATGAGGCTGCCTTAGCTCGCAAACCAACGCACTTTTGCTGATACTTTGTGAGCTTTACAATGCATCGAAGTGCCTCTTGTAATCGTAATCATCTGCCATTGTGTCGTAAAGACGGCAGTGCTGCCGAGGCTCCCTCCGTTGGGGAGGCTGTCTAAAGTACCGCCGCGTTTTCTGCCAGTGTTGTTGGGCCCCTGGACACTATGATGCCTTATTTTTCTGCATCGCACTGCATTTCGCAAGTTGTCCTCGAAGCGGTTGAACATCCTTACGTTCCTTTGCATTTAGAAAAAAACGAAGGCACGAAGAGTCCATACTCATTCTGTCAGCGGGCTTGGTTGCCATTTTGCATTGGGCGCTCTCAATTATTCGATATCTCGCAAGAGCTTTGTGTTGGGCTCTCTACGGGTGCAAAGTAGCTCGCAAACTTCTGGATCTCATGCAGGTCTATATACTCTCAGCAGGCCCTTAGCGCGCGGATCTAGGTACGCAATGCCGTTACGTGCGTGGAACTAAAACTGTCTTACCTATCTGGTATTCCGTACGAAACATACAATTTTGTAAAAAGATAGTGTTAAGAAGCCTGTGCCGAAGAAATATCGACGTCGTTGTCGGTGCCGTTGACCGTGAAGGAAAACCACACGAAAAATTCCAGAGAATAGCAACCTAGGTAGGCCACCTTGGTTGCCAACGTAGGCAGCAGGTGTCCCAATCAGGTCCCGTGACCTTGTGCTGTTGCCACAACTGGCACACCGCGTTGGGAGCTAACAGCCCACCGGGGCAGATGATGGACAAATTATTGATTTCTCGAGAGAGTTTGCTCTGGAAGAGCAACCTTATTCGTACAAGACCGACTGATGGCAGCGCCAGCCATTGAAGGAAGTGGCGCATCGTTCAACCGCTCCGATACTCCACGAGGAGTTTTATGACTTCTCCCAGCGATCTATGCATGTAAAGTAGGGATTGACCGATTCCGCATAAATTGGCATCACCACTTTGACGCTGTGACATCAGGCCCATTAAGTGTCCCCATTTGGATTTGTGAGAAAACTGAGTCTTGCTTGCATGAAAACACAAATATCACTGCTGTTTCAAAAAATGGCTGGTGGCTTAGCTCTGGTTAACCCTAGTCGAACACGAAAAGCCCCATTTTCCTGCCTACGTTTGTGGTCGAGCGACTCTCGGTTTCCATAGATAGCCATACTTACACCAACATAATAGTAGACATTTTTTATTTCTGAAATATCTTGCGTCCTTCGAAACGACATAAAAGACGCTCACACAAGACAGTCTGTGTTTACTATAGCTTCTGTAATATTTACAACTGCTCGCTGTATGCGGGGATATGGAACCAAATCCCGTTACAAACGACGCTGGAACCTGCATTTCCTACGCTTACGGCGCAGATCAAGTGACCACCGAGATATGCAAGACAGGCGTAATTTCCCTTCCTTAAAAGAAACTTTCATTTCACTTTCCTTCCCTTACGGCGCGGGTCGGGTGTCCACCGCGATATGTGAGACAGACGTCATTTCCTTGTTTGACCTCTAGTTACATTCAAGGTGAAACTTGCGGCTCAGCTTAGGGCTCGAAAAGCTGGTGTAGTGAAGATTTCGCTTCAAAAATAAATTCCACCTTTATTGTCACCAATATGTGATGAGCTTGCATTTCATCGAAACCTGTGCTGGAGTTAACAATGTGCGGCATACAGTAGAGATAGGCAACACAACAAGAAAATTTGTTGGCTTTCGGATTAGTGCACAACAAGTTACTCAGCTCAATAATGCATAGAAGAACTATGATTTGCTGCAACAATTGTTGTCTCCGTGCTGCTGCGGCCTCTCTCTGTCGCACATTATGATGCAGTTCGTCTAATTGCTAGACAAAAGCAATGTAGTATGGACTCCTGCTTCTGCGCAAAAA
The DNA here is from genome assembly GCF_052857255.1 of Amblyomma americanum. Classification (NCBI taxonomy): domain Eukaryota; kingdom Metazoa; phylum Arthropoda; class Arachnida; order Ixodida; family Ixodidae; genus Amblyomma; species Amblyomma americanum. Next base: position 90,884,677 of record NC_135499.1, on the reverse strand, counting down.
TTTCAGGCTTTTGTTATGATCATATTTTTATGCTCACGCTGATTTTGACAGATGTAGCTGTGCGTACTACATTAACTTTGGGGAACATATTACCTTGAAATAAGCGGTATACAAGGAAGTTCACGTGTGACTACTTCGACAACTATACTTGTTGCACACTTACAACCAACGTTGGCTTTCCGCGATGATGGAAATTTTCTTTAGGCTAAAATTTCTTCTTTCTTTGTGAGTGTTTACTGTTCCAATTGAAGCAAGTGTTCCAACCCACCGCACAGATATTTTCTTAGCCGATTTTCCAAAAACACGAGCAGAGTTATACTGCGCTTCGCACTGTGCCGATTTTCCTCATGCACGGTCCACCCATTATCTTTCGCAATCAAATGTTATACGAATTGCGGTGAATGTCTGCGGCGCCTGACGCTTCAAAATTGTTTTCCTAATTTGCATACGTTACTCTAGCATTACAATGCGTGAAAAAAGGTCGTTGAAGATCTATTGTCCAGAAAAAGTACATTGAAGGCCTGATGTTATGTGAGGGAAGCGATAAAAGTGCATAATAAGATGTGAAGTTGACTTTGTTTGAGCAGGTAGCTGCGCAAACAGACGGCCTGCCAAAACCGTATAATCAAGTGCGATGAGGAAAGGACCAGCAGTGTCTGCCCGCGTAGAAAAACATTGCTTAAAAACAGCGCAGAAAAATAATTTCAGAAAGACATCGCAATTTGTTTTGTTAAAAACCTGCCAACGTAGCAGTTCCGCAGTTTCCTCATTTGCTGTTGCCATACTCCTCCGAAAGAGCACGAAGATAATCTTGCTTACACCAAGTTGTTGTTGTTGTTGTTAGCCTATCAAAAGATGACACCAAGTTAAACCTTCCCCTATGTTCCCTTCGTCTTTTGCAGTTCATCGCCGAAAAATACATATTCTCATTGTGCACGCTTCATCTCCAAGAACTACGCAGAAAAAGCATTCGTCATATAAACTAGAGAAAGGCCTATGTTTCTTGACCTCCAATAATTCGTACAACATTCTTGGCCCTAATGTTCTCGAACAGGAAACACTTCTGCATTTGAGTAAATATATTGCCTCTGTTAAGATTACATTGTTCTTTGTGTGTTTGGATTTTTTGCACATAATGACGTTTGCTCTAAACAAAAATGTTATTTTTCGCTTGGTTTAATTTTCTCAGCAGCATGGACGTTTTTCGTAATTTACTGCGCAGTTTTTTTTTTGCATGAACATGAAAAATTTTTTTAAATATTTCTTGTGTGTGATCATGTGTTCATACGTTTTTGATAGCTGTAAACTTTCTTCATTGCAGAAAGCCGTTATATATTATTCTTTGAAGTTGGCGATAATACCATTATGAAGGAGTAACCCTGTTCAAATATCTTCAGATTAATTTGAGAGAAGTTATGACTCCACCGCGAGAGTATGAGGATCAAATTTAAGTAAGTTTAAAGGAGATGTCCTTGATAAAGACTTCTAAACAAATGAGGAAAAGAGGTCTAAAAGTGTTTTGACTCTCTGCAAAATCATATTTAGCTCAATTTCTTAGAGTTTGATCTGTTTGATGATGAAGATGGTGAGGAATTTTATGGCGCAAGGGTTTCTGGGATCCAAAAGCGTCACTGCACAACGTGCCTTTCGTCTACTCAATTAGGGTGAAACACCCATTTGACAAGCAGTTCACTGCCAAAGAAGCCGAGCATTAGACTGCAGAAGGCTTGTACCCTATGTAATACCAGCAGATACCCGGCCGCATTGGGGTCGACCCACTCACGAGAGGCGGTTGCTCATACAACAATCCCATCGCTGCGTAATGTAGGTGGCTTTCTTGGCTTCATTTTGTTTATATTTTTAGTCTGCTTTGTGACGTTGATATTTTTTCTAACAAATACTAGCAAATTTGTATTTCCCAGAACTGGTACATTGCCGCGAATCTTTTGCAGTGTTTGTTCATTCTTCAACGCTGCCGACACGGCGCTTTTTCGCTTTATTTGCCATGAAAGACGCGACCAGATTTATCTAGATTGATCGCATCCAGGCAAAGCCGATTCTACGTTGTCCAAAGTGTGCTTACAACATAGCACGCTTTGTCTAGAAAGTTCGCTATCAGCATTAAATTGAGCACGGCTGACAGCGGTGGCCATTCTGTTCGACGACTGCCGAGCACGCTTGCTGCTACGCTGCTGCCGAGTGATGCAGTCCATTGTGGGCGCTAGTCAGCCCAAATCTAGAGTTTTGTTAAGACACCGCTTTTGCAGCCTTTCTGCTCTCCGGTCTGCAGTCACCACTTTGTGACATCTGGTGGACGTGTTGCGTACCCTTCAATGTTCCGGACGCCCCTTTTAAGTCGTGACACCAGCGCTCTGCGCTCCGCACCGGAGGACGAGCCAACAGTTAACCGAGCCAGCAGTTCATAATGGAGACAATCTTCGCAGCATGAACAAAACGCACACAGGAGACAAAGAACAAACAAGACAGGACTGTGCTGGCTTTCAACTGATTTTATTTGAAAAAGCTCGACGTTTAAATACATTCAGTTACCATGAGGTGAAACCTAATCACAATCATCCAAAAAAGCCATTTCATTCTCCAGCAATGACAGTGAAGGCGTGTTGACGCAGTTGTCACCGGCTTTCCTAATAAAAAAGGCTTCAATAATTTCACGCTGAAGCTTGTCCTTGGTGTGACCCAGAAACTGCGCCTTCTTAAACAGAGGTTGGCACGACCGGCAGTGTACGCAAAGATGGCCGCTGATGCCATCCTCTTGTTTGTTCCTTGTCTGCTGTGTGCGTTTTATTCATGCTGCGAAGCTTGTCTCCATTATGAAATGCAACCAACTAGCCAAAACCACCGTGTTACTTCAACGAGCCAGCAGACGTCTTCAGGGGGTGAAGCTTAAGTTAGTGAGCCTGCCGTACCGCACACGAAAACTAAAAGACGCTGCTACGAGCACCATAACCTCACCAAATATGTCGACACCAATCATACTGCAACAGCCGCGGGCACCACCAAATTTTATTGTATCCCTAGGCGAAGACCCCGAAGAATGGTTGGACCAATTTGAGCGCGAGGCATCATTCAAAAAGTGGGGTTATGCGGCAAAAATTGGACACGTATTTTTCTCACTGGACGGCTCAGCATGTACGTGGTACAAAAACTACAACTCGTCCCTAAGGACATGGGAACTAATGAAGAGGGAACTTTTGAAGGTATTCACCAGTGTCGAGAGGAAAGAAAGAGCTGAAGGACTCCTCGAGACCAGGATGCAGCTTCCGATCGAGCCCGCCCGCGGTTACGTTGAAGAGATGAAGCGCCTATTACGCCGCGCAAACCCCGAGATGACCGTGGAAATGAAAGTTCAGTTTTTAATGCATGTCGTAAAAGAACAACTATTTGGCAGCCTCGTCAGCCAGTCACCAAAAACAGTCGACGAATTCATGCAGGAAGCCTGCTTGATCGAGATGACCCTCGACGTCCGAGCTTGGTAGTACAACCGCCTTTCCTATATCTGTGCATTTCTTCCGGACACGACGACCACCACCAACGACAACTTGCGGGAAGTGATCCTCAAAACCGTCCGCGAGAGCTACGCTGATTATTTCCATCCTCCCCAAAGCCGCAAGCAGCGACTCTCATAGATTTGGTACAGGAAGAAGTGCAACAGGCACTTGGCACCCCGCCGGCCACAGAACACCAGGCCATGACCTACGCCGCTGCAGTACGCACTCCCCAGCCCCAACGACAACCCCTACGTCCTCTACGACATGAACAACTTATTCCAGGACGCCGACTTCCTGCCCCCGCCCGCACAGCCTATGAGCGACGCTCAAGCCCCAGGAAACGCGACGCCTGGAGGACTGACAACCGGCCGTTGTGCTTCCATTGCGGTGAGGCCGGCCATATTCTTCGTCACTGCCCGAACCGACGCATCGGTCTTCGAGGATTTCCCGTTGACGCCCCACGACCACGCTTCGGCCAACGTCCGCAAGAAATCGACGAGCACCTGCGTCAAGAGGGGTACATACCGAAACGCCTTCCGCGCTCACCATCGCCGTCAGCCTCCCGCTTTGCGTCGCCACGCCGCAGCTACGCAGCCGCACTACGAAGGTCTCCCAGACCACGTAGAGGAAACTAAAGACAGCGACCTCTGGAGGTGAGGTTGCTCCCGATAAAAACAACGACGATCTCCAACGACCATGCCGCACGAAGATGCTGCCTTGGGCACGCTGACGCCGCACACAATGACAACCTCGATCACGACGTGAACCGCCAGCAAAACGACGCTACCACCGAGAAATGCTTCGACGACACGCTCTACCCACGATTCTCATGACCGACGAAGCAGTGACCTGACGCCCAGGTTAACGTGGAACGCAAAAGCCAGGACATCTGATTTGGAGGTGACTATCGACGGCCGGAAAGGTACCGCTCTATTCGACGCAGGAGCCGATTACTCGATGAGGAATGTAACATTCGCTGCGCAGCTAGAAAAAGCCACGACCGCTTGGGACGGCCCATAAATCGGCAGAGCAGGGCGCAACCTCATTACTCCATCACGACGATGCACAGCGCAAGTGACTCTCAAAGCACACACCTCCTGCGACTTTCCTTGTACTACCACAATGCTGCTGCGAAGTGACCTTGGGCATGTATTTTCTTAATGAGCATCAGGCGATCATCGACTTGCGATCCAAGCTGATCACGCTTTCGGCAAGTGGTGCCATCCCTTCGATAAGAACTACGGTAAATCACGTTGCCCTGAGTTTTCTGAAGGAAGAATTGAGCGTCCCGCGCCGTTCAAGCGTTATCCTGACCGTAGGCGCCACGAAAGCCATTTACGCTGATGTCATCAATGAGAACATGCAGTTGCTTCTAGACAGAGGAATCAGTATCGCAAGAGGCATCGCGCATTTCCGCAAGGGCGAGGCCCAAGTACTGCTAAGTTCAGCGAAGAATACCAGCATATTATTAGAGGAACGACGATTGTTTTCTTCGACGAAATATCCGACATACGAGATTCCTTCGCCCTCTCCGACCCTTCCGTCGAAGATTCGCCTGACCAAGAAAACTCGCCCACTTTCGACATCAACCCAGCCCTGCCCCGGAACAGACAAGACCAAATGCGTGATCTGCTGCGAAGTTACGACGAGTGTTTTTATTCATCGCCGAAGGTCCGAAAAAGGCCTATTACCAACCACCGCATCATAACCAGCAGCACACCAGACATCTCTCTCAGCGCCCCTACTGTGTGTCGCCGCAAGAACGACATGCCATCCGAGACTAAGTGGAAGAAATGGTTCGCGACGACGTCATCCAGCCTTTAAACATGCCATGGGTGGCCCCAGTTGTTCTATTGAGAAAGAAGGACGGCGCACTTCGATTCTTCGTTGGCGGCGTCCAACACTAGACGGACGCCTTCCTGGGACCCATCAGACCACTGCTCGCTTGCCCAGCAACAGTGCTCGGACCTCGACCCAAAACGCCTCATCGAATACTTGGATGGCAAAATTTCTTTACCCTCGACTCATTCAAGGAAGGACTATCTTCCTTCTGTGTACAGAATGATCCCCTCATGAAAAAGAACTTCGCAGCGAACAAACCGCCTACCTCCTTGTTGTACCTGCTTGTCTCCGCGAAGACATTCTACGGGCTTCACACGAAGAGACGACAGCTGGGCATCTAGAGTTAACTCGCACCCCCCACCGCATTCAAGACAAGTATTACTGGCGCCGACGTTCTCGCGATGTAGAACATTATGAGAAAACATGCCGAGATTATCAGCGACGAAAGACTCCTCCCACCAGACCAGCAGGATTTCTGAACCCCATTGAACCCCCCTCAAGGCGCTTTCAGCAGATCGGCATGGACTTGCTTGGCCCTTTCCCAAAGTCAACGTCTGGAAATGAGTGGATCATCATAGCGACCGACTACCTGACCGGCTATGTCGAGGCAAAAGCTCTACTGAAGGAAACAGCAGCATACGGCGCCAAATTTTTCGTGGAGTGCATTCTTCTGCGACACGGCGCCCTCGATGTGCTCAACAGGGCAGAGGAACAGCATTCACGGCGGAACTAACGCAAGCCATCTTGCGTTACAACCAATCTATCCACTGGACGACAACTGCATACCATGCACAGACCAACGGTCTGAACGAGCGCCTGAACACAGCCATCGCCGATATGCTCGCCATGTATGCCGATGCCCAGCACAAGACCTGGGACGTCAACCTGCCTTACGTCGTCTTCGTCTGCAACACCGCAGTGCAGGAGACCACCCAGATGCTGCCTCTGAGGCTTGTCCATGGCAGGGAGGCCACGACCACGTTAGACGTCATGCTGTCGAACGTTACCGAAAAAGTGAACGCCGACGTCGCTGCCTACCTTCAACGCGCTGAAGCTCAGAGACTTGCTCAACTACGGATCAGTGACCAGCAGCAGACCGACGCCAAACGCTATAGCCCACGAAGAAGCAACGCGAAACACAAGCCAGGCGACAAAGTCTGGGTTTGGATCCTCATTCACCGCCGTGTATTGAGTGAGAAGCTTTTGGGCCGCTATGTGGGCCTGTACAAGGTTGTCCGTCGGCTAGGTGAACTGAAATATGAAGTTATTCATGACGTACTGACTGCATCCCACCGATGCCACGTACGACCAGAAGTTGTCCATGTCGTCCGTCAAATTCTCTATTATGCGCGCAAAAGGACACTCTGTTTCTGCACTCAATCTTTATTTTCACACGATCTTTTTTATTTGTGGCTAGTCGGATTATTTGTTTTAATGCATGGGGTTGATGCTTTCTTGTGAGGAGAGTAATGGCGCGAATTCTTGCAGTGTTTGTTCATTCTTCAAAGCTGCTGGCGCGGCGCTTTATCGCTTTGTTTGCGATGCAAGACGCGATCAGATTTATCTCGATTGATTGCATCCAGGCAGAACTGTATATACGTTGTTCCAGAATGTTCTAGTAACTTTGAATGCTTTATGTGGAAAGTTCGCTGTCCGCTTCATATTTAGCAAGGCCGACACCGACGGACATTCTACTCCATGACCGCCGAGGACCTTGTTGCTACGCTTCCACCGAGTGATTCAGTCCATTATGAGCGCAAGGCATCGCAAATCAAAAGTTTTGTTAAAGCAGCATTTTCGCAGCCTTTCTGCTCTCCACACTGCCGTCACCACTTCGCACTTCGTGGCAGTATTTTTATGTTATTTCTAAACGAATCCCGTGAAAAGACAAACCTTCTCCTTAGGCATGTATCATTTTAGTGCAGTAGCTTTACATATAGATACGGAACAAGCTGTAACAAATCACTTTTCTACCCCGTGTTGAAAAATTACAGAGGGTTCCGCTACAGTCGGCTGCCCAGAAGGTATTTACTAAGGTAAGCGCAAATAGAATCAGGCCAGCATAAGACATCACTCAACCAAATGATCAGGCAGGTTTCCCTAAAATATAATAGACGATATTAACACTATGAATCAGGTGATCTAGAAACGTGTAGAATATAACCTTCCGCAATATATTGCGTTAATTGATTACGAGAAAACGTCTGACCGAGTGGTAACCTCAGCAGACATGCAGGCGTTGCTGAATCGGGTTGTAGAAGTCTTAAGTAAAAATACTGGAAGATATCTATAACTACTGCACAACTACCAGAGTCCTTGATAAAGACAGTATTAAATTTCCGATAAGGCAGTGTGTTAGGCAGGGGCAAAATATCTAGCCATTTCCATTTCCATTCACCGTGTGCTTACAGGAGGTGTTCCTAGGCCTCGATTAAGAACAGTTGGGGATAAGAGCTAAAGGGGAAATCCTAAGCAATTTGCTATTCGCTGATCACATTGGCATGTTAACGCACTCAAGAGATAGCCTGCAAAGCATGTTAGATTAGTTGGACGGGCAGAGCAGAAAGATTCTTAAAATTAACATGCACAAGGACAAAGTGTTGTTAAACACTTAAACAGGAGGTGGTAAGGAAATAAGTCTACTTAAGGCAGGTAGTGGGCGCTGGTCAAGATCCTGAGAGGAAAATGACTAGAAGAATGTGAATGGGGTGGAGCACCTATGGCAGGTTCTCTCATATCTTGGCTGGCAGTTCACCAAAATCCCTGAAAAGAGAAGTGTACAACCGCTGCATCTCACTAGTACGCTCCTACGTGGCAAAAACGTGGGGGCTAATGAAAAGAAATCAGCAATTAATAAGGACAACGCAGTGAGCTATGGAAAGAATGATGATAGGTTTACACGCAAAGAGACAGGAAGCAGTCAGAGTTGCTGAAGGAACAAACGAGTGTTAATGACATCCTAGCAGAAACCAAGACGAAGGAATGAGATTGGGCAGGGCATGGGGTGCGATGGCAAGGTTACCGCTGGTCATTAAGGGCAACGGAGTGGATATTGCGAGAAGTCAAACATAGCAGGGCCGGCAAAAATCTAGGTGGGTGGATGAGATTAAGAAGTTTTCGGGGATGTGGTGGCCGCAACTGGCAAAGGATAGGGATAATTGGAGAGACATTAGAGATGCAGATGCTTTTCTCTCTTGCGGTCAGAGTAAAGCTGATAATGATTGTAATCACCTAGTGTGGATTCATTTTCAATCGGCCAACTAACGATAAAGAACTTTAGGAGGTATTTACAGTCGAATGGAAAAAAAACATGTTTAAGTTCCCAGCTACAACATAATGACCTGTAAAATCCTGTGTAATAGCTTGCAGGCACGTGCTCAGTTCGAATACCGATGTTGCTTGCTAGCGCTTACTCTTCATCAGCTCTTTTGTAATTAGTTCTGCATCTGAGTAGAGTACTATCGACGACGACGCTCTAGCATATTTATGCATATCACAATGTCTATTTAAAATCCACCTAGATATCTGTCTAGATATTGATCTAGCCTGTCTAAATATCTAGAATATCTTCAGGAAGTCAGTTAGCGCCAAGCGACCGTCATGTGATGAGTAAACTACGTGACAGTTAAGATACGAACCGTCAACCATGAACTATATGTGGTGCACTCCAGTATTACATGACAAAAGGTCCTGATTGCTTATTAGGTCGCCCGGGTAGGCTGTTACTGTTTTTTGCTTTGAGTTAGTTACAAAAGAACTAATTTTACTGAGCGCAGAGGTGATCTGAGACAGTATTTCAGGACAGCGCCTCATTGATCACCTTACTTTAGTCAGGGCACCGTGTGCCAGGGACTGTAGAATGTAACCTTTGACAAAGCAGGCTTCGGTAGCCGGCTTGTCAACATATTCGGCCTATAACAGCATTACACGTGTTTTTTTTAGTCGCGCGTTTCAATCATGGTTTTTAAACAAAGAAAATATCAAAAGGCCCGTACTGTAACAAAAAAATCGCTCGCTATTTGCGCAATAAGAAAAGCCCAAAGAAACACTTGGAAGAATTCTAAGAAACATGCTGGCCACCGTTTCAGTTTTGCCTACGTTTTGTTTGAGTTGCAGCTGAGGTTCGAAAGTTCTTAGTTTTGCTTACTACACAATTTAAAAAGCATAAGTAACAGTGTGCCGAAACTTCAAGCAATCGGGCCAGCTCGCAACCCCTTCTTATTGAAATATCACATGTAAAGTCTGTACTGAAGCCGGAAAAGCAGGCAGTGACTGCATAGTTTTTAGATCGTTGGCACTAGAGTCTGGCAGGAATCCACCGATCAGTTTATTTTTCAAATTTACCCTAGACTGTGTCCTTAAGGATGCATTGGCTAATTTTGTAAATGTGTGATTAATTCAAGAGAGGAAGCCAATCATATCAAAGTTTAAATGCATTGCGTCATATACAGACGCCAGTGCTTGGCCGTCTATACATGTAAGTGTAGGCGCAGTACAAAAGAGCAACAACCAGCTACCCTTTATTCGCTCTAGCGGCCGTTCCTACAAAGGTTCCTTAAGGGCAGAAAAATGCTCCATGCCATCCTACACAACGTCTCGTATTTTGGCTTTGTCATTGTATATTTCAGTCCTTTTGGTAATATGTTTTATGCCCCATACCTTCCCGGCAAATTTTCGCTCGCGGTAAAGCTAATATGAAGGCATGGTGCGCTGATAAAGTGACTGCATCGAGTAATGAACAGCTGCTGTTTTAAATGACGCAGCCTCAGCACCTGCAGCCGGTGGAGCTTCGATATTTAGGGTCGCGATCTGAACTAATCACATTAGGTCATTTAGCCAAGGTGAACGTGTTAAAGTGCGCATGTAATAGTCAGCGGCAACGCTACATTTTACGTGTACGGTTGTGAAGAAAATCCTTCATATTCACATTCATATTCATATTCTTATTCACAGTTCAGTTCCGCATACACCGCTCGACCTTTCACGGTGGTGCAACACATGTCAAGAGGTTGTCGCCCTTCTCGTAAAACCTGCACGCACACCCCTTATTCTAGTTTCTTTTTATAGTCGTCCTGGCTGCGCATCTCCCAATCTGGGATGGGTTCGTTTTCTACGTTCTACCAACTCGGGTATCCTTATTCTAGTTGGTGGTGACTTCAACGGCGCACACACTGCGTGGGGTTACCCATCGGATTCCTCAAGGGGTTCACACATCCAAGGGAGCTTTTCGGATCATTCCTTTCAACTTTTAAACCACCCGAATACTTCCACCCGCCCACGAGGTGGCCCGTATTCACCTGATTTGACTTGGTGGTTAGGCCCCGGTAACCCTCGTTGGGCTGTTGATTCTGATACTTGGGTTAGCGATCACAGCATTATTTTTATCTCCCTCACGCCTACGCGTCTACGGAAAATACGCCGCACTGTACGAATGTCATCATGGGACTCTGTGCCCGCTGACAATCATTTATCTACATTCAACCCCTCTTCAGCATTGTCTACTCTATCTGCTGTTCTCGCTACTCACACTATTACCACTACTGTAAATGAAGACGACCCAAACCCGGACATACATCTCTCGAATCTGTGGGCTCTTCGTCGCCAGGCGGATCTTTACGCTACTCGTCACCCCGATGACCCTTCGGCTCTTCCTAATCTTCACCGCGCTACCGCACGGGCGCGGCGCTATGCAAAGCGGCTAGGCAGGCAACGCTGGGCTGCATGATGTGCCCGCCTGTCCTCTACGCAGGGCAATCGACACCTTTGGAGTGTGTTTCACGCCATGGAGCGCCCTTATCAGGTTGCAGATTACACAGAGAGCATTCGCCTCGCGCTCATTGTGGATGAGGACACATTTGCACAACAAGCGGCCCGTCAATTTTTTCCAAACCATGACTGCACCGCTACGTCTCCACCTGACTTATCGGTAACAGAGCCCGCCGATGGGATTACTTCTGACCTCACCATGGCAGAGCTGCTGGCCTCTATTGACCGTTTAAAAACTACTACTACTACCGGGCACGACGGCATACCTAACTTCTTATTCCGTAACTTGGAAGGGAGGGCTTTGGAAACCCTACTTGATAATTTTAACGAAGTGTGGCTTTCTGGCGTCATGCCGGGAGACTGGAAGCATTCTATTGTGGTTCCAATACCCAAGTCAGGTCAGCCTCCAGTACCTCTCTCGGCTCTTCGTCCAATTTTTCTTACCCCTACCATCTGCAAGCTTTATGAAAACATTCTAGCCGCACGCTTATCATGGTGGCTGGAATCCCATGATTGTTACCCAGATTCCCAAATTGCTTTCCGCCCACAAATTGGAACGGAGGACGGCCTTGCTACTTTTGCTGCTGACGTGCTTGACCACTCTCCACAGAGTCACCTTGTACGAACCGTAATCACTACAGACATAACAAAGGCATATGATAACATCCTTCACTCTGTCATTCTTGCCTCCCTTCAAACTCTTGGTCTCCCTCACCGGTTCCTCCTCTCCATTCACGCCTTTTTAGCAAATCGAACCTTCAGCGTGCGTGTCCACGGAAAGCCCTTTGGTAATTTCACTTCCAATAGAGGAGTGCCGCAGGGCTCCGTTCTCGCCCCCACATTATTTAATGTGGCTTTAATTCCTCTTGTTCGAGCCCTAGAGACCATCCCTTCTATCCGCGTGCTTGCATATGCCGATGACATCACCTTGGGGTGCTGTCATCCAGATGCGTCTATTCATCAGTCGGTCCTTCAACACGCGCTGGATGTATTGACATCTCGCCTCCCACCTCTGGGTCTAACACTCTCTCCTACTAAATCATGTTTCATTCGAATTGGAAATAAAGCCGCCTTACGGAAAGCTCCCCCTTTAAATTTTACGGTACATAAATCTGATTCCTCAGCTAGAAACTGTTCGTATTCTTGGTCTTCTCCTGAATACATCTGGGACTGGCACCCCGTGGCTGACAGCCACCCGTAAATCGGCTCACGCTGCTCTAGGTCTGATTCGTCGCATAGCTATGCGCTCTGGTGGCGCACGTGCTCATACGGCCCGCCAGCTTGTGCGCTCTATCCTTCAGCCGCGGATAGTATATCAGGCTCAATTTCAACGTCTCACCCGCAGACAGTGGGACTCCCTTGAAGCTATCAATCGTGAGGCTATGCGCGTCATAACATATCTGCCTCGTTTAACACCCATACCTGTGCTACAGGAGTTCGCCCCACTTAATACACTCAGTGAAATCATCGACCAACGGGTGGCAAATTGAGCTCGAAAACAGTCTCTCAAACTTCATCCTTTAAAGACACTTCCACCGGGGTCCTATTGCCAGCTCACTGACAATCGCCCCACTGTTTCCCCGTCGGTATCAGCAGCGTATCTGCCTGAAGGGTGCATATTATACACGGATGCATCTCATTCTGCAGAGAGGGGAGTTACTGCTGTGTATAGTCCATCTCATTCGCATCTCAACTCTCGCGCGACGTATACTGCGGATACGTGCACTCCCCTGGCATTGGAACTTCAAGCCATTTACAATGCCATTGCTTCCCTTCCGCTCGTTCCAACATTCAATAGAGTTCACATTTACACCGACTCCCGCGCCGCCCTTAAACAGCTTAAGGCTGTTCGACGAACGTTCCAGATTTCACAATCTATTCGTGTGCTCTGCGCAAAGTATCCATGTCCTGTGCGCATACCCTGGATTCGCGGCCATGCCCAGGATCCACATAACATTCGAGCGGATGCTGACTCATCTTCATACATTGGACGATCCGCCACCTTCCCCTCTTCCCCCAGATCCGTTCCTGTCCCACGTTTCCGATTCCGAAGTTCTGCGCCAGCAAACACGCGCTCTAATTCCTCCGTGTTCGCACCTTCTCACCCGTAGTCTTACTCGGCAGGAGGAGGTATCCGTGCGCCGGATTCGGGCAGGGGCGGCTCTGACACCATCTGTCCGTCATCGGTGGCGTGCCAAAGATCTGCCACTACCTGACAGGTGCCCTCACTGTAGCGCTGCACCGGACATATGTGATGTGCGGCACTTGTGGACGTGCCCAGCGACGGCTGCTATCAGAAAACGGCTCCTCAGGGAGATGGGCCTGCGGTGGAACCGCGAAAGTGACTTCGTGAAGTGGACAATGGACAACCGTTTTATTAACAACCTCTGCGACTACCTCAGCGCAACGGTTCTTCACTCCTTCTTTTAACTTTCAATACCGTGCATTCCTTCTCCCCTTTCCCTTTTCAACTTATGCCTCATGGCACACTTCTCGAATAAAAAAAAAACTCGAATTTCGCCATGGCGTTCTCACTTCTGGTGCCTATTTCGAAACGGCTACGCCAAGAAAAACGCTGTAGGGGTTCTCACTCTGTTTTATACGTGTTTTTAAATACTGCAAGTTCAAGGAAACTGACTGAGTTGCAGTTTTTCATAAAACCCACTATTTCATTACAACGTGAACACAGAACTGTTCAACTAAACTGTAAAATTCTGAGGAGAGATGAGGTGCTACTACGTGTCAAACGCCCGACAAGAAGGTCTGCAGGACGCATATCCAGAAGTTCTCTACTATCGCATTTTGCAACAGGATGTTTTTTATAACCGCAATTTTTATATAGCATAAAATTCCTACACCGATCAATAAATACATCCGCAGATCTCATCAGGGCCGGCTTGCCTTTTTCTTCTGTAAACGTTTTTGCAATTGTAAGAAGTTCTTTATTTTCAATGCCAGATTTGAAGACTTGATGCGAGCGATGGAAAAATATGAAAGGATTTTTCTATGCATTGCACGAATGAGTCATTACCTTGGAAATTTCCATAGCAGTTTTTTTCAGCATTCAACAGTGGCATCACATTAAAAATCGATGTCCCAGAATAATGCACTTCTCATATTCTCATCACCACTTCGCACCTCTCACCTACAAGCCGAGACCAGCGGCTGCCAGAAATCGTGAAAAAACTTTTTTAGACATTTGCTCAAATTCCGACCGCGAGCTCATGACAACAGACTGCGAAGCGGAAAGCAATGCATCATATATGGCTGTGGTAAACTGCAGGACTGCTGCGGTACGAATTCATAGCGAGCTTTTGTCCTTTCAGAATAAAAGTGGATTTTGACACAGGCACTATAAATATTGCTGGAAGTGCGCATTTTCATCGGCATAATATGCGCGTGACGTTGGCGCATTAAAATATATCCTAAAGGTTTCAGGTTATGAATTCGGCCTCCAAGTTATAAGAAACATTTTAACCTACCCTGCAGCAATAGCGCCACGTTGCGCTCTACTAGAAGTTTTATACGCCGCATGCAAAATGGCAAGGGCTCCAAGATTCAGTGTGGCCTGGGCCAAGTTTTCCTTCTCAGACGAGTAGAAAGAATGCAAAAAAGAGGAATACGGCAAGAAAGAAAAACGAAAAAAGAAGGGCTCACTAGCAGCTCATTTATTTTGCGAAGACCACGTTTACAGCCTCTATAGCCCCGGCCGCAGAACGATCCTAATAGCAAAAGCAAGTCATGAAACCACGAAACCAATAAAGAAGGTATTGTTTAAATACCAAGGCATTTTCCAATTGGGGATAACTGGAGTACAGCACAGGCCACTAAGCGCGGAGCGCAAACAAGAATGCACTAGGGCGAACTTCTGAGCCCAGATTGCAATAGTGACACCACAACGAGCGCGTCGGCTTGCGCATCTGTATTGAAATAACAGCTTATATTTTGGGAGTAGATAGTTGCGATCTGTGTTGGTACCAGGATCAGTGCTTTGACCACTTTTACGCTACTGCGTAATAATGCTCAACAACCCTCTCGTAAAAGGCTTTCTTATGTTCTACGGAGCAAGAACTACGGATGCCATGTAAGAAAAATTAACTGGAACAAAATTTACTGTTGCTTGTAAACGAGAGCACCTGGTATACAAACGCGATACATATAACCTTTCATTTTACCAATCTTTTCATTTAGAACACCTGGTTTCAAACCTGGTTATAGGCAATGGCCTACGATTCACGCTTGCTGAATACTTCAGTATGCTACGATACACTAGACTGTCTGAGCTCTTGGATCCAAACATATTTAGAAGTTATGTCCTGGAAAAAGCCGATACAACAGCGGGAAAATCTTTTCGTCTGTTGCCTCATAGGTAGGTGTCAGGTTGCGGCGCCACAGTTCGCTTTCCTAAGCGGGCACGAGCCGGCGCGAAACGGAGAGGCCGGCGAACACGAGGAACCTTAAGTCTCAGGACATCATCATCATCATCGCAGCTGCGCGTAACAGCGAGAAAGGACATGAGTGTACGGGTTTCTAAGTATGCTGGCATCTTGGAGTTCCACGCCTGGGCCTCGCGCCAGCTTTCCAGATTACGAGACCAGGACCACCCGCCGTCAGTGGCCTGGGCTTCCAGGCCCATTTGCCGCTCTTGCCAGCTGCGGCTGCTCCCGCTGTCACTGGAGGCTTAGAGCATTCGTCACCTCCGCGACCTCTATTCGGCCGACCCGCTTCTAAGGGCTTCCTGATAAGGACGCGGCGGCTGATCCCCTAGGCAAAGGCTAGCCCTCAACGCATCGGTGACACCCACCGCATACGCCGTAGGTCTTCGCATGGGAGCAACCGACGTGCGGGCCGACGTGAGGGCTCCGACCACACCACGCCCACACCTCGCAGTGGCACAACCCCAAACCCAAAGGAAGGAAGGAAGGCCTCAGACGATGCTGGCACATACCCACTACGGGGGAGTGGCCAAGACACAGGCGGTTAATTACTGGATACAGGAAATTTTTGACGGGAAAAGCAGTGGAAATAGTATGTAGTCTGATAGATTGGAAGAGGGAAGGAAAGGGGTCCAGTTAACTTGGAGATCGAAGACGGGACAATTGCTTAATGTGCATAATAGTACACAATGCCTGTAATGTTGCAATGTCTTACTGACTGAGATCGGGAAAAAAAAATTAGAATGGGAGTCGCTGCGTTTCTTGAAGAAAATTTTGCACAGCAGAGCGCACTCTCCTGTCGCTTCGTCCAAGCAAAGAAGCGCCAATGGAAAGAACAACCACGGAAGACACAGGCAAGCCCAGTTGATGAAATGGAATTTGCAAAAGACGCTTCCTCAAATGAGAAAAGCGGCGGCAGAACAGCAGGAAGTGATCTATTGTCTCAGGTTCGGCACAAAAAGGGCACAGTGGGGAAGCTGCCAGGCCAGATCTGTGAAGGTAGAAATTTAGAAGCGGAACCCGGCAACGCAAGAGCTCGAAAGAGACCTCTAGTCTGCGTGAGCGCCAGTCTTTGCTACTCCAAGGATGCAGAAGATGCTGATATTCGGGAGATGATGTAAGAGCCGAGGCAGCAAATTCCTGAAATATTGTGTAGCTGCGAAACCTCACCGCAGCTGTATATGCACACGATGGTAGGACAGCAACAATTGGGCCGCTCAGAGAGGCTCTTGCTAAGGAATCTGCAACCTCATTTAAGTGAAAGCCCATGTGACCTGGTACCCAAAGCAACCTTACCGAATTTAGATGCAGCGGAATCAGGATATTAAAGAGGCGTAATGGCCGAGAGTCAGTGGGTGAGGATAAGGAAGAGCAAATGGACAGAGAGTCTGTCATAACCACGACCTGGGAAACGGTAGATTCTAATTTTCGTAAGGCTGAGATTACAGCTAATAATTCAGCCAGAAAAATTGGAGTGAAGTCAGGAAGACGGAGAGAAAAAGACCAATCCAGTGAAGGTGAAATAATTCCCACACCTGCCTTTTCGCGATCCTGCGAGGCATCGGTAGCAATAAGAACATGAGAGGGAAAGGACCCTAGGTGGTCCTGCAATAGACCCTGAAGAAGCGGGAAGGGCTGCAGCTTTGCATTCGATGGGAAAATGTCATCGAATTCAATCTGGACAGATGAGGAGTTGTTATATATTTGGTTGGACATCAGTGAAATGAATATTTATGCGATCAAGGAGGGACTGCACGTAACATATCTGCGGGGTATGAAATCGAGACCAGGCAGCACTAAAAAAGGCGGAAGGTTGACTAAGAAATATTATACTGGAAGCGTGAAGAGGTGAGTCGCACAATTTTAAAAATGTTTGAACTGTTAAAAGGCGAAACCTAGCTGATAACGAAGGCATTCGCGCCTCAAGGTGCAGAACAGCATTGGCGACATATTTTGGAAGCCCCAGACAAAGGCGCAACGCCTCACGCTCCAAAAGCACAAGAGGGCGAAGTTTATAGGCAGGAGCTCCTGAGAATAAAACACACCCGAACTCCAAAATTGGGCGGACGTACATTTTATAAATCATCAGAAGCGTATGCCTTCTCATGCCTGACCTAGCACTACAAAGCCTGCGCAGGATGCCAATGGCCCGAACTCCTTTTGCAGGAAATTTCTCAATGTGTGGCCGCCAGGAGAGAGTGGGGTCGTATATGACACCGAGATACTTCACCGTCTGAACTTGAGGTATTATGTTATTTCTATAGACCAGGCAGATGTTTACAGGAACAGAAACTGGAAATACTAACAATGCGCATTTCTTCACATTAAGGGACAGATGAATTCTTCCTAGCCAGTTGTCAAGAACATTGAGGTAATTTTGCAGGGTTCGAAAAAGAGTGTGAATGTCACCTGCTGATGCAAAAAATGCAATATCGTCGGCGTACACATAAGTTTTCACATTTTGAATGCATGGAATTGAGCTTAGAAAAATGTTAAAAAGAACAGGTGAGAGAACTGATCCTTGCGGAACACCTCTTGTCTGTGGAAATCTCCTTGAGGAAACACCATTTTGGCAGCAGTAAAATTCTCTATTTTCTAAAAAAACAGAAATCCAGGCTACAAAATAGCTTGGGAAGTTGAGTTCCTGTAATCTTAGTAATAGAGTCGAGTGCTCCACGCTGTCGTATGCTTTACTGACATCCAAGGTGACAAGCGCAGCAAACTGTTTTCTATTGCGAGCTAATTTAATACGACTCTCAAGGTCAGTATGAGCACACCAAATTGAACAACCCGGCCTGAAACCAATTTGACATGGATTCAATACAGCATTTTCTGAAATGAATGACATGACACGGCTGAGAAGGACCCTTTCCACCAATTTCACTAGGTTCGATGTTAACGAAATAGGGCGTATATTGTCTAAAGTTAAGCCCTCCCCTTGGTTTTTAAGCAATGGAACTATTTCAGCAAGACGCCACTCATGCGGAATCCAAGGACCTTTAATAGAATGGTTAATTAGAGCCAACAGGTCTGCAGGAGATTCATTGAACAAAATTTTGATCATAGATGAAGTGACCTTATCGGGGTCAGGAGCCGCTGGGGATAAGCGCAGAACAATTTGCGACAGCTCAGGCATAGAGACCTCAGTGAAATCACTTGAGGTGCATGTGAATATAGTAGGAAAAGGTAAAGCAGATGTAAAGCGAAGCTCTAGGCCACACGCAATATCTTCTAAGGCCTTTGCGATGTCAGCAGGGGACTGAACGAGGGATTCAATGTTGGCAGTCGGAGGAATCACCTTGTTGCGCCTCATGAAATTAAACAAACCTCGTTTACTTCCTGATTGGGAAAGGAAATCATAATGATTTGTATTATACTCCTCCTTTGCACGGGCGACAGTGCGCTTAAATGTTGCTGCAACATACTTATAATCCAGCCAATTTTTTGGGAATTGATTGATGAGAAGTTTCTTTCAAGCTGCTTTCCGTCGTCTATATGCACGCGTGCACTCAGCATTCCACCAATTGTTCGCGATTGCACCCTTTGTTCTCTTAACCAAAAATTCAGACTTTTGCCTTGCATGGTCCAGTACTGAACATAGATGTGCAGCCTTGCTTTCGGCACTTATCTGAGCGCGAGTGTCTGAAGTGATTTGGAGGGCTGATTTTAGAGTGTCTTTAAAGCAATTGTAATTTATTAACGTGCGCTGATGTCGCTCAGGAAGAGTTAATTTACACGCAAACTTGAAACTAATCGGTAGATGATCACTGTTTGTTGCACAGTCAACAGGCGCCCAAGACATAACGGAGACTCCTGGGGAGGAAAAAGTTAAATCCAAGGCAGAGCGGCATTGACTGCGAACAAACGTAGGCAATCCGGAATTATTGCAGATCAAGTTGTTGCCAGAAGCCCAATCAAATAGCCTAGAACCAAAGCTGTCTGTTTTAAACCCCCAAGTCACATGGTGCGAATTGAAGTCGCCAAGTAATAGAACCTGAGATCGGCTACTAGACATGAGTGAGTCAAGGGGCCGAGTGTCACGCACACCAGACGGGAAATATGCATTAGCTACCGTAAAGGGCTGTTGACCTGGGACACTGAGGTCAACCGCAAGGATTTCACATTCATTGTCCGCATATTGAAAAGAAATGCATGCCCTGTGGCAAAACTTTGTAGATATGAGCACTAACAACCCTCCCCCTCGTGATGACCGGTCAAGCCGGAGCGGATGGTAATCCTTGAGATGATAATTGAAATTTGGAGTTAGCCATGTTTCCTGTAAAGCAACTAAATCTGGTAGAAGCTGATTGCATAGGCAATTTAAATCTATGGAAGCTGAGAATATTGATCGACAATTCCACTGGAGTACACTTAAGAACCCTATATTGGCGGATGTGCCGCAGCCGCGACTGCCTTTTCTAGAATACTGGTCTTAGCGTTTTGATTTGCGTTACTTTTCTTTGTCTTTGACTGGGGGCAAGATGGACCTGCAATATTCAGAGGAGACCCACTTCGTTTCTGGGCGCGGAGATCAGACTCCATATCAATACAATCCATAGAGGATGCGTCCATAACGCTATTCGAAGGAGAGGGCTGAGAGGTCTTTTGTTGCTCACATTGTTTTTGGCCCTGTGGAGCCGAATCCATTACTACAGAAGGAGGGGTAGTTTCCGAAGCCAAAGAAGACAAGAGCGGAGTGGTGGACGCCTGCAGAAGATTGGTCATCTGAGCAGCTATGACCTGCGAAATGCACGTGGACACGGTTTTCATAATGCGATCCATTGCATTTGCCACAGCTTTCTCAACTGCCGCTGTAATAGCCTGGGACAAACTAGAATCCATTATGGGTGGGAATTTGGCGGCTACACTAGAGTAGGCTGAGGCTCTCTTCTTGACTAGGGCAAAAGCCTCTCTCCGCGTGCATCTGCGCTTGTCTATAAGCTCGAGCACCTGAACTTCTTGTGCTCGTGCAGGACAGTCAGGCGAATCAGCAGGATGAGCACCGCTACACAAACAACACTTCTCTTGCTGTTCAGGAGATTCCTCTCTGCCATGACGTTCCCCACAGGCACAGCAGCGTAAGGCCGATTTGCAGGCTTTGCCGCTGTGGCCAAATCGCCAGCAGTTTTGACACTGAAGGGGCCGAGAGTTAAAGGCATCTACTCGAAAAACCAATGGCCACACCTTAATCTCTGACGGACGAAATATTCCTGCAAATGTGGCAATGACGGACTCCGTAGGAATTTTTACTCCGTCAACCAGCCTGCTGCATCGATGGACAGCAATCACTCCCGCAGGCGAGAGGTTCTCAAGCGTTTCCGCAGGGCTCAATCGAGAGTCGACCCCTCGGACCAAGCCCTTGGAACATGCTAGATGAGGCGGAATGAATGCGCTCACCGGGTGGCTGGCGAAGGTCGTGCACTTTAGAAGATCTTCAATACAGTCTTTATCCGACGACCGGCACAAAACACCACCCCTGCCGAACTGCCGGACATCGGTAATGTGCATAAAGTGCTTCGATGTGGACTGAAAGGCCGCCTGCACTGCCTCCGGGTTGTTCAGTCGGATAGCGCCTCCATCGGAAGGCACTAATGCGACTGGAATGCTTGAAACACCGCTGCGGAAAAAGAGATCAAGTGGGAGCTGGTCTTTAGGAAGAGATGCCGACCAAGGGGTAAACCCCTGGCCAGGAGAAGAAGTCGACATTAAGCTCTCGTCCCGCACCCAATCACCCCAGAACAGGAGCAAACAGGCACAGACAAAAAAAAGGAGAAACTTAGCAAGCTAACGCAACACCGCCAGGTACTTAGCCACTGCCCCGCAGCCTGGGTAGCTGACCGTGAGAGGGCTTTCCCGAAATTGTTCGCCGGCTTCTTCCTCCGTTTCGCGCCGGCTCGTGCCGGTTGACGAAACCGCACTGTGGCGCCGCAACCTGCCACTTTCCTATACAGAGCTGCGTCACGTTCGCACCTGAATATATTGTCACCGAGAAACGGTTGACGTACGCAGGGCTGGTTTACTTGCACGTGCAAAACACTTTTGAAACGCGCAAGGCAGCAGGCAGCTCGAGAGGTAGAGACGAGGAGGCATCAAGCCCCGAGATGGCTCAAGGCTTGCCATCTGCCAGGTAACACAGTTAAGCCGCGATACGGCGCCACTATAGGAGTCAGTAGTGTGGCATTACTCCCCCTCTTTGAAAGACACCGACTCGGTGCGGCACCAATGGGAGGCAGGACAACAAGGGTAGTCGCATGTGTCTGGCGTACGGTGTAGACACGCGCAAGGCGCTAGCGGGTGTGGGACGGCTTCATCCGGGCGACGTGGACAACTTCGGAGGTTGGCCGTCTAGAAGAGCGAACGGTTCCCCGGGGAAGAACTTCGTAGCTGACTTCACTGAGCTAGCGGAGCACCTCGTAGGGGCCAAAGTATCGGCGTAGAAGCTTCTCAGAGCGCCCTCGCATGCGGATTGGGCTCCAAACCCAGATTTCTTCGCCGGGCTGGTAACGCACATTTCGGTGGCGGAGGGTATGACGCCGAGCGTCGAGAACTTTCTGGTGCCGGGTGCGCTCTCTAGCTAGTTGCAGGCGCGGCCTCAGCTTAATGAACGAATTGGGCAGCACCCATAACAAAGGGGGTAGTGCTAGCTGGAAGCAGCACTGCATCCAGCATGGTTGTGGCTTCCTGACTATGTACTATACGAAGTGGAGTGAAGCGTGTCGTTTCCTGGACTGCAGTATTATAGGCAACTGTGACGTAAGGGAGTATGGCCTCCGAGTTCCGGTGGTCCGCATCGACACACATAGAAATCATGTAGGCGACCGTCTTGTTGAGGCTTTCGGTGAAGCCGTTGGTTTGAGGGTGGTAAGCGGCTGTCTTGCAGTGACTGACTGGTGCCGCTCAGGCGCATAACCTCCTGCGTAAGGACAGGGGTGAACGCTGTTCCCCTGTCAGTTAAAACCATGATGGGTGCACCGTGACGAAGCACAATGTTTTGGATAAAAAGTTCGCAATTTCATCAACGGTATCACGGGGAAGAGGCTTAATTTCACAGTATCGGCTGAGGTAGTCGGTGGCGACCACAATGTAGCGGTTACACATCGGGGACTCCGGAAATGGGCCGAGTAAGTCCATGCCGACTTGGTGGAAGGGGACTTGTGGCGGATCAATAGGCTGTAGTAGTCCCGCTGGCTTAGTCGGCGGCGTCTTGCGACGTTGGCACTCGCGGCAAATTCTGACGTAACGCTGGACAATTGCAGCAACCCTGGGCCAGTAGTACTTTTGGCGTATCCACGCCAAAGTTCGGGAAAAACCCAGGTGGCCGGAAGATCGCTCATCATGGCACGCCTGCAGGACTTCGTCGCGCAAGGCCGCTGGTACGACGAACAGATAGGCAGCTTCCGTCTGGTTGTAGTTTTTCTTATTCAGAACGCCATCGCGCAAACAGAATGATGACAGTCCACGTGAGAAGATTCGCGGGGCGACGCAGCGCTTCCTTCAAGATACTCAATGAGAGGCCGTAGTTCACTGTCGTTCCTTTGGTGTTGAGTGAGGACGGACGTGGAGATGGCGCCGAGAAAAATAGAATCGTCGTCGGGATCAGGTCGGTTATCCTCGATAGTAGCACGAGACAAAAAGTCGGCATCACTGTGCTTCCTACCAGACTTATAGACGATGGTGACATCGAATTCCAGAAGTCGAAGGCTCCATTGTGCAAGCCGTCCCGAGGGATCTTTGAGGTTCGCCAGCCAACACAGCCAGTGGTGGTCGCTGACGACCCTGAAAGGGCGGCCATATAGGTTCGGGCGAAATTTTGTTACTGCCCACACAATGGTCAGGCATTCTTTTTCGGTGGCGGAATAGTTCGCCTCAGATTGTGACAAGGTGCGGCTCGCGTATGCGATTATGCGTTCGAGACCATCCTGCCTCTGCACAAGGACCGCACCGAGGCCGATGTTGCTGGCGTCTGTGTGTAGTTCAGTGTCGGCTGACTCGTCGAAGTGTCCAAGGATGGGCGTACTTTGGAGATAAGTTCGGAGGTGTTCAAAGGCTTGCTGTTGCTCTAGGTCCCAGAAGAATGGTTCGGAATCTTTCGTGAGTCGCGTGAGGGGCTCAGAGATCTGGGAGTTCAGCACAAAACGCTGATGATAGGCGCAGACACCTAGAAAGCGGCGCACGCTTCGCTTATTGGTGGGCACAGGAAAAGCAGCCACGGCAGCTGTCTTATCGGGGTTGGGGCTAACCCCGTTAGCACTCACGATGTGGCCTAGAAATTTCAACTCTCCGAAACCGAAGTGACACTTTTTAGTCTTCAGAGAAAGACCGGCCGACCGAATTGCTTCGAACACAGCGCGCAGGCGTCTCAGGTGCTCTTCGAACGTATCAGAGTAGATGACAACGTCATCTATGTACACGAGACAGGACTGAAAGAAAACATTTCACAGAAGTCTGTCTGGTTGAGAAAATTAATTTAGTAGGAAGATGACTGACGCCAAAGAGGTTAAATTTTGAAAAACGCGACGTTTCGGGACCGGCCCTGTCACTTCTTCGCGCTGTGACTACGGGAGAGGCGCAGCTTGGCTTTTTAAGCCCTCGTGTTGAATACCTTCGGGTCAATGGCCGCAAACCATAGATGTAAGACGAAGGAAGTGTCCCCAGGGAGCAATGAACATTCCTTCGTGTCTGTTGTATGTGCCACGACTCCAGCAGAAGCTCCTCCGCTGGTTAGCTTCCATCTCCAGTACAATAGTGCCGTCAAAGTCAATTCGGTGGTCACATTCCTCGCAGTGTTCGGCCACCGCGCTGCGCTGACGGTTCATTTGTCGGATGTCCGCTTTGTGTTGGCTCATTCTTTCGGCGAAGTTCTTCGTTTCCCCCGCGTACGAGGCGGGCAGACTGAGCAGGGAATCTTGTATACAACCCCTTGGGCCCTTTATTTTGGGTGACGGTCTTTCGGGAGGGGGAGGAAGCGTCCGATGGTGGTAGCCGGTTTTTGCTTTGTTAGCACCCCTTCTTTACCGAGAATTCGAGCCAGCGTCTCACTCACGCCTTTCACGTATGGGATGCAAACGCGATTCCCGTTCTGGCGTGTGCTTGGGAAAGGAATATAGCTGTTTTTGTATTTTGTTTTTTTTTTTCTTTTTGGCTGACGCGTCGGATGAATGAACTGGGGTACCCAATTTTGAGGGGGATCGGTGACTACTCGGTTCTTCTCGTTTCTTTTTTCTTCATGTGAAGAACATAGGGTGTCGGCTCTCTTCAATAAAGATGTAATGACAGATGCCTTGTCGAATTCGAATTGAAATGAAGGTACCGCCCCGTGTGGGTTCGTTTTCTGTAAACAGAGAACCGCAAGTATTTGTCGTGCCTTGTGACTAGAACGTCGAGAAAAGGCAGACTTCCCTGCTGCTCACGTTCAACTGTAAATTTTATTGCCGGTTCAGTTGAATTTAGATGAGTTAGGAGGTTTTCTATTTCTGACGCTTTCACTACACAAAAGCAGTCGTCTACATATCGAAGGAAAAACTTTACTTTGGGATATAAGGTGGTAAGCGCCCGGCTTTCGGCGTCTCCCATAGTTTACTTAGCCATTGTGACGAATATCGACGCCGCCATGCCATTTCCGGTTGTTTTCTTGAACAATTCTTCTTTATAGGCGAAATAAGTACTGCGAAGACAGAAATCAAGAAGGCGGCATACCTCGTCGACGCTGAGTGGTGTTCTCTTGTGCAGGGTTTAGTCGTTTTGGAGTGAGCGGGAAGCAAAGGCCACAACCAGGGGCACTGGAACGCTGGTGAATAACGACACCACGTCAGAACCGCGAACGCACGCCAGAATCGGAAACGTGTTTGCATACCATACGTGAAAGGCGTAAGCGAGACATTGTCTTGAATTCTCGGTATAGAAGGGGTGCTAACAACACACAAACCGGCTACCACCATCGGACGCTTCCTGCCCCGCCCGAAAGACCGTCACCCAAAAGAATGGGCCCAAAAGGTTGCATACAAGATTCCCTGCTCAGTATGCCCGGCCTCGTACGTTGGGGAAATGAACTTCGCCGAAAGAATGAGGCAACACAAAGTGGTCGTCCAACAAACGAACACTCAGCGCAGCGCGGTGGCCGAACACTGCGAGGAATGCGACCACCGAATTGACTTTGACGGCACTATTGTACTGGAGACCGAAGCTAACCAGCGGAGGAGGCTTCTGCTGGAGTCGTGGCACATACAACAGACACGAAGGAATGTGAATCACTCCCTGGGGACACTTCATTCGTGATGAGAAGCGATGAGAAGTACTTGGCGTGGCGCAGCTGATCCAGGGAGTCATCAATGCGCGGCAGAGGATAAACATCCTTTTTTGTGACTTTGCTTAAAGGTCGGTAATCAACGCAGAACCTTAGGGCTCCATCTTTCTTTGCTACTAGAACAACAGGCGACGACCACAGGCTTATCGACCGCTGTATCACGTCGTCCTGGAGCATTTCTTTATCTTGGCGGCGAATGGCATCACGCTCCTTTGAAGAGGTCCGGTAAGGCGGCTGACATAACTGCCGCTGGTTGGCGTCGACTATAATTTGGTGCTTTGTGAGCGGGGTCTGCCTAACCTTAGAGGTCGAGGCGAAGCAGTCACAGAAAGACTGGATAATCCTTTCGAGGCAGCGTTTCTGATTGGACGGGAGGTTCGGCTTCACACCAGTTTTTCAGTTTTTATGGGAGTGGCCGGTGCCTCCACTGATGCCAAGCTTCGGACAAAGCGTGCTGTCCCGCGAATTCGCTGAGTTCTTCGAAATACGCAATAACTGTTCTGCCAGGAAAACACTGAGGTTCACAGCCAAAATTGGTTACCAAGAGCTCGTTTCGGCCATTGGCCAGCTCAACAATTCCGCGAGCAATACAGACTTGCCGACCAAGGAGCAGTGACATGTTGGTTTCAGCGTTGCCACGAGTGCCAGTGATGTCGCAATTCACGATAACAAACATGCTATATCTTGACGGGATTAATACGTGGTTGTCAAAGACGCGTCACTTAGTCCCACGTGGCTCGGGATCGCCGTTAACTGGGGGTTGAGTGGAAAATGACGCGACCAGCTCTTGAAGGTTGATGACAGCACCGTACTCCCGAAGGAAATCCAAACCAAGTATCAGGTCTTTGGAGCACTCGGGCAGCACAGCAAAGCAACCAGGGAAAGTAGCACCGCGGATCTGGATTCGTGACGTGCAGACGCCAATTTACCTACCCACATGGCCGCCGGCGGTGCGGATTTGTGGTCCAGACCAAGGGGTCAGATCCTTTTTGAGGGCCGTGGCTAACCGACTGCTCATTACCGAAAAATCAGCGCCGGTATGTACAAGTGCGGTCACATCGCAATTATCAGCGATTACTGGGATTTAGGCAGACATCAGTCGGTCACAGCACGTCGTTGTCGTTGAGGTCGTCGGGTGAGCTCGTCGTCGGTCGGATCGTAGCCGCGAATCGTCGGGTGGAGGCTCTTGACTTGATCCAATAGCGGCGGCCCTGCGCCCAAGGGACGCCGTCTTCAGTTTTCCCGAAGTGGGAACGCGCCTCTGAACTGGCTAGAAAAAGACGGGCGGCTTGGAGAAGAAAACCGCCTTGGGGATGGCGATCGGGACTGGCGTCGCCGCGAGGTCGTTGGCTGGAAGTTATCGGACAGATACTGCTCGATGTCCCGCGGCCGTTCTCCGTAGCGTGGTCGAGGTGCGTCAGGTGAAAACCCCTTTAAGCCCATTCTGCGGTAGAGGCAGTGGCGGAGGATGTGGCCGGGCTCCCCGCGGCGGTAGCAGAGCGGCCTATTGTCTGGCGTAAGCCAAACGTGCGCTTTGCTCATGGTGGACAGGGGCCCCTGCGGTACGACGAGTACAGCTGCAGTTGGGTACTGCAGTGAAGCCACAGGAGTGATGGGGGAAAAGGCTTGTCTCACTGGCCCAGGACGGCTTTGTAGTGCTTGACTGTATGTCATCACATAGGGCGCTGGCTGCGGAGCTGGTGGCGACTGAACAGCTCCCCGGACTTCATCTCGGACCACGTCCGGTATGGCAGCGACGCTGGCTTGTGGTGCTTCGAAGCGAGGTTTCTCGAGTTCTTCGCGCACCAGGCTCCACACAAACTCTCGAAGCTCCTCAGTGGGTAGCGACGTGAGCGTACAGTGGTGAGCGGCTGCTACACTAGCCAGACGGCCGTAGTGCGCGCCCCGTTTTAGAAGAGAACGCTCTATGCTTGTTGCCTCTTTGGCAAAGTCGGCCACTGTTCTTGGTGGGTCACGTACCAGTCCGGCAAACAATTGCTCTTTGACGCCGCGCATTAGGTGGCGTACCTTCTTGTACTCGGGCATAGCAGGGTCGGCAACAATTGAAGAGTCGCGTCATGTCCTCGATAAACATGGCGACGCTCTCGTTCGGCTGCTGCGACCTCGATTACAAGGCGATTTCATCCTTCTTCTTTCGTTCGCTTTTGCTGAACGTGTCTAAGAGCTCTCGGCGGAAGATCTCCCACTTAGTGAAGGAAGCTTCGTGGTTTACATACCACGTCTTGGCCAAATCCTGCAGTGCGAAGTACACGTTCCGCAATTTGCACTCGCCGTTCCACTCGTTGAAGCCCGCCACACGGTCAAAGCTGGCCAACCAGTCTTCGACGTCCTCAAACCTCTCACCGTGGAATTATGGGGGCGACCAAGGTGTGTGAAGACGAATGGTGGTGCATTCCCTGAAAGCTGACTTGTCTGGCAAGCCGTAGCGGACGTCGTAGACCTTGCTGATCTTGCAAATTCGCCGAGCTCCGGTTGTAGGCCTCGCCGGCGGCGGCTCGCCTTGTGGACTGGAGATGTAGCCACGCGTTGAGAACTGACGCCATGAGTGTCCTCGAGGTCAGCATACAGAGACCATCACCAAGCACCTCAACCAAATGTCACCGAGAAACGGTTGACGTACGCAGGGCTGGTTTACTTGTACGTGCAAAACGCTGTTGGAACGCGCAAGGCAGCAGGCAGCTCGAGAGATGAAGACGATGAGGCATCAAGCCCCGAGATGGCTCAAGGCTTGCCAACTTCTTAGCCGCAAGTTTTGCTGCGATACGGCGCCACAATTAGAGTCAGTAGTGTGGCAATATGCGCGTCTACTAAATACAGAGTTGTCGTAGAAGCGTACATGAGTCATTATAAGCATATTATTTAGAGATGACGCAATTAACCGAGTACAAAAGTACGTTTCTGGTAAATAAATTCTTGCTTGGCGTGTCGCAGCGCTAATATACGGCACCCACGGCGTACAGCTCGTGAGTAGTCCTAAATGCATCCTTGAATTTTTTATCCTCACAGTTATCAGCAGCAGGAGAGTGTTTAACCTTGTAATATCACATCAAGAACAGCCGCCGTAGTGCCTCAGTGCCTATAGCGCTCAGCTGCTGAGATGAAAGACGCGGGTTCAATCCCGGCCGCGGCATTTGAATTTCGAAAGAGGCGAAATTCTAGAGGCCGGTGTACCGTGCAATGAAAATGTGTGTTAAAGAACGAGAGTTGGTCGAAATTTCAGGAGCACACCAATGCGGGCTCCCCCTGAACCTGAGCCGCTTTGGGACAATGAACCCCCGTTAAGCATAAAGCAACCATCAAGAACAAGCCTGTTCAAGACTTGCATTGTCTTCTGCAAGCAAGAACTGCGGGATTCGGGCTTATACGCCACCGGATGCTACACTCGTGGAGACGGTAGAAGAAAACCAGGCAGCAAAATAAAAAAAATGTAAGAAAACAAACTGATCCAAGTTTTTGAAACAAAGGTATATGGACGTACACCAAACCAGAAAGAGAATGAAAAAGCGCCGAAAGCGGAGAAAGACCTTGAGGGATAAAAAAGGCTGACCATTCAAGCATAAGGTTTGGGGAGGTGGCGCAGCGAGCAGTCGGCATGGTGTGGTTCGAAGCTCGCACAGAGGGTTGCTCCCACGGGACGGCCGACGGCGTACATGGTGGGTGTCACTGACGCGGTGAGGGCAAGCCGTTGCCTAAGGAATTAGCCCCGCGTACCTGCCAGTAAGCCCTTAGTAGCGGGTCGACCAAGGACCGGTCGCGGAGGAAGTGATGAAGGCTCGAAGGCTCCGTGAACGGCGGGAGCAGCCGAACCTGGCAACAGCGGCGCCTAGGCCTTGAATCCCAGGCCTGTGACGCCGTGCGGTCCTGGTCTTGTAATCTGGAAAGCTAGGGCGACGCCCAGGTATAGAACTCCAAGACGCCAGCAGACATAAATCCCGTCCATTGCTGTTTGTTCTCGCTGTTCTGCGCAGCACGATGATGATGATGATGATGATGATGATGATGATCATGATGTCCTGAGACTTAATGCTCTTCGTGTTCGCTGGCCTCTTCCTCGTTTTCGCGCGGGCTCGTGTCGGCTCAGGAAACCGCACTGTGGCGCCGCAACCTGACACCTACCTATAAGGCAACAGACGAAAAGATTTTCCCGCTGTTGTGTCGGCGTTTTCCAGGACATAACTTCTAAATATGTTTGGATCCAAGAGCTCAGCCGGTCTAGTGTATCGTAGGATACTGAAGTATTAAGCAAGCGTGAATCGTAGGCCATTGCCTATCACCAGGTTTGAAAGCAGGTGTTCCAAATGAAAACATTGGTAAAATGAAAGGTGATATGTTTCGTCTTTGTATACCAGGTGCTTTCGTTTACAAGTAACAGTAAATTTTGTTCCAGCAATTTCTCTCACATGGCATCCGTAGTTCTTGCTCCGTAGAACAGAAGAAAGCCTTTTACGAGAGGGTTGTTCAGCATTATTACGCAGTGCCGTAGAAGTGATCAAAGCACTGATTCTGGTAGCAACACAGGTCGCACGGAACTACTCCCAAAATATAAGCTGTTATTTCAATACAGAGGGGCAAGCCGACGCGCTCGTTGGGGTGTCACTATTGCAATCTGGGCTCAGAAGTTCGATCTTGTGCTTTCTTGTTCGCGCTCCGCGTTTAGTGGCCTGTGCTGTATACCAATTATCCCTAATTGAAGAATGCCGTGGTTTTCAGTGGTACTTTCTTTATGGGTTCTTTGATTACATCACTTGTTTTTTTTTTGCCTTTTCTGATCTTTATGCGGCCGGAGTTATAGAGACTGTAAATGTGGCTTTCGCAAAATAAATGACTTCCTAGTGATCCCCCGCCTTTGCCGTTTTTCTTTCTTTCCGTATTCCTCTATTTTGCGTTATTTCTGCTCGTCTGAAATGAAAAAATTGGGCCATGCTACCTTGAATATAAGCGCCGTTACCAGTGCTAAATGAGGCTTATAAAACGTTTAGTAGAGCGCTACAGGGCGCTAGTGCTACATAGGGTAAGTTAAAATGTTTACTAGAACTCGGAGGGCCAATTCATAACCTGAAACATTTAGAATATAATTTAACGCTACAAGATCTGACGCATATTATGCAGCATTTCTAGTGCCCGTGTTGAAATCCACCTTTATTCTAAAGGTCGAAGGCGCGCTATGGAGTCGTACCGCAGCTGATCTGCAGTCAGCCACATGCGTGTATGATTCATTGCTTTCCGCTTCGCAGTCTGTCGTCATGAGCTCTTGGTCGGCATTTGAGCAAATATCTAAGAAAGATTTTAACGACTACTGCCCGCCGCTATTCTCTGCTTGTAGGTGAGCGTTGTGAAGTGGTGATGAAAATAGGAGAAGTGCATTATTCTGGGACATCAATTTGAATTGTGAGTTAACTCTTGAATACTGCAACATACTGTTATGGAAATTGTAAGGGCAATAACTTTTTACTGCAATGCGTAGAAAATTATTCCTTTTATTTGTCCATCGCTCGCATACAGTATTCAAGTCTGGTTTGCAAAATAAAGCAATTGTTAAATATCGAAAAACGTTAGCATCAGAAAAAGGCAATCCTGTCCTGATAAGTTCTGAGGATCAATTTATTGATTGCTGTAGGAATTCAATGGTATATAAAAATTGCGGTTATACTTATTGTTGTGTTGCGGAATGCACTTGTGCAGAACTTCTGGATATGCGTCCTGGAGAAATTCCTGTAGGACGTTTGTCACGTAGAAGCACCTCATCTCTGTTCAGTATTTTACACTTTAGTTGCGCAGTTCTATGTTGACGGTTTGATGGAAGGATGGGTTTCAAGGAAAACTGCAAATCAGTGAGTTTCCTTGAATTTTCTGTATTAAAAACACGTATAAAACAGAGTGGGAACCACTATAGCGTTTTTCTTGGCGTATCCCTTTGGAATATGGCACAAGAATTGAGAACGCCATGGCGACATTCTAGTGAAAGCAACAAGTTTTGTCTTCACAACCGTACACGTAAAATGCGGTTTTGCCGCTGAATATTACATGCGCATGTTAACACGTTCACCATAGTTAAATGACCTAATGCGATTAGTTCATATCGTGACCTATATAATCTAAGCTTCACATGCTGCAGGTGCAGTGGCTCCGTCATTTAAAGCAGCAGTAGTTGACTATTCGATGCAGTCAATTTTATCAGCGCATCATTCCTTTATATTAGCTGTACTGCGACCGAAAAATTGGCAGGCAGGAATGGGGGATAAACTATATTACCAATAAGAATAAAATATACAACGACCACGCCAATGTTTCAGATGACATCTAGCATTTTCCTGCACGTGTGGAAGGTTTGCAGAAACTGCCGCTAGCACGAATAAAGGGTAGCAGGATTTTGCTCTGCGGTACTGCGCCTACACTTACAAGCATCAACGACCAAGCGCTGGCGTCTCTATATGATGCAATACTTCTAAACTTTGATATGATCGGCTTCTTCTCCTGAACTAATCAAACATTTACCAAAGTTTGTCAATGCATTCTTAAGGACACAGGCTAGAATAACACATAAAAAAATTGATCGCGGAATTCCTGCCAGACTCCACTGCCAAACGTTTTAAAAAACTAAGCAGTCACTGCCTGTTTTCCCGGCTTCAGTAGAGAGATAAATCTCGGGTTTCAAAAACAAGGGGTGACGGGCTGGCTCGATTGTTTTGGAGCTTCACTACAGTGCCATTTATGCTTTTGAAATTATGTTGTAAGCAAAACTAACAACTTTCGAAGCTCACCTGCCACTTAAACAAGATGTAGGCAAAGCTTAAATGGTAAACGACATGTTTCGTTTAATTCTGCCACGTGTTTTTTTGGGCTTTTCTTATTTCGTAAGAAGCGAGTGATTTCTTCGTTACTGTGTGGGCATATCGATCCTTTCTTTTAATAAAAAGTACGATTGAAACACGCGACTGAAAAAAAACTCGTGTAAAGCTGTTATGGGCCCAATATGTTGACAAGCCGGCTACCGACGGCTACTTTTGTCACAGGTTACATTCTACAGTCCTTGGCACACGGTGCGCTGACTTAAGCAAGGTGGTCAATGAGGCGCTGTCAAGAAATACTGTCTCAGATCAGCTGTCCGCTCAGTTAAGTTGGTTTCTTGGAACTAACTCAAAGCAAAAACAATAAAAGCGTACATGGGCGATGTAATAAACAAACAGGTCCTTTATCCATGTAACACAGCAGTGTGTACCGTAGAGTTCTTCCTTGAGGCTCCGTATCTAAACTCGCACTTTGTTTACTCATCACATGACGGCAGGTTGGCCCTAGCTAACTTACTGAAGGTATTCTAGATATTTAAAGAGATTATATGGATCTAGATCTATATAGATATCTAGATAGATTCTAGATAGACATCGTGATATGAATAAATGAGCTCCAGCGTCGTCGATAGAACTTTACTTAGATGCAGAACTGATTAAAAAGGAGCTGATGGAAAGAAAGTGCAAGCAAGCAACATCGACATACAAACTGAGCACGTGCCTAGAAGCTATTACTCAGAATTTTGCAGCCCATGATGTTTTAGCTGGGAACTTAGGTAAACATGTTTTTTTTTCTGCCTTGAACTCTAAATACCTCCTAAAATCTTTTATGGTTAGTTGGCAGATTGTAACTTAAACTAAACGGGTTAATCAGCATCATCATCAGCCTGACTACGACCACTGCAGAGAAAAGGCCTCTCTCATTTCTCTCCAATTAACCCTGTCCTTTGCCAGATGCGACCACCGTACCTGCGCAAACTTCTTAATCTCATTCGCCAATCTAGCTTTTGCTGCCCCTGCTACGCTTGACTTCTCTTAATTTTCATTCCCTTGCCCTTAAGGGCCGGCGGTTATCTTACCATCGCATTATATGTCCTGCCCAAGCCAATTTATTCCTCTTGGTTTTAACTAGGATGTCATTAACACGCGTTTCTTTCCTCACCCGCTCTGGACTGGACAGCCAGAACAGTATATGGAGGTCCTTGACGACGATAAAAGCGCGGCCGAAAACATAACAACGAAACTTTCTGATCGCCCAAATGATGTCCAAGCATTCTTTCTCGGCGACAGAGTAGCTATATTCCGGTTCGGTCACGACATACTGTGCAAACCTGGGTTTACATTGTGTAAGTACAAAAGCGAGACCAATTCCGCTGGCATCAGTGTGAATTTCGGTGGAAGCAGTGGGGTCGAAATGTCGTAAAATAGGAGGCCCTGTGAGCAGGCGGCGCAAGAAGACGAGCGCATTGCCGCAGTCGAGTGACCGGCCGGACAGGTCGTTGCCGCCCAGAAGAAGGTTCTTCAGTCGAGCGATAATAGAGTCAATATATTATAGAAAACATCGAAAGTAAGAATACCAGGCGAGAAAGCGGTAAAGTTCCTTCAATGTTTCCGGCTTGGGGAACTCTGCGACGCAACGAGGTTTGGCTGGGTTAGGCAGCACGCCATCCTCAGACACGACGTGACCTAGAATTGTCAGTCAGTGGACAGCAAAGCGACATTTTCTGAAAATAAGTTGGAGCCCAGTTTCAGTTAAACAGGTAAACACGCGCTCTATGTGCAGAAAGCGGGTCTCGAAATCGGGAGAAAAGACGACAATGCCGTCTAAGTTGCAAAGGCAGGTTTGTCATTTCACGTCGTTTAAAATGGAGGCCATCATGCACTCAAAAGTAGAGCAAGCACCTTTGCTGTGACGGCTTGGTGACAGAACTAACATTGCCATCAGCGCACTCTGCTCTTTCTTCATACTGAAATGAAATTTGACAGCCATTTTCGTCCACTTTGCGTTTGGTTGATGTACACTACGATTTGAAGTCACTCCACTTACCAAGATCACTGATTTCTAGTGCGAGACCTATGCTTTACGACCAAAAAAAGCCGCATAAGCAGTGCTATCGCTGAAGCCTTGACTCTGACCTTGACTTTGAATAAATGAAAACAATAAATATTACAAAAACTCAGATTCGAACCAACGGCGGCGTGAAGAGACCAGCTTTGCTGACCACTGAACGAGCGCACTATGCTATCGCCGCTTTTTTTTATCCTTGCATTTTTTACAATGATGCGATGTTTTATGCACATGAGCTATTTACAACATTAAGAAAACAGTTGTAAATAAACACACCTAACCAATGAAGCACAACAAAAGTGTTAATTTAGAGCACATACCTAATACACCATTATACGACACATCTAAGTAACAAAGAACCAAAAAAGGCAATGAACAACAGGAGTTATCGCTGAATCCGATAACTCCTCATGTTGTTGTTGCTGTGGATTGCCTTGGTGACATGGCAGATTCCCACGACGGGGGATTGGCCAGGGTTCAGTGAGGAGAGCCGAAAGCTTAGGGTAAACTGGTGCCAAGCTAATGATTGTGCCTTGGGTGAAATATCAGAGTAAATAAAAAGGAAAGAAAAAGAAACAAAATAACGGGAGAGAATATCTTAGTATTGAGCATATGAAAATTCTCAAACGATCTTGTGTTAAACTGCAACACTTCGTCGTCTTCATCAATTTCTATCGGCGGCGTGAACTGATCAAACCAGCTTAACATGAGTCCAATTTCGGCGCCAGACGGGCCCATCATTGAGAAAAAAAACATGAACCAATCATTCTGAGCACATGCTTTCGCTCGTCTACTCGATTTAACTTCGTCAAAACCTACAATTTTTTCTCTGATAGCTTGATGCCCCTTTCAATTTTAGAAAATCACTACCGAGGCCAGAAGTACTCAAAAAGGTTAAAGCAATTAAAGCTAAATTTTCGTTAATGAAAATTTGTCGCGAAATACATTGAAAACTTGTCTCGGCTCTGCAGCTTGATTTCCACCTACGAAGGTGCCCATCGCGCCAAAAGGGTAATTAAAATAATGGTTACTCACCGCATGGGTGAAGCTGTGCGGGCTAACTGAATTATCATCTCTAACGGTAAACAGGAGTGAATCGCGAAGGCTGGAAAGCGCCTTTACGGTTCAGGGCTGAGAATGCAGTGTACGTAAAGGACAGATGAGGACCTCAATGTTAATATTTCCCAAGGTAGCATACGATATGAGCCCCCTGTCAGTCCCACTTGGGCAACTGGGCTGGAGCAACCCGTCTATGTCGGCCCCCGGTGGGGAATAAGTGGGCAAGCCCAAATTGGGCCTGCCGTTCTTGATCCTACTTAAGTGGAGTTATTTCTTGGGCTAGTTGGTATTCTCGATTTCTTCTTGAGGGCGAACTGAGCGCTGTGTTGGTTCTTCTTTTCTGCCTTCTTTTAGTTGGCCTTGTGCAGTTTCGCTGAAAAACTATGAGCTTATATCGGCTGACGCTACATGAGTCACGTATCGCCGTTCCGAGGGCTTACCCAGACCACTGCCCTGCATCTAGCCCACTTCGGTTTTTTGTAGGACACTTGAGGGCGGATGCTGAGTAAATGTAGGCTGTACGAGGAAAAATGAACACCAAGCCGAAGAAGGGTTGCCAAACTAAAACCTTACGGGTCTAATATCGCCTAATGTAGGGCTCGAAAATGGAGTACCCGCATGCTTCTTACTTCACCCTTGTAAGGTACATAGGAGCAGGCGCAGCATAAATGTTAGCTCTATGCGGGAAAACGTTGTCAAGCTCAACTGCGGTTCCCTGAACTGAATCGTTGTAGGTCCCATATCACCCGCGGCAGGGCTGGAAAACAGGTGCCCACCTGCAGTCCAAAATGGAACCATGTTGGTCATTTCAAGACAGGTGCGGATAAATGTGTGCTCTGTGCGAAAAAACCACACCAATCCTAATAGCGGTTGCCAACTAACACCCGTGATAGGTCCCACATGGGCTGAGGCACGCTTTCCAATTCATGTGCTGGCATGCTAACTAAATTGGTCTGATCGGGGACTTAAGGTCTGATGCAAAATCAATGCGTGCTACATGCAGAAAAAAAAACGCAGAAGTAATGCGGAATGCGTTCCCACATTGGCCGTAGCACGTCAAAAATATTGGTTTTGGTTTTCCGTGTTTAAAGCTATAGTGACGCGATAGTTACAGATGGCCGAGTGGAGCTTGGTCACTCGACCAACTACGTGACGCACCACGCGATCAGCCACGGCGCCGCTCCGGCGGCAGCTGCTCCGCACCACGTGGCCAACCCCGTGACAGCGTGGCGGCGCAGCCGCAGAGTGGCGCGCAGCCACACGGTTGCACGCCGCCGCAGGGGGCCGGCGCCGCCACGCTGAAGGCTCGAAATGCTACCGCATTGTAGCTCTTGCTACAAAAACGCCAACATGCCCCCAGGCAGCAATGCATGCCTTCTTTGATTTCTCAAATTTGCACTGTATATGCTCATAGCCAACCTTTATAGATGAGTTGTATAAAATTCTCCACATATTAAGTCGATTATTACAATTACTTCATTAGGAATCCCACACTCGCATAAATTGTGCAAGACGATCAAACCAAGCTGCGCAATAACCGCCATATTACCCAGTTGCCCGCATCTACCTGCAACATAGGTTCATTGCCTGTAAAACCCAACACCTACATAGGGTCATTGCCTGTAGAACAGGCAACGAGCCTATGTAGGTGTTGGGGCTAAATGTGATGAAATTGCTCTGGTTTAGTCTTGGTTAAACCTGGAGTGACGCGATGGCTACATCTGGCCGAGTGGAACGCGCTCAGTTGAATTATTCAGTCTTTCGCCGCTCCTTTCCGCTGGGCGTTCCTTCTTCATCTTCGTCCCACTTGACATGGCGCATGCGCACAGCTGTTGCAGCTGTTGCGTGCCGTGCCGCTGGCAGCAGCAACTGCTCCGCACTACGTGACGAACCCACGTGACCAACGACGTGAGCAACGGCCGCACCACGTGACCAACGGCGACGCCACGGAGGTCAAGTGGTTCCGCGGAGCTGAAGTGGTGCCATGCTGAAGGGTCGAAGAGGTGGTGTAATATAGCTATCGCTACAAAACAAAATTTCGTCCTGAAGGGCTGCCCTAATCTGTTCAAAGTAGAACCGATGATTGAGCTGGATACACTGCCTGCATTGCACAATACAGGCCACAGGAGGGCATCCCCACATGGACTATCTACATCGGCCCTAATTGGGACCAATCGAGACGTTTGTGGCCTGCCCACATGAGGCTCATGTTTAGACGTCCACATCGAACCAGTGTACTAGCGCACATTGTGCTACATCGTTCATATCAACATTCCAAGAGACGTTTTAAGCTCTGAAGGAAAAGTGCACATTAAGGCTCTGATGGTGTGAAAAGGCCATTTATTAAAATTTTCATGACCGATTTCGTGTGGTTAAGAAATTTATTTAGCAACATATTGTTGCTTGAGGGGGAGCCTTGAGGAGGGAGCGGAAATAGCTAGTGAAGAAAAAGGCCATGAACGAGTTACCGTTAAGCGGAAAACTATAGCAATACAGGATATCGCTGCACAACAGATATTCAGCTTTAACTGAGGAAGGCGATCTTAATGTCCATATAATGAACGATAATCTGACAACTATCATTACGGAGTGCGCAGTAGAAGTAGGCGGTAGGACGGTTAGACAGGATACCGGCATTATATCTAAAGAGGCGAAAGATCAGATTAAGAAACGCCAAAGCATGATGGCGTCTAACCCTACAGACCGGATAGAACTAGCAAAGCTATCGAAGTTAATAAATAATCGCAAGGTAGCCGACAAGGAAGTCCAACATGGAGAGGATCGAGCATGCTTTAAAGAACGGAGGTGATGAGGAAAACTGGACATTGGTAAAAACCAGATGCATGGGTGAAGAGACATGGAGGGCAATACCATTAGCAATGTGGATAAAATAGCTAAAGGAGCCGAAGAGTTCTACACAAATCTATACAGAACTGGATGTAAGCAGAGCGTTAACGAGAGAGTCAGTAGCGCACAGCAATGCGTCATCCCGCTAATAACGAAAGAGGTACTAAAGAAAGGCTTAGGAGCAACGCAACGGGCAAAATCAGCTGGTGAAGATCAGGTAACAGCAGATCCGTTGAAGGACGGAGAGGTAATTGTGCTTGAAAAACTAGCCACCCTGTATACGCAATGCCTTATAACCTCGGCTGTACCAGAAGCTTGGAAGAATGTAAACATTATCTTAATTCATGAAGGAGACGCCAATGACTTAAAAATTACAGGCCGATCAGCTTGCTGTCCATTGCCTGCAAGGTATTTAATAAGATAATCGCTAATAGGGTAAGGGCCACCTTGCAGTTTAAACCAAATGATCGGGGAGGCTTTCGTAAAGTATATTCAACAAAATATCATATTCATACTGTCAATCAGGTGATAGAGAAATGCGCAGAATATAACCAGCCCCTATATATAGCCTTCATTGATTACGAGAAAGCATTCGACTCAGTGGAAAGCTCAGCCGTCATAGAGGCATTGCGGAATCAGGGTGTAGAAGAGTCTTATGTGAAAATACTGGAAGATACCTACAGCAATTCCACAACTACCATAGTCCTCAATAAAATCAGCAATAAACTTCCAATAAGGAAGGGCGTCAGACAAGAAGTTACGAACTCGCCAATGCTGTTCACCGCCTGTTTATAGGAGGTATTCCGAGGCCTGAATTGGGAACAGCTGGGCATAAGAGCTAATGGAGAATACATAAATGATCTGCGATTAGCTGATGACATTGCCGTGCTGAGTCACTCAGGAGACGAACTGCAAAGCATGATTAATGATTTAGACAGGCAAAGCAAAATGGTTGGTCTAATATTAACATGCAGAAAACTAAAGTAATGTTCAACAGCCTAGCAAGTGAACCGCAGCTCAGAATTGGAATCGAGTTGCTGGAAGTGGTAAAGGAATGCGTCTACTTAGGGCAGGTAGTGACAGCTGATGCGGATCATGAGAGGGAAATAACTAGAAGGATAAGAATGGGGTGGAGCCCATATGGCAGGTTCTCTCAAATCATAAGTAGCAGTTTATCACTATCGCTCAAGGGAAAAGTGTTCAACAGTTGTATCTTGCCGGTACTCACCTAGGGGGCAGAAACGTGGAGGCTAACGAAAAGGGTTTAGCTTAAGTTAAGGACAACGCAGCAAGCCATGGAAAGAAAAATGATAGGTGTAACGTTAAGCGACCGGAAGCTGGCAGAGTGGGTGAGGGAACAAACGCGGGTTAATGATATCCTAGTTGAAATCAAAAGACAAAAATGGGCTAGGGCAGGGCTTGTGATGTGAAGGCAAGACAACCGCTTGTCCTTAAGGGTAATGGAGTGGAATCCGAGAGAAGGCAAGCGTAGCAGGGGGCGGCAGAAGGTTAGATGGGCAGATGAGTTCAAGAAGTTCGCAGGCATAGGGCCGTTGTACGATCGTTTCGGAGCGCCTTCCGCCACGTCCGCTTCGCGAGCGGTCCGCCAGTTTTCGGCCGCCAGGCGGACGTGAGGGGGAAAGGTGTTGTACGATCACTTTGGCGCTTGCGAGCGAGGCGGATGGTCCCAGCATGCCGATTGGCGCGCCCGGCATATCCGTCTGTCCAATAGCCTTCTCCGGCTGATGGCAACCTAGCCGGCGCGAGCGCACCGCCAGCATCGCTCCACGCGCCGAAACGGGCTCCCGGTTCCCAAGATACAGATCGGTATGCGCCCGACTACCTTCTCCTTTGCCTCCTTTCCTGCCTCCCTCTCCAAACCCCGATATCCCTGCACACTGCGCTTCCCCCCCCCTTCTCTACCTACTTCCCGTACGAGCGCCCCCCCCCCCCCAAATAATAACCTCTTTTCGTGGTCACGTGGTACTTTTTTCCGTTCCTCGGCGACCTGCACCTAGGCCTAGTAGGCTGCGCTTCGGCATCGCCATGGTGTGCGTGTTGAAGCTCGAAATAAACACTTCGTGACACCGCCATTGCACTGCACAGGTCTTGCGTCGGTTTGCAGAGCCGCAGCAGGAATTACAAACGCATGCAAAAACCACAAAGAGCTCGAAATAAACACTTCGTGACACCGCCACTGCACTGGTCTTGCATCGGTTTGAAGAGGGGCTTTGTCAACTCCGTCAACGTAGATGATTACAGAATTCAACTGGTGGAACTATCGCTCGCCACTGCTGAACGCGGCAAAGTTTGCAGTCGCTCTGAACACTGGTAATATCAAGATGTGGCCAATATAACACGCTTCGCGATATCGCTGCCACTGCCCAGGCCGCGCTCCCCAGTTTAGTCGGATGGCCATTTTGCCGCGGCAGGGCAGAACCGAGCCGGAGGGAGGAGGGGCTCGGACGTCACTGACGTCACGGGAAAAGCAGCCAATAGCTGCAATCCGGTCCCCGGCCGGATGCGCTCGTCCGCCAGAAAGTTGAAGTTGACCAACTTTCCATCCGTTCGCCGAACGAGGCGGATCCGCCAGGCCCGCACGCGAAGTGGACGTGGCGGAAGGCGCTCCGAAACGATCGTACAACGGCCCATAGGGTGGGCGCAGCTGGCAACGGATCGGGTTATTTGAAGAGACATAGGAGAGGCCTTTGCTATGCAGTGGGTGTAGTCAGGCTGATGATGATGATGATGATAAAGTTTGTTATTTATTCAAGACCACTTTCGCAATGATTTTGCAAACAGTTCAGTGCTCTCAATAGAGTAGAGGGACATTCATGACAAAATAGCACGTGGCGGGAGCAGCACGCAATCACTTACAAGGTTTCCGTTGAAAGAGGCGCCCAAAATAATGAACTAAGTACAGATGAGAGCTCACAGCATAAAGTGCTTCTGACCCCGGGCAAGGAATTGCTCATGTAACAATATTATCGAAGTTTCGCTATTTTTATCCAAAAGCATTCTACGACAATATCTCCAGGTAGCTGTACCTTATCGAAAACTAATACGTTTGGAACATATGGCGGGATATTTGTACTGTATTTTAAATAAACTTTGTACTCATGGATGCACTAAAAATATGCTGGAAATAGGTTTCTGAAGTTTTATGTTTGCTATTAAAAATATATTCTTAAAATATGCGAAAAATACGTCACTTTGAGCCTGCTTCGAGAACGTTTCAAATACGTGAAAAAATATGTATCCGGTATTATGATGTTGTCAGTCTACTAAACGTGTACTTCCGTAAATATTCAGTTAATTTCGTCTGCAGTGTACCTCAATTTTAACGGGCAGTCCTTTTAAACTTTATTTATCTTTCTTAGAACAAGTCTAAGGGGGGCCGTAGCTAAAGCCGTAACAACGACTGACGGGGCCTCGGCCACCAATACAAATTCATCACAAGAATTTAATTAATATAATTCGCCAAGCGGCATTGCACTTGTGAGCCAAAAAAATATTTGCTCATCAGAAAGAGAAAGTAAACAAACGAAATCACATGAAAAACACGTGCAAATGCATTTCAGTGGTTAGAGTATGTTGTACAAAATGAACCTTTGCTCCTTGATAGGAAACTACACGCACAAAAAATCACACAATGTCTTCACAAAGCAAAAAAAAATACTGATAGAAACGAAAACATCCTTGCATTCTTTTTTGAAAACAGCAAATCCTTTGTTGAAATCAACATTGATATCTGTTCTGTTCAACATCTTAATTGTTTGAAAGTTAAGCGTTCGTCGCACGTAGTTTGTTGTTAGAGCTGACTCATGTGAAGCGCACATTTAGCTGCCGTAGAACAATCCAGGGCTCAAAATCGCGTTTCGAGAAATAGCCATTGCATGTCCGCTGTGTTTTCAAAGCCTACTTCCGCACATACATTAATTCGTCCGAAGTATACTCCATTTCTAACGAACAAGCTGTCCGCGTAAACATATTTGCAGCGCACTTCAAGCTGCGGTTGAACAGTAACTCCTCGAAGTCGCGTTTTTGGAAACATGTTGGCAATGTATTTAAAGTGCACTTTCGTGAATACGACATTAATTTGTCCTAACGAATGACCTGTCTGCATAAATATATTTGCAGCACACTGCAATCTGCCGTTGAGCAACCTGGCGCTGGAAGTCGCGTTTCCGGAAATCGCATTTTCCGGTTGGCACTGTATTTATAGTGTGCTTTCGCCAATTAGAAATTAATTCGTCCAAAGTATACTTCAATTACAACAATTTGGTAGTCCGCGTGAGCATATTTGCAGCATACTTCAAGCTGCCGTGGAACAACACAGTGATCGGAATTACATTTCCGGGAATAGTGAAAACTCTCCCTTTCTGTCTTCCATTCTTTTACGGTAACCTCTGGCAGGAAGACAATCATCACTTATTTAAATTACGAAGTGGACAGCGTGATAGCATTATAACGGCAAGGACGCCATGTTCACCTCCGGGCCCGAACATGCCAGCGAAAAGGACACCGACGGCAGGGCCGACCGGCTCCCATAGACGCACATGTATATGTTGATTCACAGTTCGACTCCTGACAATGCCTGACGCAAGTTACGGGCAGCAATTCGGTTCTAGTT
Organism: Amblyomma americanum; assembly: GCF_052857255.1. Taxonomy (NCBI): domain Eukaryota; kingdom Metazoa; phylum Arthropoda; class Arachnida; order Ixodida; family Ixodidae; genus Amblyomma; species Amblyomma americanum. The sequence goes on along the minus strand of NC_135499.1, from coordinate 90,841,405 downwards.
CGACCGCAGATTTTAAGGCGACCACTCCAACCCTTGTCCGACAATTTGTGGGCCCACAGTCTTTCAGCGCAAAGCTCCTCACCGAGCAAGATAGTATCTTCTCTCAGGATTTATACATTCGTTGTCCGTAAAGTATCGAGAATGATTTATTTTCTTCTCTATAAATGATTCACCAAAACAAATGTTGGTTCGCATGCGTAATGGCGTCTTTTATAACTAACCTGAGATATTAATGTTAATTGCTGTGGCAGCCGCTAGACGGCACTACATGTAGAAAAATACGTTGTCAGTAGTGGTTTGCGCATTCTACTTTGAGAGAATGGGGATAGATGGACGTCCATATCGAACAGAGTGTAAACATAAAATTCTCTGTGAAGCTTGGCAAGACAGCCACACAGACGTACGTATGGGCTCTTTCGTGACACGGCAACGAGAAGTTATCGCGGGCGCGAGTTTTCGAGTGGCACAAGAGTTTCGTTTCGAGGGGAACGTCGGTGGAAGACGACACAAGGCAGGGGCGCCCTTCAACCTCACGGAATGAAAACAACGTGGCTTGGATCAGAGAACTCGTAGAGCAAGACCGCACCATTACAGTCCGCATGCTATCAGATGCTCTAGTCATTAGTCAGACAACATGCCAAGAAATTTTGCCTGAGAAGTTCGGAAAACGAAAGCTGAATGTCAGACTTGTGCCGCACTCCCTAACACAGAACCAGAAGGACACGCGGACATCAGTGAGCGCTGACTTGCTCTCCGAGGCAGAGAAGGATGCTGCATTCGTCGACAGCACCATTGATGAAGACGGAACACGGTGTTTTTAATACGATCCTCAAACAAAGAGGCAGAGCGCAGAATGGCGGTCTACAAGCTCTCCGGCGTCGAGAAAGGTGCGGTAACAGAAGACCAAAACAAAGACGATTCTATTTTAGATAGCACAGGTGTGATACACCTCGAGTTCGTCCCACAAGGGCAGACGGCGAATCAGGAGATTTAGATCCGCGTTCTCCAACACTTGCGTGATGCACTGCGACACCGTCGCCCTGACTTATGGGCGTCGAGCAAATGTAGCCTTCTGCAGAATAACCCAAGGCTGCACGCTGCTCTCAGAGTGACAAAATTTCTCGCCATTCACAGCATTAGTGTACTTCGCCATCCGCCGTACTCGCCTGACCTCTCCCCATGAGACTTTTTCCTGTTTCCTTTTGTGAAGACAGCCCTAAAATGTCGCTGGATGGGAAGCGTGGAGGCTATTCAAGATGCCACGACAAAGGAGCTGACAGCCCTGCTAAAAGAAGCGTTTTCCAACTGTTTCCAAGGCTTCAAGAAGCGTTGGAAGCTGTGTATAGACTGAAAGGAAGACTATTTCGAAGAGGTGCGGCACAAATTATTTCAATGTTAAAGGCCTTTTTTTAATGGCCTCAGGCTAGAAACTTTACGGACAAAGGTTGTATATAAACCAACCAAGTATCACTCGTGTAGGAGCAATTCCTCTTTCTTGACGTTACTTTCGGCTTGGCATTCCCTGTGTGGCGACATTTTTCCGTTCAGGTCTTGTAGATGACCTTCCATAGTCATAGACGACTGATGTCAACGCCTTTTCTCTGGGGTGAATCCGACTGCCCCGCCTACTTGTGGCATCCCCTGCCACCGGATACGGGCCAGAGTAGTTCCGGCTACTAGGCTTTGTTCCGGTGCAACGCGAGCGGTGAGGATTGGTCGGCCAGGGACCATTCTACGGGGGTGCAAAACCCCATGGGAGTGGTAGCGACTCCCTCGCAGCTTTGAGGACAGTTGCGCCAGTGAGGTCGGATGCCTGAGGGGAGGCAGGCATGGCTATATTACCAAGATTGCCCATGGGAGCCGGCACGAAAGGCATGTTAAAGTAAAAAAGGTTTTCGAATGCATGCATCTACGTGCCTCCGCACGCGGGGGCTTGCAAATCTGGATACCGACGCGCCGGTTTCTGGTTCCGGAGAAACCAGGTCGGCGCAGGGTTTCACAGTAGCCGGGCTCTAAGCGACGCCTCGGGAAGCGGTCTTAGGCCGGCAGCGGGACCGTAAGTGCCGTCGCTGGACGCCGAGGAAGGGGGTTGTAGTACGACCTGTGCGTTTGCCGTCGATGTGGAGTAACGGCGGAGTAGGCCAAAGTAATCTCACCCTAAGGCACGTTCTTGGTATGTGTCTCCGATCAGCCCTGCCTTGAACACTCCCTCCTCAGTAGGAGTGCAGCAAGATAAAGGAGAAAGTAAGTGCATAGTTGGTTGGAGGGAATCACAGGCGGGTCCCCCCGGAGGTGTTAGATCATGGCGCTGATGGCTGGAGGATCGATAGGCTGATGATCTAAGCCTCTACTGGTCGGATCACACCACACATACTTTCGGTGTCTGAAAAACAGGGAAAAGCACTCGACGGCCGATAGCTGGGCGGTCCGAAACAACGCCTGTGAATCGGAATAACCGGCGACCTGGTGTGAGGTCGGTACGGACTGTAGAACCAGGTGTCGCGAAGTGGCCCCAGGTAGCTAAAACTGCCTTAGGTTTTCCGGCGGTCGGAGCCCATAGCGTTTAGTGGGTGGTCGGTCATCCCGTGAGCGCGGCCACACCATGCGGCCACCTCGAAGCCTTCCCAGTCTTGGCCAGGCAGGCCAGTAATGGATACGAGACATTCGAACGACCTGAGCGAAAAAGTCGCTTATTGATTTCTTTCCGCCCTAAGGTGGCAAAATTTCAATTGCCCTTGGGCAACATCTTTTATGCCACCAATGGGATCACACCTGCGATTCAGTAGTGATGCGGGAGAGGTCATCACTCTCATTCATTTAGTTGCTTCGACTTACTATGTGTCTCCTGATGCTTGCAACCAGTTCACTCATTACTTCTGCTGTTGACCACATTGATCACTATTATCCACTGAATCTGAGTTGTACTACTTTTTAAGCCAAGCCGAAATGAATACTTTTGTTTACGGTATTAACTGTATTTTTGTATTTTTATTGTATTGTAATATATTTACTGTATATTTTTAGTGTTTTTAATGCATTTAAAGTATTATTTTAGTATATTTTTAATGTATTAGTAGTATATCTTCGTAGGCATTAATCGTATATTTTGAGTATAATTTATTTCTATTTTTAGTATATTTTTAATGTAAAGTATATATACTAAGTGGACCGGAAACACATTTTTGATGCTTTTGTAAGAACGTTGTAAGAATGTATTTGTAAGAATATTACTCCTGGCATCCGTAAAAGCATTTGTATTGAAATTTAAGCGTTGGGGACAAAATTGCAAAATTCATACGAAATTAATACAATGTGTCCGAAATCCATTTTCAGCACAGCTTTTTCCGCTAAGTGATATATTCTTGCACATCCCTGTACATGTGGTAGTTAAGAGCTTGGTTGATTCTTAAGCAACAGAGTAGGAAAGCGATAACGCACCTTAATCTTCCAAAAGTCGTTGCCCATATGGTCAGGTGCCGTGGTTCGCTTGCTCCAAACGTCTGCTAATGCAATGTGTCGTATGTCTTGGTTGCTAAAACAAATGACGGAAATAAAGAGATCCTCTCATGATGAACAGTACACAGTTTCCAACTATCAGTGTGGCCTTGTAAGTGCTGTCCGCTTGAATCCGTATTTCTGGCACCCTGCACAGACTGATATGTGTTGAATTGGTAGTAAATAAATCGAGGAAGTGGGAAACAACCTCAGAGTTACGGCGAAAGAGTATCTACCGCCATCATTTTCCGCGCAGACGTGTAGACGAATGTAACAGTGAGATTTTTTGTGCCTAGCTCTACATTGCTAGCGACTACAGTTACGCTCTCCAAACAAAGGCGCTGACAGGAACACTGACGTACCGATTTGCGGCGCAGGGATGAGGAACACCTTTCGTCTCAGAAGCACATTCCGCCGTCATTTTTACAAACAACATGTCAAAATAGTGTATTAGAATTCAGTACGAACACTGCTAAGCGAGCCTAAACTGGAATATGAGTTTTAGTACAACCATTCCAAAATAAAGTATATATCTTAGCACAGTTCTCTTCCTTAATAAAAGGAAGTTTTCCGCAGTCTGGAGGCCCCCGTTGTTTGACCGGAGCCCTGTGATAGCCAAAGAAATTTCGCTGCGAAAGCGACAGTTAGCAACAGAAATCTAAGCTCCAGTTGAAGAAATCTGGTGAAATCACCGGGCGGCATCGCTGGAACACGCCAGCTCAGTGCATGTGTGTAACAGGTTGCTTCACAAGATCGGCAAAGAATGTACGTCAGCGATTCTCGGCAAGCTTACTGCGATTAAAATACAATGAAGATAATAGAGATATATCTCTGCTGTTGCATCTGGATTTTTTCACTCACAAAGAGCTACCAACATTTATTGGATGGGGACGCTGGACAAGCGGACGGCAACGAACTGAAATTCGCTCGCTGAACTACCGAATTTCTAAGCTGAAGTTTTCGGCTGCTGAGAGTGGTTTACAGGGGTGTAAGACAATATGTCCGTGGAGAAAATGTCCCCAAGTAGAAAGTTACCCATATAATAACTTCTTCCGCACCCACGTGACTAAAAACTATCCTCTGTATTGAAATCTTCCTTGAATTTGAGTATAGTTGCAAGGAAGGAGTATTTTGCAGTGCCATTCCATGCCGCGGTGGATGTCTTCATTCTGAAAATAAATGCCACAGCGTTTAATCAATACTTCGAAAAGTGTCCACCTTTAAGCGCTCTGCATACCATTAGACAACATGTGCAAACCCGGACACTCCCTTTGCATGCGCTGGTGCCAGCGCGACGCTCCTTTCTGCAAGTGCATTGTGTATTCGCTGAGCTGCCAGCCCTTAAATATTGCTTCTGGCTCATCCTATAGCTAGATAATGCTATAATTTTCATCCGCAGTGCTCGTTCCACGCAATGATTTACCCCTCAATAGATGCCCAGCATTACACATTCTAGCTTGTATTTGGTCTCTGTATCAAGATATCCTTGTCATCTTAACTCCGGTTGCTGATCTTCCGAGCCTCAAGCGATAAACCACTGCCACACTTGCGTTGCGCTAACAATACCGTGGCGTTTACGGGTCAGTGATTCATTCCACTATTAAATTACTTAGCTCCCCCTCACGCGATAAGAGCCCACTAGTGTCATCTTTCACTTGCGAGCTGGATGCTCAGATCATTGCGGGTTACGTGACGTTTCATGGCACTCGCTTTGGGACGTATTTTCTACTTCGCAAAAGGGGTAATTTTTTCTGGAACCCTTTTTAAAGCGAATGCATGCTTCACAAGGCACCATTGTTGTGTTCCCCAGGTGTTCTCTTATTAATGAGACCCCGACTGTGAGAGAAAGAAACCAAACTTACTGTGCGAATGCGAAGTGATAAAGAATCCGAGGCATTTGATGCCAAGTGCCGGTTTAGAGATAATAGAGACCGACCCATTAATCGAAATTCCCAGCTCTACGAGGTAGACACTAAGCCTATGTTGCAATGGTGGTGAGCTGAATTTCCGAAATATTTAACAACCATATTTCGCTGCCCCAATGTGCTCCCTATTCACTTGCCATGGACAGCAGATTTGGAGTCGAGCAATCTCAAACAACACAACTCTTGGAACAAAAAAAATGCAAGAAAACACTGACCATCCCACGTGCAAGACATAGGACGTAAAAACTTAAAGAAGCCCTTAGACGACATAACCTCAGCCCGCGTTGACGCCGCCTCACAGAACGTGCTCTATGATGTCTTTGTATACAGTTTTGCATTACAACGCTGTAGTGCTCTATACAATCACGCAGACTGTTAGAGCTCGTCGAGAGTAAATAATTCTCGAACGTGCTGCCCTCTACACTGCCGAACAGCGCAGTAGAAGGCCACAAGAGTGACGCCACTCCATTCCCAGAATCCATTAGAAGCGCGACTTTGCTGGACTTCCAGCTGCCGCGGTGGCCCGGTGGCTATGTTGCGCGGCTACTGGCCCGAAAGACGCGGGTTCGATCCCAGCCGAGGTGGCGGCATTTCGATGGAGGCGAAATGTTAAGAGACCCATGTACTGCTAGATATCATAGCACGTAAAGAGCCCTAGTTGGTCGAAATTATCCGCAGCACTCACTACGGAGCCCCCCCCCCCCCCCCCCCCCCCCTCCTCCCATAGCCTAGCTTAGGCGTTTTGGGACGTTAAACCACATAAAACCAAACTAATGTGCGCAGTGCTACTGCCGCTGATCATGTGTAAACTGATGATGTTCATGACTTCAAGAGAGATGCTTGAAATGACGGCAAAATGTTATGGCTTTTCCTTTAGGTTCACTGAGGAAAGGCACATGAAGAATAGTTCAGGGACGACAACGAAAATGATACAGCGTCATAAACAGCAATGCGATAAACTGGATTTCATTTTAAAGCGCAGGAGAATTAGAAAAACCAGCCGCTTTCTGCAGTGATGAAGAAGGCATTATTTAAGAATCGCACAAAAAAGCAAGGGAGGCTACATTGCTTAGCGGAGGCTTCGAATATTTCTGTACAGACCTATAAATGGTAAAACTATTGCTGTCTACGTTCAGCGTGCCACACAAAATTGCGTTGATTGCAAGCGTACCTAATTAAAGCCTTCACTTCATCTCAATATCTCTACCTTCTAAGCGCCACATTTATAGTCGACAACCAGCTTCACTGTCAAAGAGAGAAGGCGTTAATTGTTGGCAAAATAAGATATACCGCCACCTCCTACTCATCAGACCTGCCTCATTCCTGGGCAGATTCGACGGCGGCACACAGGAGGATTGCGCCAACAGTTTTCATGCTTGCAGTGATACGCGAGCTGTGCTCGGCAAGAAGAAAAATCTTACCAAGTATAAAGAGACCTTTGTTTTATTATGGAAAAAAAAGTAATCGCGGTAGGCACGCGTTTTTTATATCGTCGCCCCGACTTTTTTTGAGGTAAGAGCTTTTTAAATATTTTCCTCCACTTCCCTACTTAGTTTTGTGCGAACTTTGCCAAAGTCTGGGCGTGCGTGAAATAGCCGAGTGCGATTTAAGTATTTTCGAAGAATTTCCTTGAATATTATTTTGTGATTAGTCGTTTAACTCCCGTATATTTTCGTGTATCTCTTGAGCAGCGGAAGCCAGCAGCCATTGCTTGCGGTTCTGTCGTTATTTGACCCGTATCGGTTATGTCGCATCCAAAATCAAAGCAAACTTCCTCCCACGATGGTCGACATTTATTATAACTTTTCTGCCGCATCGTTTCGTTTCCTCACAGCACCCGCGCACGCTGATCACTTGCGGGATGGATAGCCGCGCAGTGTCAGCGGAAGAAAATCCCTAACTCTCCCCAAGCAAAACGTGAGTTAGGGGCGTCAGCGTTGTACACTTCCACCGACAGGGGCTCAAGTAGGGCCACTGCGAGCAAGCTACAACGGCGATAAGAGATTACTATCTTCTCATCAATCACGCGTGTTTCTTTGAAGCATCGCTTAAGGAGCACCCTCGGTGCTTTTTTGTAAGCAGCTTTCCCATTAGTGCGGTGCAAGCCATAAAATCTGAGGCAAGTACATTCATGAGCAATATGAGATATGAGAGCGGGCAAAGTTTCAGCATTTGTTCATTAATTCCTCCATATCTATCTGTGATGTGCGCCGTTTTTTTTTTTCACTCGTTTTTCTCTTGGCGTATATGCACCTAGAGTTATTGTCAAATTTAGTGAAGTAAACAACAAATTTGTGAAAAGTTATCCTTCTCAATTTGAACTTGACTGTACTTAATAAGGAAGGCTGCGTTTTTTAGAAATAACGTCAGCTGGGCTAGGTCAAGGTGACCAATTTCAAAATTCTCACTTCTCTGCTCGCAACACCAAGGAAACACAAAATTTACCAGTTGCACTGAAATGGCGGACTTTTACGATGCTTGCAAACATTTTGAACGTTAATGGAGGCTACAAACAGGCATGGGAAGGACAAGGTCACAGAATTTGTTAATGACTTTTCTCAACATATTTTTTCTCTACAAATATTCCTCCGGCAGGATATAACTCCCCAGGGCCAATGCTGACCATAACAGGTCTTGCAGCCGGCCGTCAGTACATGCGATGGTTTTGAGCCATATCGCAATCGATGCAGTTTCTACTGGGCATTTTCCTGGACTCCTAAAATGCTTTTTTCCGGCTCAGCAGAGTAGAATGCCGATACCATACTGCCAGGTCACTTTAAAGCATCGAGGTGATGTTCTTGCAGTTATCTGGCTGGACCTGCGGAAGCACGTGTAGGAGCCGTCGCATACGTCCGGCTCTGAGGCCTATCGGCGATCACAGTGAAGGCGACATGTGCGCCCCGCCCCGCCAATTGTTTCTGTTACGAAAGGAACGAGATTGTTATATTGGGAGGCTTTCGAATGTGTACTGTGGCTTTACGCGACACCACGTTGCTCTCTCCGACTGCACCGCCTTATTTAATGCTTCTTTACGTGTTGCGTCGTTACCAGTGCGCCGTTTTGAAAAGAGAAACATTGATAACGGCTGCGGATAATTGTTGTATGAAAATCTTGAACCCATCATTCGTCCTATCTCTTGCAAATCATCGCCGATATAGACAAAGCTGCACACGCCGAACCACCCAAGGTAATCAAGATAGCCCGTTCGAGTAATTGGTGGTATTGCATGCTTGCAGCGTAGCTAGAAGTCTAGAATGAGAAAAGGGTTAAGGCGTGGAGGGTTTGAGTGAATTTAACTTGCTTAAACAATTTTGTAAGAACATCATGTTATATGCCAACGGCCCCATCGAGAACTTCACAATATAGGAGTGGCGAGAGATTAATAACTTCTTGGTATTATGAACATTCATTTATTCAGACATTTGCGGTCTCATGCCCTCTTCTTTCAGTCTTTTCATCCTTCAGCCATGAAGGAATACAAAAAAAAAAGACACGACAGAAAGTAAGAGCGCATACACAGGACGATGAATGTGAACGACACAGGTTCTGAGTCGTTCAGCATTCGCCACTACGCCACATATTGTGCAAAAAGCGAATTTGAGAAATTTAGCGGTCGTTCTAAATGACTGTCGTGCACATTGTGCATGCTGATGTGGAATGGGTATAACCAACTTCTTGCAAGCAATCTCCACGGTGAAGTGTTCGGGGCCTTGTCGGACGTCGCAATTTCATGTATGCTCACTGGTGTCAAACTTTCAACTAATGACGTATTTTTTTAGTGCTAAAGAAGTGCTTCAGCAGCAATCCAGAAAAACGCGATATTTCTTAGGAGCATCTTACGTACGTGCCGGAATAAAATAAATATTGGCGCGACTGGGTTTCGAACCTGCGGTGGCGTGAACAGATCAACTTCGCTGGCCAGTGGCACAATCCTGTCGCCGCAACCGACCACTTCTCATGTTGCTGTTTTTTCCTCACTGACATGGCACATACCTCATGCTAAGCTACCACAATCTCGCGCTGTTCTATACAAATCGTCGTATTCGTCAGCATGTATCCGTGCGTAAAACGAACTATTAGCCTCCTACCCCGCAGAACACGTAGCTGGACGTGAAGCCTTTGAAACAGTCACTAAAGGAAAGAAAACGCGCACAACTGGCGCACTGGGCCCACAGACACATCGTTCAGACTTCCAGCTACGTAGCGATAGTGGCGGAGAGATGTGCACTGTATATGTTGGCTTAAACGCGGCACTGGACCAAAACGCGTCGGTGTTAACAGTGTTGCCGAAAAGTGGCACTTGAGAATAGCCAGCCGGCGTACATTGATGAAATTTTCAACTCCGATTCTGTCTTTTATCTCGCTTGGCGTTAGCAAAGTTCAGACTCTGATTATTTCGAGGTAAGTAAAGGCACATAACTGCCTCCCTGTGTCAGTGGACCACTTAATTGCGCTTGAGCTACCATGACGGTGGCCCCCATATTAAAAAAAAACCTGCTTTCGGACAATAATCCGTGCTTAGCAATGCTAATGCGCCGGCCAAACTTTTTTTGTTTGTTCGCTAGCCACCGCAACACTTTCGCACCGCAACACTTGATACGATACTGGTGTTGGATACCAATATAAAGAAATTCATACCAGGAATGAACGGTCCCGGCGCTGTACACCGGAAGTTCTGCCCCGCTATAGGAACCATGTGCTGCGCTCTTCAAGGGACAATAAACGGGAATGCCAAGCAACGCAAGACGGATACATTATTCCTCGGGAACCTTATCGACTTTAAATGCGAAGGCACACCTCTAGGTGTACACATCAAAAAGCTTGAAAAGATGCCGTGCCAGCGAAAACACAAGGACGCAAAAAGAAGAGAAACTTGCTAGACACGTAGAAAAGGATCTAGTCCGTGTCTACCAATTTTTCTGTGCATGCGTCCTGGTCTTATTGCTGGCACGCCGTCTTTTCAAGTTCAACAGGTACTGTAGCGATCAATGACGGCCGCGCTTGATGCTGCATAGGCACATCACTGCCGGAGCGCCGATGAAGACGAGGTGCCGATGAAAGACGAAGAAGAAGACGAAGTGTCGCTGCACTGCAAGAGACCGCTTGCTTTTCGACTGGCTGTCGGCGCTGCCCGCCGTCCTGCTCGTCGTTTTGTGTCTCCCGCCGTGAACTCTGTCCCCTAATTTATTTGTGCACTGACCCCATTTCACTTGGTGGAAGTGCGGAGCTGCTGACATCCTGCAGCTTCGAAGCCGCACGCCTCTGGTCATCACCATGCCCAAAGATTTCAGCCCCAGTCATGCAGCACTGCTGTCGACCGTCGTCTGCGCTGGAGCTTTCCGCCAGCAAGGTCCTGCTGTATTCAGTGGTACCGGGGACCATGACTTCGAGGATTATATAGCCTAGTATCAGCGGGTCAGCAGCGACAACAAATGATACGATGCCCTCAAACTGAACATCTATCTCACGGACGTTGCGAATCTGTTCTACCGCAACCACGAGGCGGACATAACATCGTGGTCCGCCTTCTAGCAGAATTTCGCCGACGTCTTCGGCCGGCCTGCGGTGCGCAAGTTGCGCGCCGAGCAACGCCTACGTGCTCGGGCTGAGATGCCTGAGATGTAGTGGACCTGTGTAAGCGTGTGGATTCTTGGATGCCGGAGCGCGCCAAGATCGATCACATCATGAAGGGAATCGATGACGACGCGTTTCAGGTGCTTCTGGCCAAAAATCTAGCAACCGTCGTCGACGTCCTTGCCCAGTGCCAGAGCTCCGACGAACTACGCAAGCGCCGTCTTCTCATTTGCGCTCCACTCTCGCACCCGGAGCCTCTGGGGGCTTTGACGTTTGACTACAACCACTCGCCACTTTTGCCCCAGATAAAGCAGTTTGTTCGCGAAGAAGTTGCTCGTCAGCTCTTTCTCGTCCACCCGAGTCCTGACGCTGCCTCTCCTCTTGTGCCTTCGCTTCAGCGCCTCATCCGAGAATTCGCCGAGGCTCTTCCTACCGTGCCTGAAGTTTCTTCCGTCCCTCCTTAGTCGTACGCTGAAGTCGCGGCACATTATAGCCTCTCCACTCCTGTGGCGGCGCCCTTGAGGTACGCCGCGGTGGCTGCGCGGCCTCGGCCTGTGGCATTTTCACCCACTCCGCCTGTCCTGCGTCCGGCACCGGTCCCACCAGCGGCCCCGCTTCATCCTTCCTCTTCGCCACATTACAACCCTTGGCGTACACCTAACAATCGTCATATATGGTTTCGCGCGGTTTCCCCGGCCACGTGGCTCGCCTCTGTCGTCGCCGCATGGTAGCCCCTACAGCGTTTGTGCCTTCTGCCGGCTCACCTCAGTTGCTTCGGGCTGCTCCACCTCCGGAAGCGTATGCTACCGACCAGCGTTCGTATTCGACCCGTCAATCCCCGTCCCCACGTCGCTGTTCACTGTCGCCTATGCGCCGTCGCCCTACGTCCGCTGACGAGGTAAACTAAGTTCCGCAGTTCCAGAGGCAAGAACTGCGTGCTCTTCGAACAGTTCAAAGCCTCATCGTTCTCCCTCGAACATTCTAGTGGTTTCTGTCGACGGTCTGTCTGTGTCCGCGCTTGTCGGCACGGGTGCTGCTGTGTCAGTGATTGATAAGAGACTGTGCCGTCGCTTACGGAAAGTGACGACGTCATTTTCTGGTTTGTCGCTTCGCACTGCAACCGAAGAGAGGATTGCACCTTTGCCCACATGCACAGAGCGGGTTGTCATTGGTGACATTTTGTACAGTGTCGAATTCTTGGTCTTGCCGTCTTGTTCCCATGACGTGATTCTCGGGTGGGACTTCCTCTAAAAATATAACGCCTTGATCGATTGCGCCCGCGCTGAGGTAGAATTTTCTGCATTGTGTTACTAACTGGCCGACGAGCTCTATTTCGTTTGTCCGCAGAAGATCACCGTCACTGAAGACGTCCATGTCGCTCCGGAGGCTTCAGCGCTTGTATCGCTCTCGTGTCCTGCCACGCCAGCCGTCGCCGTTTTATTTACGCCGTCTTCTTTTGTACACCGCGAAAACCTGCCGCTGCCGTCTGCTGTTCTCGATGTTCACGGAGGTCTCACAAAGATGCATATCAACAATCCATCTCCTTAACCGCTTACCCTGCTAAGTGGCGAACCTCCTGGTTCAATTCAACCTGCCCACCTTATCTCTGACCTGGATGTCCCCGTGACCTCCCGCCGTTCCACAATCAACGCTCATCATTCCGATTCGGCACCTGATCCATTGCCCGACGCCGTTTTCCAAGCCGCCATCGACGATGCTCTTCTTTCCGCCCAAAGGACGCAGCTCTCAACCCTTCTGCACATGTTTCGCCCCGCTTTCGACGTTTCCCACACTCCTCTAGGCCGGACTTCCACCGTCGCTCATCGCATCGACACCAGTTCTCAGCCGCCTTTTCGGCAGCGGCCATATCGTTTGTCGGCAGCAGAGCGCCGCGTGATTAGTGAAAAAGTTGAGGACATGCTACACCATGGTGTCATTCGTCCGTGTCACAGCCCTTGGTCTTCGCCGGTGGTACTTGTGAAGATGGTTCAATCCGATTTCGTGTCGACTACCACCGCCTCAACAAAATTACCCACAAGGACAATTACCCTCTTCGCCACATCGACGAAGCTCTTGATTGCGTCCAAGACGCTTAGTACTTTTCTTCTCTTGACTTACATTCCGGCTACTGGCAGGTACCGAGGGCCGCTCCTGACAGAGAAAAGACAGCATTTGTTAGACCCGACGGCCTCTACGAGTTCAATGTGATGCCGTTGGGTCTGTACAACGCGCCCGCCACATTCGAAAGGGTGATGGATAACATCTTGCGGACGTTCAAGTGGCAGACATGCCTCTGCTACTTGGACGACATTGTTGTCTTTTCCGCCGATTTCACCACGCACCTCGCACGCTTACGACAGGTTTTGACTTGCCTGACTGACGCCAGCCTGCAGCTGAACCTCAAGAAGTGCCACTTCGCAGCTCGGAAGTTCACCATCTTGAGGCACATCATCTCCAAGGAAGGCGTTCTCCCTGACCCGGCCAAGTTTAGTGCTGTGGCGCAATTTCCTATACCTATGTCACTCAGGAAACTTCGAAGCTTTATAGGTTTGTGTTCTTATTTCCCGCGCTTCGTTTGCTATTTCGCTTGTATCACTGCGCCACTGACGAAGCTACTTTGCGGAAAAAATGACATGTCTGGCTGGTCGGCCGAGTGCGATGAAGCGTTCACTGCCCTGCGCCATCTTTTGACTTCGCCGCCAATACTCCGACACTATGACCCAACAGCACCTACCGAGGTCCATACGGATGTGAGTGGCGTTGGCCGTTGAGCTGTCTTGACTGAGCGAAAAGATGTGTTTGAAGAATACGTAGTTTCGTATGCGAGTCGCGTGCTCACCAAAGCTAAATCCAACTATTCCGTCACGGAGAAGGAATGTTTAGCTATTGTATGGGCACTAAAGAAATTCCGGCCCTATCTGTACGGTCGCCGGTTTGACGTCGTCACGGCCCACCATGCGCTCTGCTTGTTATTGTCTATTAAAGATCCATCCGGTCGCCTCGCTCGATGGGCTCTTCGCCTTCAAGAGTTTGACATCCGCGTCTTCTACCGTTCCGGCCGTAAACACATGGACGCCGATGCTTTGTCTCGGTCTCGCCTTCCCAGCGACGATGCCTGCTCCTCGGCGACAGATCCCGTGCTTTCGTCTCTTACCATCGCTGATAGGCCTGCGGAGCAGCGGAGAGACCCGTGGCTTGCTTCCCTAATAGACGCCGTGTCTTCGCCACAAAACGTGGCGCCTTCAAGAACATTGCGGCGTCAAGCTCCAAACTTTTCCCTCCGGGACGGCCTTCTATACCGCCGCAACTACATGCCTGATGGTCGGCGCTGGCTTCTCGCGATTCGCCGACATTTACAATCTCAAATTTGCGCCTCTTACTACACCGACCCTCATTGTGCGCACGCTGGTGTGCTGAAAACATTGAAAAGACTTTTTCAGCGTTACTATTGGCGTGGAATGTACGCCTATGTTCGGAAATACGTCCGATCTTGCATCGCCTGTCAGCGGCGGAAGACATCCGCTCCTCGTGTGACTGGCCCATTGCAACCACTCCCTTGCCCGGCACGTCCTTTATATCGCGTTGGCGCTGACCTTAACAGTCCGCTTCCCTGTACGGTCTCTGGGAACCGTTGGATTATCGTTGGCGTCGACCACCTCACCCGGTATGCCGAGACAGCCGCCCTACCTGCTGCTACTGCCCGCGACGTTGCGATGTTTCTGCTGCATCATGTTCTTCGCCACGGCGCTCCGCATGCAGTCCTAAGTGACAGGGGCCGCGTCTTCCTTTCCCACGTTATTGAAGCTTTGCTTACCGAATGTCGCATCGTACATCGGACCACCACTGCCTACCATCCCCAAACTAATGGGCTAACCGAGCGATTCAATCGTACTCTCGGAGATATGCTCACGATGTACGTCTCAGCGGATCAGACCAACTTGGACGCTCTCCTTCCTTTCGTGAAGTACGCGTTCAACACCGCTACGCAGTCAACCACCAGTTTTACCCCTTTCTTCCTGGTGTATGGGCGTGAGCCGCGTTCACGATGGATACCATCCTACAATATACTCCTGACGCCCCCGAGTGGACGACCCTCTCTGAAGTCGCAAAGCATGCGGAGGAATGCCGCTAGTTGGCACGCTCTTTTACCTCGGCATCCCAAGGCCGCCAAAAACTTCGTCACTACAACGATAACAGGCAACACGTTTTTCCGATGGGATCTCTAGTTTGGCTCTGCGTTCCGGGCACACCACCAGGGTTGACGTCAAAATTCCGTACAGAATACCACGGCCCTTATCGCGTCGTCCAGCAAACGTCGCCTGTGAATTACATCGTGTAGCCGCTCAACCACTCTTCGGACTTGCGACATCGCGGCCGAGAAACCGTCCACGTCAGCCGCCTGAAGACCTACTACGACCCGCTCCTCTTGTCCTCGCCATAGGTCGCCAGGGTGGCTCCTCTTCGTTCCCGGGGCAATTGTAGCGAACCATGACGGCCGCGCCTGATGCTGCATAGGCAGATCACTGCCGGAGCGCCGATGAAGACGAGGCGCCGATGAAAGACGAAGTGTCGCCGCGCTGCACGAGATGGCTTGCTTTTGGACTGGCCGTCGGCGCTACCCGCCGTCCTGCTCGCCGTTTTGTGTCGCCCGCTGTGAACTCTGCTCCTTATCTATTTCTGCACAAACCCCCTTTCAGTACCAACTTGCCCGCGGGCTAACACTATTGCATATCCAGAGCACCTTGCCATCCTGTATTTCGCTCCGACCTAACCTGAGCTTACTCAATGTACCTTGGTTACTAAGGTTACCTGGGGTAAGTTCGGAGGAGCGTCCCGCAAGCTGTAGACAATGAGACACAGGTGGAACGAGGCAGTTAAATGATGACTGGTCACGAGAGGTTTCTCGGAAAGAGTAACATGGGTCGCATAATCCCTACCGGTAGCTGTAGGGCGCTTCGATGTCAGCCCCGGGCTGACACAACTTAAGCGACGCCGCCATATTGAATCACAACTGTTCTCTCCCATGTACCGCGAAATGCTCGACTGGTAGCCCAGTGTAATTCTCGCTGCAAAAAGGCCGTTCAAGTTACAGCACTTTGAAGCGCGCCGAGGGCATGAACGGTGCCGTTACAAACGCTGGCGCCGCTGATCCCTTGTGATTCAATATGGCGCTGTCGCTTAAGTTGTCTTCACCCGGGGCTGGCATCGAGGCACCCTAGGTAGCTGTGATAGGAAGAGCCAACTGCCACTTGAGTGGCGCATCGCTTAACCACTATGCCGCTGCACTGGTAGCGCCATGAGGACTCTTTGCGATACATGAATGTTCTATAGAGAATAACCAGTCCTGCATATATGGTCATTCTCTATAGAACCCAATGAAGCTGTCGCGTCATACCCTTAAGGCGTAGCTTAAGACTCCTCTGCAATCGAAGAATGAACACGTTTTGGCACGTCTACTCGGTGCAAATACGTTAAACACCTACCACTTTTTTGGAGTGGAAATTTGTCAGAGGTCAGAGAAAACCGCAAATAAAGATTCTGAAACCTGCCACGTTCCAGCTACCTGAAAAAATGAGCGCTGTTACGTCATTTTTATTATGCATATGCAATAGAGCTTTCCTACGAATTTGAGACTCCGGAGACGCAGGCTCGCGTAGGCGTCCCATCCCCTTTACCTACTATACGTTAAGAGTGAAAAATTTCGTAATGTTTTGAATGGCCAGATATAAATCCTCTTTTTCCAGTTATTTGATTTGCAAAAAGTAAAAAAAATGAAAAACTAGACAAAGAGATTTTTTTTTTCGACGATTAGAAGGAAGGTGAATACTACAAATCAGTATTCCTGACAATATCCAAATATAAATATCACGTTTGTGGAAACCACTTGTCTTATTGCACTGAGAAAGAATACCGACCAATAAGTCACTCCATGTCGGACTAAGAGTCACTCCCTGAATGCGTTACTGCGCGCAGCAGCATTGATAGAAGTGTCCACAGCTATAGGTTCAATTGTACATCAAATCCTTCCGAACGAGTTCGCCTGCCAGCCTGTTGCGAAGCTTGTTTTTTTATGAATGTTTTTCAAAATGTTACTAGTTTCGTTCGCAGCTGGTCGATGATGACGGTATCTATAGTAGTCGGCATACCAGAGGCATGAGCGGCTGATTGGTGCAAAGGCCTCGCCCATTGCCACTAAGTAGACCCTGAAACGTGGATTGCGGACTCTCAAATCACTGTCCCGTACCAACTCCCTACGACGTTCTGTCCTCTGCTACATTAAAAATCGGTTTACCGTCGTTCAATGGAAGCTGCACTGCTTCCTGAGATTTCCATTCAATGCTCTCTGCAGTCTGAGCATCTCCCAAATTTTTTCCTCTCTACCTTGCATACAGCGAGTTAACAGCAATACGGACTGATCTTAAAGAAAGCGTTTTGCGCCTACTGACGATTTCTCTTGCTCGAATCTGTTCTTCGCTTGCCAGCATGCAAGTCTCCAGGTTTGCAGCTGTTTGGCTTTTAAAGGACTGGAAAGCCTCCGAAACGCCTGACAGTAAAGCCTCATCCGGCTCCAGCGAGGTTATAGATGAGGAAATAAGTGTGACGAGCTGCAGGCACCTTGCACCGGTTTCCAGAAACAGGTCTCATGCAAAAAGACCTCTTTCGCAGACTACTTACTGTGAAGACACTTAATATAACAGTGGTTTGAAGGGATTCCGCATTTCTCAGCAAACTTTGAAGTGACAGAGTCATGCCTCCCTAACTTTTGTTCGGAAGCATGTTTTGTTGCACTGAGCTTTAATAGCAAACTATCATGCGCTACACGCAAGGTTTAATACGTTTCTTTCGTGCAGGAAGTTAAAAAGTTATTAAAATGCTACAACCGCTTTCGATGCTTTTAATCTCTTCGGAAAAATACAATGCAGAAAATTCAATAGAATGAAATTCCTCTTGAGAGTAATCTTTGCTGTAATGGTACCTTTAAATGAAAAAAAAAATTGCTGCGAAATGGTTTTCTGTAGGTTCTCGGGCTCTCTATATCAGCAGAAATTGTGTGTCTTGGTGGTCTATTCTCCGCATAACTCACATGTAGGTCTTCCTTGCTTTGCAAGAATAAAACTGTCTGTGGCCAGTATGGAGGTGACATAAAACGACTGAACTAAATGTCGATGGCTTAACCGTGACTTTCATTCTTTGATGATGGGTTTTGCTAGCTGTAGCCTTATTTACTTCAATATTCCATTGAGACTGCTGCTTATCTCTCAGCTTACATTGTACCAACTTCACTCTTTCTCTGCAGAGAGTGATTACTTTCTTGATTTCTTTGGAACGGGATTGTTCAACACGTTCATCTGTTTTCTCATTTCCATCGATTCCGACGTGGCTCGGAACCGAAAAAGATTGTATGTCTTTTCCCTTTAATGCGGCTTTTGTTATGTTGTGTACGGTATCGCCGATATTGGCCATAACTGCATTTATAGGGTTAAGTGCAGTAAGTATGCCTAAAACTTTAGTGTAAAGTATCCTGTTCACATTGTTCGAGTTTATTATTTTTTCTACAGCTACAAAGCATGCATAACACTCGGCCGTGAGAATGGATGCACACTTTCGCAACTTTCCTGACTTCACCGATATGTTTTGTATTATTGCACTTCCGAGGCAAGGGATGCTTATGAGCCGCTTCTATAAAATGCCGTGTATTCCTTGTACTTTCCTTCAGTGCTATGTATTCTTGTAATATGAGTTGATATGGTGTTTCTTTTCAAATTTTTTTTCAAGTGAAATTGCATACACCGGGTGGACAATACCAAGGTGGCAGTGGTTCATGTCCTCGGGCGATATTAGGCACTGTATCTATTACATCTAATTCCCGGAATTTCTTTTCAAATCGAGGAAGGAGTGGTCTAACAGCCTGCGAGCTTCTATTACACAATAGGATAGATGGGCGCTTTGGAGCTATGCGTTAAGACATCTTCTGGCAGCGAACGGATTTTGACAATGTGTGAGCATGTGAGCATGGTTCTTCGTTCTCCTAGTGGCAGTTCGTTGGTTTCTTCGTAGAGACTGGAAAGCCGAAAAATAAATGCTAGGACGCCAACCTAAAATTTTATAGTAGATACAGTCGTCCAAGGTACGACACTCTCTCTGACCTATAAATTACACATACCTAAGATCAGGTAGAGCATACTACACAGCGATAAATTTTTTGAAGCCATCCATCAGATTCCGATTTTTTCCATGAGAGTAGTTCATGGATAGGGGAGCTTTCTTTTTGAGAGCAATGAAGTGATTTATAAGTGTGAACTTTTTATCAAAACTAACGCCTGTTATTTTTATTTCATTTTTTATAGACGATTTGGTCTTGTTTATATTTAACGTGGGGTCGGACTGCAGGCCTCGTTTTACGGAAAACAGAACACCCAGCGCTTTCTCTCTGAAGACCGGGAATCTATTTTTGTCTGGGAACATCGCTAGTTAGTTTACTGTGAAATGTATTTGTCTCTTGCATGTTGCTACTTTGGTGGACATACAGGCTATTTAAAGGGACACTGAGGAGAACCCAATCAATTTTTTGTCAGCAAAACCTGATAGTTCGGCATTTCATGGCTTTGTTGCCGCTTGTCCGGGAGCGAAATATGCATTTATTTCAAATAAATTTGGATTCGAGGTTGAAGAAGTTTTTCCCGCCGCTCCGATTCAAACTCGAGAACTCTTATGACGACACGGAGAACTCTTATGACGTCACAGGACGGAGTGACGTGAAACGTGACGTAAACGGAGACTCCGTGATTTCTGGTAGCTAGCGGTGCGGTCTAGCAGCTGCCGAAATGAAAGCTACCACCGCCGCACGTTGAAGGCATCTATCGGGGGTCGCTACCGTCGCTTCGTTTACGTTTGCACCGGCGTCTTGCCAGCGTTACGATGGATCTAGAGCCCGACGACGTAGTTCTCGCAAAAACTCCGGATTGCATTTCAGCGACCTCAGCCCCACAGAGCGTGCGATGCTTTTGAGGGAGCACGGTTAGGTTAGGCGCCGGCGGCGCGGACAAGGACGGCGCCTTGCGCCCATCGGAGGCTGGCCGGGGCTTTGGGGCCAATGGATTGTGATTCCTTGAAAGGCGCGGCTGCACGGCGCTGCAGGCGGCGTCGAGGTCTCCCACGGTTGCAAGGGCTAAGTTATTTATTTTTTTTTTGCCACAAAAAACGGATGGGTGCTCAATGGCGGTCGCGTTTAAAGTCGGCGGCTTGAAACTAAAGCCGGCGCACGACGCTTCAACGGCTTCCACTAGATCCAACGGGTCCACTGGATCGGGCTCTCTCGCCCACTTGTATGTACCTTCAGATATGTACTGTGCATGGAATAAATTAGCTGAACTCGAAAAGAACAACTCCGCCCAACTGCCGAAGCTATTGAATTAAGTCACATCGCACACCTCGCCGCGGAGCCGAACCAGACTGGCCGGGCCGGCGGCGGCTGAAGCACTTGGCGCGAAATAGAGACATGCCCCAAGTCTCCCCGCCAGAGCGGTCAGAGTGCGCCAAAGCCGAACGCGTCGGCGGTCAAGCGCAGTTGGAGTATATAGAGTCTCGCTTTGGCCGACGTGACGTCGCCGTGCAGTGCGCGCGTTACGCCGCAGCATAAACGCGCCTTACCAGAGCCTGCGCTTAGCCGCCAACCAACGTATTCGGTGGCGGCAACTTTGGGAGCCACTGAGGCCCCCCGCCCACTCACAGAATGAAAGGAAAGAAATCCTGTGCCGAGGTTCGGAATCGAACCAGGGCCTTTGGCGTTTGAGGCGGAGACGCTGCCACTCCGCCACGACGGCTCAAGTTACAACCATCAATAAAGGCGCATCTAGTGAATGCACTCTTCTGATGCAGAAATCTCCGCGCTTTCGCTAGGTATATCTTGGCCTAACAGAGCTAGGCCATGAGAATTTTTTCTGATCTGCCTTGTACCTTGTCTCCCGTCCCTAATAAACGATTTCTGTTAAATAGTTTGAAGTTGACTGGCACAGCCGGGAATGTTTCGCCGGGCGAGCGTGCGAATACACAAGTGCTGCTGATACGATCACCGACCATCGTGCCATCATAGTTTTTCATTGACTGTGGCGATCATCTGACAAACCTTAACAGGCTCCTTCGAAGGTTAACTAGCACTTGAAGCGGCACTTGGAGTTCCTCTGCTGTTCGGCGCTTGTAAATCGAGGCGCCTCAAAAACAAAACCACGGGGCACGCAAAGCTCATAGACGCGAAGCGCCATAAAAAATCAAAACTCTCCTGGCCGCCTGTGGTGCCACCAAGCATCGGTTTTCTTTACTTCCAGTATTCAGGTTGTCTTTTGTCTGCCTTCCTTGTGTGATAAAAGTTCACTATTGGTTTTAAAACAAAACTTACTTCAATAGTGAACCGCGCACCTGCCTTTGTTAGCCTCAGAGTTTCGCGCAGCATGTAGGAAGGAAAATTCCTCCAAGGTGGCGTCTCTAGTCCTATCGCGTCACCACGCTTGTACTTGCGAGATTGGCCTGTGGTGGCGATACCTGTGTTTTGGTTCTTGCTATTTTCTACCTTACAAGAGCTTTGATTTCAGTAAGAGCGGCGTTGTTGTGATCAGGAGCTGGTATTCTATCGATACAAGCCAACTTCAATTTCTCCTCAGTCTTCCTTTAAAGAGCGTCTACATAGACTGCACATTTAATAGAATACTACAATATTTCGCTACTGGAATTCATTTATACAACAAAGATTTTTGTGCTTGAACTACACTTGTTAGGGACCCTATTCTCTTGAATGAAGTTCTTCGAAATTGTTGAAAACAGGCGCGCATGAAATGAACGGTTCAACAGGAAACCATTTAGGCAGCTTGAAATCCTGCCACGGATGCCAAGCTCTGCCATGGCGCCGAGTCACAAACCTCCACGCTGTGTCGTAAGCGTTCTCCATGTCTAAAAAGGCAGCTGGGCTTTCGTGTTCGCTCATAAAAGCTCTACGGACAGCAATTTCAAGGCGAAGTAGAAGGTGAATTGTTGAGGTTGTTTTTTAGAACCACATTAAGGGATGTAAAGGAGTTCCAGTGATTGAAGGAAAAAATTCAATCTTATATTCCGAACATTCTGAAAGGATTTGTTGAGGCAACTTTTAAAGGCTACAGGATATAACTGTTAGTCGACAACAGCATAGTGTGCTTTATCAGGCCCAGGAACAGTGTGTTTTTCCGCAGAAAGCACTGCATTAATTTCTGGGAGAGTAATTAAAATATAGTATTGTTTATTTTCGCTGCCCCTATTGTGGAACATTTGTTTCTCGGCTATGATTCTAGTATTTTAATAATCCTTTGTGCAGTGCGAAGAACTGACAAGTGCAGCAAAATGCTCCCCCTATTTTTCTGCCTCTTCCGCTATACTCCATTTTGTATCCGGTGTTGTGAAAACAGACACTGTGAATGGTCAGAATCTGCCATTTAATTTTCTAACCAGCTCCCACTTTTCTTTGATGTTATTTGGATGTTTACAGATGAGACGTAACTCCGGCGATGTTTCTCGCCACTGCGATTGATGTACTAGCTTTCGCTAATGCTTATCAAAATCAAACAGGTTTTTCTTTTTGGGCCCCTTCCAAATATAAGCAAAGCTTTATTTTGTCGTTTTCGTGCTTCCTTGCAGTATTGTGTCCACCGCACATTGTTGTTTTGTCGCACCACTCTTTAAGAGTGAGGAACAGCCAACCGTACGACAACTATGACGCAATTCGTGAACTTTTCATTTATCATCTAGATGTTGAGCATATCTAAAGGTATGTTTTTAAAGTGGATTCTGTTCTTAAAAGTTGCCAGTCTGCTAAATCAAACTTCCAATGCCTCGGTTGAGTTGGGATGACTTCCGATGCAGACGCTAAACTGTTTAGTACAGTAAGGTGATCGATGTCATTT
Source organism: Amblyomma americanum (assembly GCF_052857255.1). Classification (NCBI taxonomy): domain Eukaryota; kingdom Metazoa; phylum Arthropoda; class Arachnida; order Ixodida; family Ixodidae; genus Amblyomma; species Amblyomma americanum. The sequence continues at coordinate 90,818,484 of NC_135499.1, read as the reverse complement.
TGGCTGCCGATGACATCTCATTTAAAATTGCTTACAGCAGCCTGTTACTGAGAGACAAACCTAAAATATCTCATTTTCCGTGAGCTTGAGGAACAGTAGGTAGCTTTACCAGGGTACAACAAACAAATATTACTGCTCCGAATAAAATCGTCTATAATTTGAACTCTCTATCGGTTTTTTCACTAGCTCTGAAAGACTGCTTTGGAATCGCCATCTAGGATACAAGGCGCCGGTAGTTGCTCTAAAAGGTTTTATAACTTATCGTGAATTACTTTAATGTGCGGCTGGAAGTATAAGGAGCACACTATGATAGTTTAATATACACTGTGCTTCACCTAAAACTTTACACATTTTTAAAATTAGGGTGTCTTATGTAGGAGAGCACTGTTTTCACCATAGCATTGTCAGCGGTGAAATACATCAGAATGCAGCTAAGGCATGCTAACAAGGAGGTTTGCTAACTAATATTGAAGAGTTAACTTTTTAAATAGTACTGTTCCGCGACCTAATTTTTTGAAGGCGCGTAGGACACCGTAAGTAATATCTTTATCAGTTTTTAGAATTTCGACAACTTGATTACCTTCGGCGCTGTGGCCCAACGAATTTCCCTACACCGCGCTAAAATACACGCGCTTTCGAGAAGCTTGGATGCAAAGGAACCGCTCCAGTGCATGTAACTCGTCGAGATTTCCAAAGGTTGTTGTGCGACAGCGCCGAGGGTAATTGCAATATAAAAATTCTAAAACCTGATCTAAATAATATTTACGGTGGGCTACATCCCTCTCATAACTAAGGAGCGTATCAGTAATAGTTAAAAGTTCACTATTCAATATCAGTTAACTAGCCTGCTAGTTAGCATGCAATGGCTGTATTCTGATTTATTTCACCGCTGGCATTGTTATGCCGAAAGTGGTGCCCTTCTATTCCAAAAAGCTTACATTTAAAATTCATACAGATTGTTAGGTTAAACGCCTGGTATAAGTGAAGTGGCTGCTACGAAGTTATTATAATCCTGCAAGTTGGAAGTTTCAGTTTGCGGGCTGCTATACCACTTTGCACAACGATGGCTCCCCTGCCGAGATCCTGGATGCATTCTCTTGGTCAGGGTGGCATACGTTATTCTTTTTTAGTACATTTTTGTGCTGGAGACGTAGGTTAGTTTTCTGTTGGCAGAAACAAACAGGGGAGAATGAATTTTAGATGCCCTTTATGTCACTCAACCTAATCAAAGGTCCCCTGAAATTCCAACGTATTATAATGTAATCATTTTTTTTTTCTATGCGGTGGTAAGGAGCAAGATTTGGCTTCGCCCCGTGATTCGGGACTTGTCTAATATACAGCGTTTGCTAAACTAGTCGCGTTTGGATCATCCGCATAACGATGATTCTACGGGCAGAATTCAAGATTGCGGCCTGCCAATGGTTGCCATTGTAACTGAGGTGCTAACATAATCAAACAAAATAATAACAGTTGGTAGCGTGATGCCCAAGGACCACAACCAATAACTGAACTGTGTCGATCAGGCATATATATTCCTGTCTGTCTGCCGTCAAAGCTGGGCCATTTGGTGTCAACATTCGTGTAAAATTTGTGGGCGGATGGTGTCACACGATTAAGCGTTTCATACAGCATAAACTAGCTTAAGTTGTAGTCTACCTCTTGGCAGGGATTTGAACCGGCGGCCATATGTGTGTCAACACTCGAAGTTCGACTACTCCGTCAGCGTCGACTCATTTTATATTTTATGTTTTCTATGCAATCTCGAAGAACTGCCATGAGCCACCTTTGTTTCTCCGCCGCGCTGGCTTCTTCCCAGCGGTATTTTAAACTGGTTTACTAATATTAAATTGAAACGGCGAAATATGAGCACATGCACCGGAATTTCGATGCACGTGAAAAATACAGCAAGCGGTCGGAGAGCATTTGGTGCCGTGCCCTGACTGCGGTATGCCTAACAGCGCAAAGCTACATTTGAGTTTAATAATATGCCAGCGAATTTTTTTTCTTTCGAACGCCCAAGCATATATGAAAATTAAACACGACACGGCGCTTCCGTGCGAGCGCCTGTCCATTTTTAGAGGTTGCACCTGACCGTGAAACGTTGGTGATGCATCTTGATATTCGCTTCCATGTTGTAGTTTAAGGACCGCTTTCTAGATGCGTAACGATCATGGAGCACATCTCAGATAATTACCCCAAGCAATTAACTGTAACGAACCAATTCTGTGCCCTTTATAAGATTGTATAAAAAGTGTTATTATTTATGCACTGAAATACTAATCAATGGCGTTTGGGAATCTTTTTAGAGCGTTAGCTCTACTCTTCGCATTTCGGGTTTCCGAGTTATATGCTGATTCCACGGATAGAATCCAAAACTACGGCCTCCAAGTAGTGGCCATCGTAAGCGAGGTGGTTACATAAAAAATAACAGGCGTGATGTCCGAGCGCCAAAACTCGAAAACAACTTATCATCATCATCATCATCATCATCATCATCATCATTTATTGATTCCTTAAGGACCCTGCACAGGGTATTACATAAGGAGGGGGTGACGTACGTAGGACAATACAAGAACAAAGCCAAGAGGTTGAAAAAAAGAAGAAATCTAGTAAAAATATATATAAACATACAATGAGGGCAATTAGGATAACGAATAAAATCAGTAACAACAAATGAGAACACAATTAAAACAGTTACAAAAAAGCAATCAAGTAGAGAAGGGGATTTACAAACGAGTTGCTCTTGCACATCAAACTAAGGGCGAGAAAAGAATTATAGACAAATTCTTTGTTCAAAAACAGACAGCAACCGGTCTTTGAATTTGACAGGGTCACTTTACATGACAATACAATCTGGCAATGCATTCCATTCATGTATTGCAATTGGTAGAAATGACTTAATAAAAGCAGATGTTGATCCATGCAGGCGCTGTATACTTAAGCTATTGAATAAGCGTCGAGATGAACGTGCTGGTGGGTGAAGAAAAGATTGTCACAAATGCGTGAAATGATAGAATGTCTTGTGAAAGAGGCATAGTCGTGATATCTTTCGGCGAAAGACCAATGAGGGTAGATCCAGTCGTGATTTTATACTGCTGATAATGATTTTGTAGTCGTATTTTGAAGATATAAAGCGAGCGGCGCGGTTCTGCACAGAATCTAAAGAGTTGATGAGATGATTCTGATGTGGAAACCAGATTGCGCATGCGTATTCGAGTTTGGATCGTACGAAGGTTTCATATGCCAGTTTACTGACGGCTGAGGGCGACAACGATAGTGTTCTTCAAATAAAGCCCAGTGTTTTGGAGCACTCAGCGACTAGTATAAGTATATGCTCGGACCAATTTAGATTGTTTGAGATTAGTATACCGAGGTAACGATATGTTAGTACTTGTGAAATATTGACTGAGTTTAAAGAGTACACGTGGGTGATGTTAGAGCATTAAGGACAGTTGCCGGGCCAGTTGGTACATGATCTCACCGAAAAACAGCGCGCTTACACGGGACACGAGAAAGGAGACACGCACACACAAAGCGCTGACTTACAACTGCAGGTTTTATTGCATTGCTCACAATAAATACTAGAAAGAAAAAAACAAAAACAGTGGAAGGCGAGGAAGAATTCCTTCTGTTGCATCATGTCGTCATAGTTATTCAAGATATCGAATAACTATGACGCTGCCTAGTGGTTTGGTCGTCCGCCTCGGCTGCGGGAGGTGGCAGGTTCGAAACCCACCGACGGGTACCCGCCGAATGGTTACAGGCACACCCCGACCTGGCGACCGGTTCTTCCGTGGGGTGCAGTCCTGGGAGAGGCTCCGTATATCCCGCTGCGCTCTTCGGAGCACCCATTCTGTTACCGCAGCGGTTACCTTGTAGTAGAGCATCCGCCTCGCATTCGGGAGGTGCTGGGTTCGTTCCCCAGTGCCGCCGGGTACCCACCGGTCTTTAATGGGTACAAGATTTCCCCCGGCCTGGTGCTTGGCTCTTCTGGGTGAGATGCTTGGGAAAAGGGTCTTGACCACAGTTGCTCTGATGGATCAGCGATAAGTTCCGCCGTCAAGAACGTTAAATCCGCCTCGTGCGGTAGAAGCCCATTTAAGTCAGCGCTTTGTGTGTGCGTGTCTCATTTCTCGTGTCCCGTGTAAGCGCGCTGTTTTCCGGTGAGATGTTAGAGCGTTTGCGCGAAACTTGTATAAACTTGCATTTTGAGATATTAAGCTGCATCAGCCACTTATTGCACCAGTCATTTATTAAAATTAAGTCACCCTGAAGCGTGGTCTGGTCGGTTTGAGACGAAATTCGGCGGTAGAGGACACAGTCATCTGCGAAGAGACGTATTGGTGATGAAATGCCACAAGGGAGGTCGTTAATCTAGATGAGAAAGATAAACGCACCCTTTGCAACGCGAAAACGAACCTTGGTGGAGGCTGAAGGATGCCCTCGCATGACGGTGAGCTGAAAGCGGTCGGTGAGGAAGCATTTTATCAATGATAAAATTAATGGGGAGAGGCTGAGAGAAGAAAGTTTACATTTGAGTCGCAAGTGAGGAACACGATCAAAAGCCTTAGAAAAGTCAAAGAATATAACATTAGCTTGAAAAATTGAATCAAAGTAAATGAATATCAGTGATGAATTCAAAAAACTGTGACTCACAAGAAAGACCAGAGCGGAAACCGTGCTGATTAGCGACGAAGAATGCGTTCTCATCAAGGTGTACGGCAACTTAAGCATAAATGATGTCTTCCATTAGTTTGCAGGCGATGCATGTTAAAGATATTGGGCGGTTGTTTGATGGATCAGACCGGTTGCCACTTTTAAGTACAGGAACTACTTTGCTAATTTTCCAACATTGTTGGAAGAGCGCTTTGAGCGAGGGACTGGGCAAATATTATCTGCAATATACGGCTGGTTGGGACTTTGGTGGCTTTAAGTATTTTGGCAGAAATGCTATCAGGACCGGGGCTACTTGATAATTTCAGCTTGTCGATAAGCTTTTCTATACCTTCCGCTGTGACTATAATGGGTGGCATCCGTGAAAAACTGGTACCAGGAAAGTTGGGAATATTGTCTTTCGGCTCATGGGTAAAAACTGAACAAAAGTACAAGTTCATTACATCGGATCGATCGTCTGGCAGCACATGTGAACCATCCGAGTTAGAAAGTGATATGTTGTGCATATGATGACTAACCGCGGAAAGAATATTCCAAAATTTCGGGGATTTTTGTTCACTATGTGCAGAAGATCCTCGTGGAAGAACTTCCTTTTGGACTGCTTCAGTAGGCGTGCGTAGTCTTTGATAAACGTGAAATATTTTTCCCACCTAACGGCTGTGTCGGATTGCTTAGCAATGCGAAAAATGCGTTTTTTCTTACGTGAAATCCTCTTTAAGGTACCACTGAACCATAGCTTACCTGCATCGCTACAAATGGAAATGACTGTGACATGGGTTTCAATTAATGTCGGAAGTTTTCGCTTGAATAATAACCAATTTTGGTTGACAGTTCCTGAAGAAGCAAGCTGTTAAAAAATGTGGAAGAAGTTGTCCAGTTCGGCGTTTATAAGAGGGAAATTTTCCCTCTTATAATCACGGATAACTTTAGTGAAAGGGTAGCGAAGCGGCTTCGGCACTGCTACATTAAATAACATTAGGTTGTGATCGCTGAGACCATTTATAGAAGACATTGAGTGGATCATTTCTGGATTCGAAACAAAAACCAGGCAAAGCGTGTTGCTGATCCTAGTTGGCATGTTAACTGTCTGGGTGAGGTTAAACAAAAGTGCAAGATCAAGGAATTACTTGGATTGACGAGAAGTTGCGGTTAAATTATCCCAAACAATGTCTGGGTAATTGAAATCGCTATAAAGCATAAAATTTGCTCTGGGAAAGCGGCTGTTTAAGTCGAGAAGTGCCGAGTGCAATTCATTGAGAAAGGAAAGAGCACAATCAGGTGCTCGATAGCACGCGATGAGTATGATAGACCTTCCAGGAAGAAATACGTTTACGCTGAGGATTTCATGATGACTTTCAATATCAATAGAAAATGAAGGCATGGCTCGAGTAACGAAAACTAGGATACCACCGCCTTTGCGTCCCATCGTGTCACGCCTGTGTATAGTGAATGACACATTGTTCAGCAGCTCTTCGGATGAGATTTCATGGGTTAGCCAAGCTTCCGTAAAAATAGCAATATAAGTGAGGAATGTCCATTTGGTATACATATCCTGCCTGGCAATCGTTAAACACAGTCCACTTAGTCCAAACATTCGTGTAAAATTTGTGAGAAAACCGTTTGCCGCACAATGTTCTGGATGGTGTCATGCAATTCAGCGTTTCGTTCAGCATAAACTTACACCTGGGAGAGCTTAAATCCGGCGACCTATGTACCCCCATTTCCACGTCTTTAACAATCTTCTTATGATGAACAATGTGGCTCTGGGTGTTCTGGATGGTAACATACGTTTTCGCGTCTCGTGCAACATAAACTGTCTAGTTAAGTTAGAATCTGGCTCTCGGCAGGGATTCGAGCCGGCGACCTGTGTTAGGTGTATTGATTCTCGATGTTCGATCGATGTCGCAGCACCGGTAATTTTTTTTTGTTCCAGGGAGTTCGCCGCCTCTATGACGAGGACGGCAGGGTGGCTCCCTGCCATCGACGTTGATCGAGGATGTGGTTCTTGGTTTCAGACCGACACGAGGGGTAGAGTGGCATACTTTGGAGGCGGTGGAATAGCGCTAGCTAATTCCACATGAGCCAGGATGGCCATTCCACAGCCTGAGATTTTGTGGTCTGGACAGGTGCCAGAGGCCAGTATGACGCGTCGCCTCGTCGCACCGTATGGGAGAAGTTTGCGTGTAGAAAGGTAGAATGATAGAAATGTTGTTTGCCATTCTGATGCGTGCTGTTGCCTCTTTACATGAAATGATTTATATCGTTTAACTGCTATTATTTTTTTTTCTGTCTTCCACGATGGGCAAGACCTGAAGTAGGCAGTGTACTCCCCTTCACTGTTAACGCAGAGGAATGCTGTTTCGAACTTTTATGAGGCATGCTCCTTTCGCGCAGGGTTTGCGACCGGGGCAGCTCTAGCAGCCTTGGCCATACCTTTGGCAGTTGAAAGAACACCTCGGGTTTGGGATGTACGGAGGCACTGCAATCTTTGTGTATCTCACTTCAAGGAATTCGGGAAGATTGCAACAAGTGAAAGTCAATAAAAGGTGCTTCGTAGAGATTTCTTTGTTTTATTTTCTTAATTTTATTCTTTCGGCTTTAGAGATAGCATCATCTCCACGGTGAGGTACAGTAGTAGTACGTGGCTTTTATTAAAATAATAATGAAAAAGAAGGAAGATTTTTGCTAGCCCGGCATCTGCCATCGATACTGAAGCACCTGAGCTGGGGCAGCGGAAATAAAGAATAGCAGGCAGAATGTAGAAATTGAATGAAAGAGGCGAGGGGACAAGGAGAGAGGATAGGGGAAGAGGTAATATACAAAAATAATTTACACAATAATAATTGTGTAGAAGTTGTGCGCGTGATTAGTTCATGATAGAGCAAGAAAAACACGCGCACAGCGCTATGTCGACTACAACTGGAGTGGGGCGTCCAGTTCTTAATCGTCCAAGGTAGAACTCGAGGAGCGTTCGGTCACTTCGTGTAGCTCCCTGGCGGGAAAAGGCGGGACGGCAAGCCCGTCTCTTCGAGGAACAAACAGAGGCTCACCAAGGTTCGCTCACGGGTGCGCGCACTGCCATGCGGCCACAATAGCGTGTTGAGGGAGTCGGGTAGTATGTCGGAAAGTTTTGGTACCTGAACATTGCCCCAGATATTTAGAAGCAATTCGCCCCAAACTTGTTTGGCCACCTTGCACCTGAGACTCAAGGCGTTTTAAACATATTTGACAACTATGAAAGGGGCTATTGTTCTAGCTGGCTTTTTAAATTTCTGACATTGGACCACGTAGTATTTCGGGAAAACTATTTTTGTTTTCTGAATGAACAGTTTGATTAGATCGGTCCGTTTTTGTTTTGAGAGGGAGATCGTTTGATAAAATAAAGGGAACCATAGAATATGTATGTGTTTCGGCTACGGCGCCAGCCACCCACGATAGAGCCCAACACGGGCACAGGACAGGCATTTGCAGGTACTGAACATGATAGTTGTACACCTCAACTACATCCCAATGTGACGTAACGGAGGGTAGTTCGCCACACACGGTTAGCCCTATAACCTCCAGAAAAAAAGGAAGAACTATGAAGATTGAAGGCGACCAGAAAGTTGTGAGAAAGATGATAGGAAAGTGAAAGGTGTAGTGAAAGGTTAGGGAAAGGCGACTGCCGATTTACCCGGTCCGTTCAGGCCGGATGTGTCGTCTACAGGAAGCTGCCGTCTTCAGAAAAACGGTGTGTGGCCTCTACCGACGGTACTTAAATATGTGAACACTCCGCATCGGCTTAACCACTAGGATCCTCTTTTCGCCGGGCATGGCTGAGCCACGCACGGCTAAGCTCGTGTCTCGGGTCCGTGGTGGGGCACTGCTCACCAGCATCCCCTGCGAGGAATCCGCTGCGGAGGCTCTGAAAACCGTGGTGTTGTAACTCACCATCACCGTCTTGTTGCAGATGCCCCTGCTGGGTTTGTTCGGAAGCTTTTATAATCTGTGAGCTTCCGTTTCTGTCTTTTCCTTGTTTTTCCTGGAATGTTGCAGCAATTATGTGGGCACGAGTTCCCATACTTTATAGCTTGTCTTGATGTCTCATAGCCGTTCTCTAATGTTTTAGCCAAGTCAGATATTCAGATTGGTTTGGTTTGGTTTGAGGAAGGGGGGGGGGTTAACATCCCAAAGCGACTCAGGATATGGAAGTCGCCGTAGTGAAGGGCTCCGGAAATATCGACCACCTGTGGTTCTTAAACGTGCACTGACATCGCACAGTACACGGGCCTCTAGAATTTCGCCTCCATCGATATTCGGCCACCGCGGCAGGGATCAAACCCACGTCTTTCGGGCCAGCAGCCAAGCGCCATAACCACTCAGCCAAAGCGGCGTCAGATATTCAGAAGCAAGCTGAGACGATGAACCCCACTTTCAGTGCATGTGATATGCTAAAATTTGCTCGTAACAATTCTATAGACTGATTGCATGCTGCCGGCGCAGTCCGTTACAAGAGCCACAGTTTTATCACTTACCACCGATTCAGTCACCTTGCAGATTTCTCTAGAAACATACACAATAGAGTGACAAGTGTTGCCTGTTTCCACAGATAAGTCGAACAACGTTTTTGGCGTATCCACGACGGAATTCATGAATGCCTCGATACGAGTACATATCCGTCCGTCCGTCAAAAGTATCAGAAAGGTAGTATTCCTCGAGGACTCCTCCACGACATGCTTCACTCGCATGTATTCCGAGTGCAATAAAGGTCGGCTCAGAAGGCGCCGTGAAGACAGATAATGCGATAGGCAAAGCATCTTGAAAGCTGCTTTCCAATGCTCTAATCTGAGTGACAGAAAGAGTTGAACTGCCTGAGCAAATGGCTTGAGCTAAGCGACCGTCAATTTGGCTTTGCAGTGCACCACGAAGGTTCTTACTCGGAGAAAGCCTCTTGAGTGCGCAGAACTTTCATCGTTTTGTGCCGTGTGAGTCAAGCGGCAGCATGCTCAGCCACATTGCTGTACTTGAGCCCTCAGTTCAGAAGATAATTTTGTATTGTAGCGTTCAGCCGGGCGCATCAATGTGCAATTCACATGCACTAAGCCCCAAAGTTTGAAAAATAAAAATGTATGAATTTATTGGAGTGAAACGGAGTAGTACTTGCGAAAGGGTTTGAGCACAGACCGAAGTTCATGCAGACGACGACATGCAATGAACATCGTGAGAGTGTGTGGTGGTTTGAAACGACGCGTGATCAGCTCTGGCAACAGCGTAAATTCTCGCGCACTAGGCAGCGACGCTCATCTGTTGGCGCTGCCGCGGGGTCGAAACCCAGTGGCAACAATACTTATTTTGTTGCTTCAGGTTTGACAAGGGCATCCGCAAGGTAAACATTAATAAAAAGACTAGCCCATATGACTAGGACAAAAACAAAGCAGAAGACAGGACGAGCGCTAAAATAGGATTAGCGCTCGTCCTGTCTTCTTCTATGTCTGTGTGCTAGTTATATGCGCTAGTCTTTTAATTAATGATGACACGCCAACTAGCCCAGCTTTCCGCCTTGATCTCAAGGTCATGGTCATCACAATTTTCTTGGCTCGTATGAAGTAATGCTTTCGCACTAAATCATTATATAAAACAGGCGATAACGATTTCTCTCCCATCGTTCTTTGATGTACACTGTAGTTCCAAAGAAATATGGGGAACAACTCTAAGCAACAACTTGATCAGGGAGTGCATGCATAAACTTCAAGACACCTCAGCCGGCTGAGCGTTGTTCTCGCTGAAGCACGTGTAGCGTTGATACCACTTTATCTGCATAACGAATCTGTATAATATATATTCCCCGTAGATAACGGGCACTCGAACGAAGTGAGCAAAAACCTTTTTGTGCATAAAACAAAATCAGTTGCATTGAGCACGCTCTCTTATTATGAGCCTCCCGACAGACGCTTTCAGCACCTTTTTTTCCAGTACAATTAATAATTGTGAAAGCACACGTCGGCTGCCAACTCTCTTTAACATGCAGTCCTCCCACTGAGGCTAAGAAAAGAAGCAAATCGTAACCCAGACCACGGTTGTGTCTAGAGCACAAAGCACATTTATGTCTTGCCCTATGCATTGCTTCGTAATAATATCATAGTCTCGGTGAGCTAGACGCATGTTTCCGATTTTTTAAAATTTAATCCGCTGTATCACGAAGCAGACACTGAGAACGCATCTGGTAACATTTATTTATTGCAGTAGAGAGAGGAGCTCTGTTTTAACGCTGCCCGAATTGCACACGTGCCTTTGCGACATTGCAGAAGGAAATCGACGGCGCCACCGGCTCAAATCCTGGTCATTGCGCACTCACTGATTTGCTGAGGCGGCAGTATCCGTGGCAATAATGAACTCCACTGTCGCAGTAACATGGGGGGTCACAGGGGCGAATGCCGCAAAGGTACAGAAACAATGTTGTTGTTGTGAATACGTGACAGGAGTAACTGCTTCAAAGCGGAGTACGGCAATGAACGGAAATTTTTACGTTGAAAAAAACTTAGCATTAACAACAGCTGAGCCATCATCTAGAGTGGTGTATTACCCAGCTGGGCATACCAAATTGTATGAACTGCCAAATCACAAATGGAAGCTACCGTAAATCAATGCAGAGTTGAGGTCCTTAATATAGTTATTCACATTACGTAATATTGAGTTATCACGTGTTTAGTGCAGTTCGTCGTGACAAGAAAATGAACTCTGAAATTAGAAAGAAATCGAGATGTCTAGGACGCTTGAGTTTCTTGCGCAAGAAAACTAAGAACAGAAGAAAAGAAAAAACGTATTTTATGAAGCGGTAAATGACTCGCTTTCTGTTTTAAAAATTGATGAGGCGCATTTTTCAGCACGACAGCAACACTGGACTACCTAGCGCACACTCTTTTGAAAAAGAGTGTACGCTAGAGGACAGTTTACTCTCTTTTTACTCTCATGTAGGCGTATTGAGGTTCCGAATGTAGATCTAAGCCCATGTGTGTGCGATGTAATTTCTCGTTAACCCTTTAAAGGTGCAAGCTCAGTTCATGTCTCTCATGCATGAAAAAAGCACAGTTGCACAAGAAATTGGTTTAAGGATTTAAAGACATTTTTTGCAAGTTGTTTCGACCAATGGTTTTGCAAACAAGGGGGTGCGAAGTCCTACCTAAGGACTTCTTGTCAGGAGCACAAATGTGGTATGTATTCTTACTTCAGTGTTGTAGATGGGTTAAGAGGCTTGTATGTTGATTAAATATTACGTAGAAAAACATAACAAGTCATTTGAGTGATGGCAAAATCCTTATATTTATAGCTCAACAAGGTTACTAAGTTTTTCCCAAGTAAGGATAGCCTCGTACAACTCTGCACTAGCGGTTATAAAAACACAAAAAACACCAAGGAGGCTAATTAGCGTAATCAGAAAACAAACTCAATGGCATGCTTGATAGGTCGGTGGTATTCCTCACGTAAAATTATGATAGGTAGGTAAATAGCTTTACGTTTGCCGGCACTTGAAACAAGTAGGTTGTGTGTTCTCCTACTGCACAAAAGGATAACGAACTTTGCGTGGCCGAAATCCTCCGAAGTCCTCCACTACGGCATCACTCACAGCCTGAGCTGCTTTGGAGCGTAAAACCCCATAAATTCAAACAATGTTCTAGTGCATGTGCCTACCAGAGAGCTTTATTTAAATGAGAACCATTTGCAACAGAGTAGCCGCAAACTTTAAAACGACAGCTCGTGGATACCCGAAGCCTTTAGTGGCATCTTTGAAGGGTGATCAAATGACACCACTTTCGCGGCTCGGTTTCTTTCTTCGCTTACCAGCTTGCGATTGTACATTTCGTTTCACAAACCACGGGTAGGCAACGGACCATTCGACGTTCCTTTCAAGGTGGCGTTGAGAGTCGACAGGCGCGACGTTCTAGAATCCATTTTCTTCGCGCATACTTTACCGCTTATTTCTAGGGGTCACTGATTGTCGGTAGCGAAACGTGTATGGCTCAGCATCATTACGCATTTGAGGAGTCGGCCGTATTTGTTTTGTCATATGTTTTAACGAAAAAATCCTAATCCTGAATTCTTGTTGCCCTACATAATACCTACCGTTTTACGTTTTATTTTTATGCACATAAAATTTTGGGGACAAAACTGAAGACTCCTAAATATAAGTTATCGTATCATTTCTAGCGGAAAATTAAGTAGGATCCACGCACTAAATGATTAACTTCTGCAGTACTAATCATATATATGTGAGTCAGGTCAATTATATTTTTGTATGCGTTAGCCTAAAAAGGAGTTGTAAGTTTATTTTGATGTTATAATAGAAGCAAGTTCACGCTGAAAGAGAGTTTATGCTTACATTTTACTCAGGCGGAGAGAATTTTGAATCACTTTCCAGCCTTCGATCAAATACCTTTTTGCCTTCATTTATAACTTCACCTTTTGCGAGTCGACAGCTCAGGAGTGACTGCTTCCGCGGCATGCTTATTCTCTCGCGCATCGGTTTGAACAGAGTAATATATTGTGAACTCTGGTGCAAGTGCCAGCATCTCTCCGTTCCTTGCACTAAACAATATAGTTCGTACAAAAAATTCAGTACGGCTTATTATATGTGCAGGCGAGTTTCCAGTGTAAACATAATTTTACAGGGATAACATGGGCATCAGGAAATTATGTAGCCCTTTTAGCGGTATGAAGACATTATAAAATTCCTTCTTTGCGTTAACTGTCCTATCTGTCAATGAAAATATTTCACGTAAATTTAACGCGTAGTCGAGGTGATTTTCTAGAAGAAGCTTTTGTGTCCATTTTAACCGGTGATGTACTCTATTCGGATCACAGTTTCTCCAAATTACCAGCAAGAAAATGTCGTGCCACCGTCTATGTGATTTTTTTGAAGAGCACTTCATTGGCGGCACTTCATCTGCAGCCGGAATTCAGGCAGACGAGGGTTCTTATTTCGATCGGGTAGTGTTGCGTGGAAGAGATTAATTATGCCTCACGACGGCATAATTCTCACATAAGAATCACTTCTGTGCGCAGATAATATGATTTTAATATTGAGTTTTCCAATTTAAACATTTTATTTATTACAAGCTATAGACGAATATGCAAACTTACACCGCATTCATTCAGTGTTTGCCTCGAGAAGACGGCCATTGTTACAACTGAATCTACGCGTCATGCCCAACAATCATCTTCCTGGCATTCCTGCACATCTCCTCGGCAGATGAAGTGCTGCTGCGCCAGATTTCTTCCGAGGTACTATTAAGCAACTCCATGTTCCAGATAACGCTTTTCTCCTCACAGGCACGCCATGCACTGGTACCATCATTCCTCTGCTATTCATGGCCCCAAAACACTATTACGAGGATCGCATCTTTTGCTTGGAGACCAAGTAAAATTAGGATTTCGTGCACATACATTTGGCAAAAGCGTTTGCAATGATACAGCTACTGAGAAGCATGAAGAATGGCTTGCAGTAATTGTGCTTTCCAATGCATACAAGTGACGATATTTGTCACGCGTAGTCCGGCGCACAACAGACACTGGGTGTTCAAGGTATTAGCACCATGGTTAGGTGGGTGAAAAGGGCGCGGACAACGTAGATCTCAAGGGGATGTAATCCGCAGTTATGTAAACGGCACCCAAGAGAAGGCTGTCTAAAATGGTGAAACGTTGCGTGCTAGCACTTCAACATTCCTGGCGTTTAAAAGTTTCTAGCAGTTCGACGCAATCACAGACGCAGAATGCAGCGAATTTCGTGCCGACACTTCTGGCCCCAACGTGCGGAACACTTCACGCCACAGGGATAAATTTTCATTGCGTTGAACGTTTGCACGACCAAAAATCACATTGTTCAACGTGAAAAAATGAATTTTAAGACTATTCCTGCTCGTCGGTAACTTTCGCTAAATATCAAAAAACTAATTTTGGCAGGTCTACGCATTCCTCGCCATGAATAATGAAAAGTGAATCTGTGATATGACAAACTGTAAGCGTACAAGCACCTGTATTATGTGGGACGCAGTATGCATGCAGAGAGCAGGGCAGAATGTAATAAAAGCACATACAACCCCGACACAGGGGTGCTCCAATTCTTCCTCTTCACTTGGCTCTTTGGGACAGTGTGTACTGGCTGTAACACTGAAAAGGGAAAGAAACAGTAAAGGAGAAGGTTGAGACTAACATTTGTAGTGTAGCACTTCCTGCCTTACGGTTAAAACCACTCGTAGGTTTGCTTTTCTCTCATTTATTCCTGCTAACCTGCTACATAATTGCGGGTACTACTGCGAATCGATTCCTCCGATTAATGAAGTGAGGTTCCAATGTGACAAGTTATCAAAAAGCTGCGAGTGGTCAGCTAGAACAGAAGAGAAAGACGGAAGACGTCTTCAGCGTATCCGGTGAGCCGTCATATACCAAACTGCTAGCGAAGAAGCGAGGAATCAAATTTGCTAGCGCTTAGTGAACACACAAACAAAGAACACAAATATACAGGACAGTTATGTAAACGGCTTTGTCTGTGTGTTCACTAAACGGTAGCAAAAATAATTTCAAACGCTGTCCAACTAGCCCAAGGTTTCGCGTTAAGCAGAAGCGAGGTTTTAATTTGGCAAGTTATCAGGAAGCGGTGAGGGGTCTGCTAGGGCATAATTGAGAAAGACGGATGACGTCTTCAGCGTATTCCGTGAGCCGTGATGTATTAAACTCCTAGCGAAAATGAGCAGAAACTACATTCACTGCTTTCGGTTTAGTAAGAAAATCACGCCACCTCAACTACTCAGCCCGGAAATTGACAACTCCGCGCTGCGCAGGAGCAAACTGTTCCATCCTGTAAAAAGAAACTACAGAGCTTCCCTTCTTCGATGGCTTATCGATGAACAAGAATTAGAAGAAGTAGTTGTTCACTAAAACACAGCGAAGTCTGTTACTGTAAGTCAGCGCGAGGAACGCATGTCCCTAAATTTCTGTATGTTCACAAACCGGGAAGTGTTTTTTCAAGCCAGCGATCAACAGCTTAAATTTTGCTTTCCAAAGCTGAGTTAGTGCCCTAGGCCACCTTAGTACATTTATTAAGTAGAATGTGTGCTTCCGACCGGGAGAGATGTGTATTCTCTATGTTACGAGGTAAAGGAACGGATGAGTGAGTAGCTGGTTGGTCTTTTAGTGGCTCAGATTTTCACACGAGCGAGAAAGTTGGTTAGCTACGCGAGCAAAATGAACCCGAGCTATTGGCCCCTGTTTGTTATGTTGGCGGGCTCAACCAGGAGGTCCACTAATGCTTGATGGAACAGCATGAGCAACAGACTGATATGCAATAAGGCTGAACCACAGCCATCGCTGAATATTTCACGCAGTCTATGCGCGTAGCTAGGCATGTCATGATGCGGGAAGAAGCTGCTTGGAACGTGTTGGAAGGTAGATCTGAACGTTGAAATACTGCCTAAGGCGGATTAATTTCGATTTAGATTTATTCTTCGGGCAGGCAACGGCGTAATGGGTAAAATGGCGAAAACCGTATATTGTGGACGGTGGTAAAGGACGGAGCGCAAGACGCCGCGAAGCATTTATGCATTTTAAAGCGCGCTGAAAACCTGACCACTCCACGAGAGGCGCGGCCACTTGCTGGACACGCGCCAGCTGAAAAGCACTGTAAGATACAAAAGGAGTCGTAAGGGGCACAACATTTATTACTTTCAGAAGGCGAGGAAGTGGGACATCCTGTGTACCCCTGTAACAAGCACTGCTGGCAAGTTAGAACAGGCTCTTAACGCAATAGTTCTTGGTGCTCGTCTGAAGTGTTTTTACTAAGCCGCCGCGTTAGATCAGTTGTTATGGTGGTCGGCTGCAACCCGAAAGACGGGGATACAATCCCGGCAAAATGAAGGCAAAATGCCAGAGGCACCTGTACTGTGTGCTCTGTAAGAGTAAGTTCAAGAAAACCCCATGTGCCTCAAAATTATTCGAATCCCTCCAATTTGGTGTCCCTCATAGCCTGGTTCGTTTTGGCATTTTCATCATACTCATCAGTGTGACTACGCCTGCTCCAAGGTAAAGCCTTTCCCATGCCTCTCCAATTAACCCTGTCCTCTGCAAGCTGTGGCCATCGTATCTCCAGGAACTTCTTATTCTCTTCCACCCACCTAACTTTCCGGCGTCCCCTGCTACGCTTGCCTTCTATTGGAATCCAGTCCGTTACCTTTGAGGAGCAGCCGCTAGCTAGCATTCCCATTACATGCTCTGCCCAAGCCAATTTCTTCCTCTTGATTTCGACTGAGATGACATTAACCTGTGTTTGCCTCCTCATCCGCTTCACCGGCTTCCGGTCTCTTAACATTTCATCTATCACTTTTTTTCAATATCTCGCTGCGTTGCCCTTAAGCTGAACCCCCTTCTTTCGCCTCCACGTTTCTGCCTCATAAGCGAGTACCGGTAAGATACAGATGTTGGGTACTTTTCTCTTGAGGGATATTGGTAAGCTGCCATTCATGACCTGAGAGAACCTGCCCTATGCGCTCCACTTCATTCCTATTCTTCTCGTTATTTCCCTCTGATGATAACAAAACATGCCTCTTTCGAAGGTCGATCAACATAAATACTTAGGCATAACATTTACATCTAACCTCAAATGGGAAACACACATAGCTAATATTACATCTACTGCACTGCGAAAGCTATTTTATCTAAAAAGGCGCCTAAAGCTCGCTCTAATGAATATTAAGCTTCTTGCGTAACAACATTTGTGAGACCTATTTCAGAATACGCTAACACAGTTTGGTTTCCTTACACAGCAACTAACATAGCTAAACTTGAAGGCGTACAAAGAAAAGCCGTAAGGTTCATTCACAGCAAATACCGTCCTACTGACTCACCCTCGCGTCTCTTAGCTTGTTGAGGCCTTAACACACTATTGACGAGAGCAAAACAAGCTCGACTTAAGTTCCTTTTTAGAATTCTGCATTGTCAGTATAAAATGAATACCACCCAGTACATTTCATATTCGCAAGCTAGAAAAACACGGTATCAACACGAGCATACGCTAAGTATTCCTTCTCTAACGACACATCCAGGTACCCATTTTTTCCTCGCGTGATCAGAGAATGGAATGAACTTAGCTCATCATTAACAACAACAAATTCATTATCCGGGTTTGTTCACAGTTAGAGTTAATCACAAAAGATTATTAAGATCTTCTAACGTTTGTTCGCGATTCTGTTTTAGGTAGCACTCTCAATAAGTAGAATTGAAATGCAGTTGCTTCTTTAAACTTTCTCGTTTTTGCTTATGACTATGAAGTGCACAGTTGTTGTAATTATATACTACGTTGTTTTCTATTGCATGCTTCTATTACCTTGTCTCTTGTATTTTGTTAAATTATGTTGTTTCTTCGTGATTTGTGTCACTCACACATATACTTGTATGCGTACAAGAATTCACTTTTTATGCCCTTCTGCTAGGCTCTCGGCTGAGAGAGGCAGTATTGTAAAATAAAAATAAATAAATAAATACGAATTGGTGGGCACTGCCAGCCCTAAGTAGACGTATTTCCTTACAACTCCTAGCACCTCGCTATTAATTGTGAACTGTTCCCATGCAAGACCGTTGAGCATTATTTTTGGTTTTCTGCGTGTTAATTTTAATACCGCCCCTTTTACTCTGCCTGTCTGACTCATTCATCATGTTTTGCAGCTCATCTCTTGAGTTACATAGCAATGAAATGTCATGAGAGAATCGAAAATTACATATGTATTCTCCATTAATTTTATCCTCACTTCTTCAGAATTTAGGCCTTAGAACGCTTCCCGTAAATAGGCGTTGAATAGCATTGCCGATATCGTGTCCCCAGATCGTGTCTCCCTGTTTGACATCCTTTATTATTAAATTTTATTGTTAACGTTATGAACTATGGTAGACACGGAGTTATAGATATCGTCCAGTATTTTCACACCAGAAACTTGTGCACACTTATTCCAAAATACATGCGTGACTGCTGAAGTTTACCCTGAGTCAAATGCTTTCTCGTAATCAATGAACGCTTTATATCGAGGTTGGTTATGTTCCGCGTATTTCTCTGTCACCACACTTACAGTGTGTATATAGTCGCTATGGTGTAGATAACTCAGTTCCTGCAATAAGGGCGATCACCCAGCGCAATAATTCTAACCCTAACTGCGCTGCGGCAGACAGGGTCGAGATGGCACAAAAGCAAATTTTTCTATTGGAAAAAGTTTTCAGCTTCTCTTGTACGTGCCCTCTGAAATTCAAAGGAAAGGGCGAGTGATGCTGCCGTCTTGAAACCTTACTATTTTGTGTTCAATAGGGTGTTGTTGGGGTCCATTGAATTGTCGTTTTAATAGCATGACACGCCCAGTAGAAGCGACCCCTTTCACTTGTCTCATCGGAGTCTCCTAAGACCACATTCACTATTGTGGAGGCTCTCTGACGGATATCGGGCGTCTGAGGTTGAAAGGTGAGCTCGTACTTCAGCACCCTTTGAAATGGCGAGCTCGTAATGTGATGTTACAGGAGCCATCCACGTCGCTGCGCCTCCAGCCCAAAGTCTGGGTGGAAAAATTTGTATTCATCGTCTGCAGAGTGTTCATCGTCTGTAGAGAGAAAACTGACGCCAACCAAAATCTTTTACCTTTAGCCAACGCATCGGTACCAACTTGGTCCACTCTTAAGCGGTGACTAAAGTGCGCCAGCAGCAGCAGCGGGTTGCTTCCTTCTCTCTCCCTTTGTTAGCACGTGGCGCAGTCCACTAATGTACGCGGAAGGGAGCGTTACTGGAGTCCTATTTGTCGCCTCCTTTGTGAGCCGGATGTGCCATAACTCCACATGTGGCCTCTTGAACAGGTTTGGCTCCACGGCCAAGACGCTCACCTCCTCGAAGGTTATCCGGTGGTGGCGCGCTCGCAGTGTTAGGCGAGGGGGTTGGCTACTGAATTCATTACCGGGATGACATTTTCGCATTTTTACGGCGATGTATGAAGCCGGGCACTCTGAGCATAGGATTTTGTAGACAACACTCGGTTGTTTTTCTCTTGGGACGTGGTCTTTTGGTCGTAGTAAGAAGCGGCTGATTGTCCAAACAGGTTTCCGATGATGCTTTCCGATAATGCGTGGTAATTCCTCGCTGGTTCCCCTCACATATGGAAGCACAACGCGCACGCGTTTCGTTGTTTCATTGTTCGCTAGTTCTCTTGTCCTCCGAGCTTGACGGCGACCAACGCGTTGAATAAAGATACGTATGTAGCCATTCTTCTGTAGGTCGGCGAGAACGGTGGCTTCTGCTTTTTTCTCCGCTTCGGAGGAGCAGATTCACTTTGCTCTTCTCAGAAGAGAGGGGACGAGGGATCCTTCTATATCCGACAACACTTAACCGATGATAACATAATAAATCCCCTGAAACAAATTTCATCGGGGCCAGTCAACAGTAACACTATTAGTAGAACTTACGCATGACTTCTGAGGGTTTGGTGATCGCAAGCGACCGATAACAATATATTTCTCAATTTCTGCGATGGCCTATGACAACTTATCTCCAAGATGAGGCATGTTTCAAAAGAGAATAACTGGTACGATGGGCAGTTCGTATTCAGCACCGCAAATATGTCCAGCACATGAAAATTATGACTGGGGGTACCGCAAAGTTCGGTACTTGGACTTTTATTGTTCCTGCTCTACAATAATGTTATAAGGACAAACAGGTCGATTAATTTAGGATTATTTGCATACTACAACATCATTTACATCCAGATTGAGACAGTAGACGACCAATTTACATAATTAGTACTTGGGTAAGATCATTGACTGGTGTAAATTATCGAAAGCGTCATTAAACCCCAATAAATCAACATTCATGACTACGTCACACAAACCTCCACCGCTAGAGTTTGGTTAATCCGCACAAGGAAACACGTTCCGACGCACAAATGAATTTTGATACCTAGAGGTGTCTTTGAGGTAGAACTTTCATTGGGGGCCACGTGTCATGTCCATTGTTGTTAAAGCTAATAAGAAGTTAGGCTGCCTCAGGTGAACACTAAATTTTACCTGAAGTGAAACAAATCTAACTGCATATGAAACGTTGGTGCTTCCAATGTTGGAGTACTCATGGGAAGTGTGGGAACCGAAAAGCAATGTGTTTGCCCAGGAATTGGACATATTAGAGACCAGCATTGCGTTTCATATTTTCCCACTTCAGGAGGAAAGATTCAGAAGCTCCTTTCTAGTGTAGAGCCAATAGACGATATGCGCCATCCCTTGGCGCTCCGAGAGCAAGGCCAGCCATGTTGGTTTGGCAGAGAAAACGAAACCGCTGCCCAACGTTGGAGTTAACCCGGCTGCGCATCGTTCACAATGTGCAATGCCGATGCACTGTTGCGCTACGTTGTGCGCTCTGGGAGGACGCTACGATGGGTGCAGCAACCAGGTACGTTTCAGCTTCATGCTTATTTAATTTTTTTTAATTTGTCCCAAGGTTTAATAAGATCAAATGCTACGCGAGGTAACGTACGGCAGCAAGCCTGCCAGTGCGCATATTCTTCTTTCTGTGCTCATTTCTCAGACAGCTTAGGGTAATTTGCGTATAAATTAAGATGCGGGCCAGGGCATTTGTTGTCCATGGACAAAATCTGAAGTCGATTCCGAGCATTTATTAACTTGCCGATAGCGCGTAGCGGTCGGACGTGAACATACCGACGATGTAGGAGGCAAAATTTTGCAGCTGGCCTAGGCGTGTGTTGATCAAGCCTGCAATCCACGCGAAGAAGCGCTTTAATTAATTTGCGGGAGATCGCGGCCATGAGCACTCATTGCGCTTTATCTACTAACCTCGGTCGCTCATGCCGCGGCGAGCTAAGAGCACTCACAGAATCATACGTCCATTACTGCTTATTTTTCTACGTCCCCTGTTCATGTGTTCTCAAGACAAATTACATTCAGAAGCGCTAAAAAGTTCTATCGAACGATGAGCTGTTTTCCTGTAATGCTGTGCGGTCGCGGTCGCATTTTATGCCCGTTAATGTGCCTTTGTGATGCAATACAAACTGTTGATAAACACTGAGGTTTGAGAGTTTTATATTTTCAGGATTCCTGCAATCGGTATCCGCGGCTGCAAAATATTGTCGGCGTGGACATCTGCATCTTTGATTGAAATATTTTGAATTATATATGCGTATACTTTCTTCTTGTTTATGTCGATTGCTCGCAGCGCAATATAGAGTCCAACTGCCTGTTTCAACGATGCGTAATCCTCGTTGAATAAACACTAGCAACAGCGCAGGGCTCTGAAAGCGGTGTCACTGAAAACTGCAGATATGGATTGCACATTGCAGCTAAAGGAATAATATTGCACTGCTGGCCGAGGGTCTTCTGTGATTATAGTGCAATGCACGCAGCTGCTAGTGTCAGAGCGCACGACAGTTCGAACATGATCGACAATGAATGACTCAGTTCGACAAAAAAGCTTTATGAATACGCTTTCTTGGGTACGAAGATTGCTTGTGCAGCCGAGTATAACATGTACTGGTATGTAAAATAGGTGTATGAGGGTGACAAATAAGCTGCTAATCTAATTTCTAAAGTTGCCCCTACTATTACAGTTAGTGCACTGCAGGCCACTGTCTCCACTTTGCGCCCTTTTGCGTGCGCTCCCAGACACCTAAGGAGCGTGTGGGGGTAGCGGTCTCGGTCACAAAGGAGGTGACCTCGAGTCAGCGTAGCAAGCTCAGCCGGAGAGCAGCTACCATGCGACAAGGAGGTTGGTCGTTTCCTGCCGAGCTTTCACCGGTCGCAAGCCAGAGAATGGTTCGGAGCCAAAGGTTCACAAAACATAACAAAGTTTACACAGCGAAGAGACGACACAGAGGAGTTCGCAATCACTCGTACGAGCGCATACAAATTGATTTACTAATACAATGTAACTCGTGCAAAGTAACACTTGAGAGAGATAAGAATTCAACAAAATCTTTGCACCTAAAGTGCACTAACATAGAGAGAGACAATCAAACAAAACACAATTTGTTCCCGGGCACTGCGTCTGTCCGACGACCTGAGGAGCACGGCGGGCCGATCCGCAGACTGGCGCATGTAGCCTCGATGGTCCGTGGCTGGGCGAGTGGTGTTCTCCCGGGAGTCTAGCGGGCGTGCTTCTAGGAAGCTTAAACGGTGGCTCGGGCTAACAGACAACGGTTGAAGCCACTCATTTATAGGCGCAGTCCGCGTCTGTTTGTTCGCGCCAAGGCAGGCGCGCACATACACGCAGTTTCAACTTCACAAGCTCTTTCTCATTCTCACGCCGGGCGCGCGACCCAATTGGTCGAGCGCGGAGACAGCCATCGAGAAAAATCTGGGTCCTTTTTGCGATCCGAAGATGTTGGCGCGAGAACGAAGGGGAAAGGGTTTCACTTTAGCGTGGTCAAAGTCACGCCCTCTCCGTCGACGTGTGTTGAAACTACTCAGACATTCTAGAGTAATCGACGCCGCGCGTGGCTATGTTTACTGTGGCGCCGCGTCGGCGAGCTGAGTAGAAAGGGAAGCAGCACACGCAAAGTTGCGCGTTCTCCAGGGATCCTTCCCGGTGTTTTTTTTTTCGTTTTATTTTACCGCGCGCGGGCGCGATTGCTTACGCGAAGCGCCGTTGTTTTTCGAATGTGCGCCGAATTTTGTGACAGCCGCCCGTCCAGCTCCCGCTTATCAAGCGGCGCGTGTAAGGAAGATATGCTGGACATGCACAGAAGCGACCCACAGGGGTGGAATCCTCATTTTAAAAGCTTTGCGCACCTAACAAAAGTTAAGGGGCCACGCGCGGCGTTGAGAGTCCTTTTCACGGCGGCAGCGTTGGCTGGGATCCTTCGTATGCGAGTGCTTGCCTGGGCCTTCGCGGCTGATTTCTTTATATATTCCGGGACTGGTTGCGGGAAATATATACATATTTATGTACATAATATATACACGCAATTTCTCACACAGGGCTACAACATTCTGTGAAAACAGCAAAAGTGTAGGAGCTGGAAGCATTTTTTCACGAAAAACCTTAAAAAAAGTATGCCTCTAATAAGTATGCCTCCCAAAAAGTATGCGTCCCAAAATTAAAGTAGCAACGCTTGCTATCTCAATACTTGTACAAGAACCTAGACCTACTGGACGTACACGACCATTCTCCAATGAGCAACTCAAAGAATGTCAATGTATTTCTGGAGAAATAACCTGAAGTTTCTTGGGCTAATTTTTCCTTTTCAGAAGATGTTGAGGAATGTGTTATTCTACTCCCCAAGGAAAGCTGTTGAGAGTTGTTGAGCGCATTGAGAGTTGGGGAGCAGATAGATTTCAAAATGTTAGTGGGGTCGCGTTAGAAAAATTTTGCAGCTTTGACAATTTGCTGTCTTTCACTTTCCTTCGTTTTACCGACAAGTTGTATTTGCAAAAACAGATGCAATTCCTTAGGCTATTCCACCGCTCCGATATTATTGGAATCTTTTTAGCTCAGTTTCAGAAGCGTGTTGCCGTGTGGATAAAACAAAGAAAAACATGTCATGAAATGTTTTAGATACATAGACGTTTTATTGTTATGAATGAAGATAATGAAAGCTACAAACCACAGGTTGTGGAAGTGTCTTTCAGGTATTTGGCGGATGTTGAAGTAAACTAAGCTTTAGGCATGAAGTATTGTTGAACGGGTGCCTTTAATTTCTAGAACTGTGTTTGTACTTTTAACTTTTACTCTCTTTTAGCTATATATCCACCGTTTAGATCATTCTTTAAAGGTTCAAGAATGCCAGTGCCGTATAGACGTCTTTAAAACTCTTGTTTTTCTCAAACAGTGCATGACTGGAATAAATTGCCAGAACTATTGTTAGCCTCGCGATGTTCTTTTGAAAATGCTTTGTCTGGTCTTTTGTTGAATAGATTTTTTGTCTGTGTGTGTTTGCTGTGTTGCTGTGCGTTTTCAAATTTTTGTATACGCTCGTTCATATTACAATATGCCATTTACGCCTTTCTTGCTTTCATGATTCTTTTCTTATCAGTTTGCTCAGTATTGAAATGCTTTGTATTTTTATTGTTTCCTTGTTTGTTATTTACACATTGTCATCTGAATGACGATGTTTTGCAAGTTTATCCCCCCTACAAAAATGCACTCAACGGGCTCTGTAGGCACCTGAATAAATGCATAAATAAATGAAAACGAGGGCACATTACACTAAAATGGTCATTTTCGCTTATTATTCAGCCTGTTGTAAATTGGGTATATAATCAAGGAAAAGGACAGCCTGTTTATTTAATACCACAGAGTTGTAGCACAGCAGTCTCTTGTTGTATCCTACATTTTGCAGGACAAAATATGGTGTTTCATATCAATTCCAACCACGCTCTCTCCAGCTCAATAATGCAGCATTGCACGAAGCAGCGAACTGTACAACACGCAGTTTCATGTAAATAAATTTATGATCCCATTAATGGACGCTCACTTTTAAAGGATACCGTGATTTAATGCTGCGACATTTTCATCTTTTTCACGACACGTGATTTCTGTCCGGCTTGAAATTGGGCACCGTAACGTATTTTTTCTATGCGACCATTTTGAAGCAATTCGATTTTCTACAAGACTAATGCGCATGGGAAGGCTGTCTCATGCGCAGGTGACTCGTCTCTCCTGTAACGCCATCTGAGCTGAAGCTTCATAACGCACTGAATTCAAATATGTAGTGAAAAATAAACGTTACAAAACTTGAGGTAGTACGTAAGGTACATTAGAGCACACTCAAGCGTTCTTGTTTACGAGATCAGGTGTTTAAAGTCGAAATCTCATGAACGTTTTTAAGCTGGTTAGCTCTTACTATTTACTTTTTTTAAGGACGCGTCATAACATGGCAACAGTGGGCGCGTAGCGCCTCAGTTCATATCTACACTTTCTATCCGTTATATATGTGCCAGTATAGTGGCCATTGAAGTGGGACCTTTCCCTACTCCGAGACCGCCACTTGCATAAACTTTGCAAGCCACTTGTTTGACGCAGAATGTTCGAAGTCGTGTCACATGACTTGGCATGTCCTTGAATATAAAGTTACTAATTGACATCAAGCCCAAAATATGTGTGGGATTCGCAACGACGACCTTTCTGCCCCAAAACCGCGCATTCCGTGGACTTTCAGACGGCCATTACCGCCGAACCGTTTGTTACAAGCGGTTCCGGATGGTGTCAACCGATTTTCCGTATTGTGGTGCACACGTTTATTAAATTTATTATCGGATATAGCAAAGAAATATACCTGATATAAAGATGGTGGCTGCAATCGCAATAGTAGTGCAAAACCTATGAGGTAGACGGCGGGGCTGATGCTTTAGAAGGGACGTTTCAGGAAAGGAAACATCCGCTGATGTTTGGATGTGTTCTTCATGTTTGCTGAACATACCGACGTAAGTACTTGAAGATTGCCTAGCTAACGCTCTTAAGTCTAGAGCTGACGCAGTGTTGGCAAAGACTTTATGGCTTGTAAAATTAATTTTTTTTAATCAGAACATCAAGACAGGGCACAGAAGCGCAAAATGGCATTAGTAATAGAACTGAGTGCGTCTGAAATTGTACAAAAAACATCGTTTTTAAAACTGAAACTAGGAAAAGTGTGCTGATTATCAAGTGCAGAAAAAGACCCCAAGAATGCATGCCCGCAACCAGTGGCGCTTTCCAGTCGTTAGAATTCTGCGCTTCGCTGCTATTCATAGAAACTGGAGCAAGCGTGCAAGGGTTACAGTCGCCTACTATGAGCAACGCACTAGGAGCGCACTCCCGCGAACAGGGACCGCAATTTTATTTTACGGCGTCTGCTTTTGTCTTTGGGAAGACAAGAAATAGCGTTCCTTGTACAGCTTTTCCGAAAACTTCGTCTTCCAGCAGAAGTCTTGATTGCCGAGGCGGCGCTTCAATTAATTCTAACTAAACAAGGCACGCGCTCCACCCGGACCGAACTCGACAAAAGAAAAAGTTAACGGTGCCTTAGCTTTGGTTAAACCGAGTGAGAAACGGAAGCTTCACGATGGTTTAGCCTGGCAAAGTATTGTATGCTGTTCGCTGTGCCTTTCTTTCATATTTTTCAGGCCAAACTATCGTGACGCTACCGCTTATCGCTCGGTTTAACAAAACCAGAAGCACCGTTAATTCTTTTATGCTCGCCTCAACGCGTCACGTCGCGGACTAGCACGTTAACATCGCACGTGGGCTTCGTGCGTAGGAGCGCCGCCATTGAGGCGTCTAACACGTGAACACCACATGTGGATTTCGTGCATGTGCGCGCCGCTGCTGCAGACCCTTAAGTCACGGCCTAGCACGTGAACACCACATGTGCACTTCGTGCCAGGCGCGCCGGTACTCGGTTCAGGAGGCGGTGACGTCAAGGCCTAGCACGTGAACACCGCATGTCGACTTACTCCTAGGCGGGCAAGCGCTCCTTCCGTCGTGTACTCGGTTAAAGATGGCGTGACGTCACGCCCTATTACGTAAACGCCATGTTTAGGCTCTTCAGGGAGCACAAAGTCGTTCACGTAACCAAGTCTTGGTTGAGCATGATGTGACCTTGTTGTCCCCGACTTGACCTTGAAATGACCTTGACCTGTCGAATTGCTTCACCATTGGTCTGACCACTGAGCATTAACCGGTTCTCCAAAATTATAAATTGAAGGTTTGACCATGGCTGAGCTTTGAAGGCCATCGGCAACGCACAGCGACCTCAGCTAGAGTTCTCCAGTAGTGAGGCTACCCCTTCGAAAAAAAATAGCCGTACTGCTCACAACGTTCGCTGCTTGATTGCGCATTCATGCCCTCGGCGTGCACGTGCCCTTTCTTCTACACAGCATCTCGGCATAGAAACCGCGTCTGAAATTTGTAAACTGTTTAAGGCAATACCAAACTTAGAGCTTCGAGGTCGCACATCAACCTTCAGCCATCATTCCACGCCGCCCATAAAGCATTCACTCTTGATAGCTTCCCTTGGAGGACGCTTCTTCGGTTATTGTTCCAACACAGATTCGGCAAGCTGTTCCATCGGCGAAACGCAGCCAGGTACACGCGTCGTCTACTACGGATCTTTCAAACGCCTGTAATAACAGGATCTGGTTTTTAATAAGCACAGAACTTGGGCACGATTAGTTTTTTTATTATATACCCAGCAAGTTGGGTGCCATCCAATTTAGCAGAAGTAAAATTTGATGTTAATAGGTGTCAAAGGCGGTGAGTGCTACCACGAATCTGACGCTATCTGAAGAGGTGAGGCCAATCGGCTAATTGCGACAGCAATTATAGTGCCCATTTACCCGTCGTGTGTTTGTCTCAGGTCTGCTTTGTGTCAGGCTATACACTTGTTTACCGGGTTGAAGGCAACCTGCCAGGTATATATATATATATATATATATATATATATATATATATATATATATATATATATATATATATATATATATATATATATATAAACCTAATGCAACATGAAAACCACGGCGTCATCAGAGTGTCTCCTCTGTCCAGGCCTGCACGCTCTCGCTTTTAGCGATGGCAGTGTGGTTATGATAATGCCCTTCTCCACATGCCCCAGGGGAAAAAAGAAGCCATTCTGGCCACTCATGGTGCCAAGACAACCGGGCCGTAATACGGCTTCAGCCGTTCGACATGCACAGGCTAGCGAGCACGTCGGCGGAGATCAGACGACGGGGTGAGGGGCTCAGTAATGTAGTTGACTGAGGATGGGTGGTCAAGGACGCGGTAGGGTCCATAGTATTTCGAAAGAAGTTTCTTTGAGAGGTCGGGAGGAGTGGAAGGGAAGGGATCCACTGCCAAGCGATTGAACCGGGTGGAAAATCCGGGTCAAACTGACCTTCGTCAATGGTGTTTTGGCGCACCTGAGCGGCTCCCGTGAGCGACCGTCTGACGGCAGTCTTCTCCGTTCTCGGCAGCTTCAGAAACAGTTGCAAACTCAGAGGAGGCAGTGCGGTATGAGAGAACTGTGTTGATGGGAGCGGGTGGACGCCGCCCGTAGAGCAAAGAAAATGGGGAGAAACTGGTTGTGGGCTGGGTAGCAGTGTTGTAGGCATGCGTAATATAGGGTCCAACTTGGTCCCCATTCG
Organism: Amblyomma americanum; assembly: GCF_052857255.1. NCBI lineage: Eukaryota > Metazoa > Arthropoda > Arachnida > Ixodida > Ixodidae > Amblyomma > Amblyomma americanum. The sequence goes on along the minus strand of NC_135499.1, from coordinate 90,789,693 downwards.
TGTGGTTGGCAGCAACGTACATTGCCAGCATGTCGCCCAGAGTGAGAGTAAATCGCTCAGTTAAACAATTATTTTGCGGATGGTAGGCTGCACAACTCCGATGAATTATATTGCACTCGGTGAGTAGAGCTATAACGACGTCCGGCAAGAAGACGCGTCCTCTGAAATTGAGAGCTTCGCAAGCAGCACCGTGTTGAAGTATAAAGCGTTGCAAAATGAAGGACGCCACTCCACGAGCTGTACCAGCCGGGAGCGTGGCGGTTTTGTAGCGACAGCTACATTACCGTAGCAATTCAAGCCTTCAGCGTGACGGTGTCACGTGACCATGGCAGTGGCACGTGACAGTGGCGGCGCAGCCACGGTGTGGCGGCGCCGCCACCGACACGTGGTGCGGAGCAGCTGCTGCTACCGGCAGCGCGGCGCGCCTGCGAAACAGAGTTGCAACAGCTGTGCGCATGCGCCGTGTCAAGTGGGACGAAGATTAAGAAGGAACGCCCAGCGAAACGTTGTGGCAAAAGACTGACTTTGCAATTCAACTGAGCAAGTTCCACTCGGCCAGTTGTAGCTATCGCGTCACTCCAAGTGTAACCAGTGCGAAACCACCGCCTATTTCCAGTGTACTGGGTGAGGTGATCAAAGACAAAAATGTCCAAGCGGTTGCCAAAAGCGGTGTATGGTAGAGGGCCACATAAATCTATGCCAACACGGTCGAAAGGGCGAGGCAGCAATGTAGTGGCTGCAACTCTCCAGCGGAGTGATGAGAGAGTTGCTTACGGCGAGTGTACTTCTTGAACATTCCCGCGTGGCCGCTTTGGGTGTCAGCGTGGAAACAAGTGCAGGCTTGGGACCGGAGATCTCGGGGAATGACGAGAAGCAATTTCCCTCCAACAGAATTATACTTGTACCGATACGGAAGATCATCACGTATATCAAAATGTAAAGCATGGTGGCGAAGGGCGCGGGATAGTGGAGGCGTAGATGGGTGCCCAGTGCCTCACTATCCCTCGCCCCTATATAGCTTTGGGGTTAGTCCACGTAAGCCTTGTCGTCGTCTTCTTCTCTTCAACAATCATCTCTCTCCACCTCACCGAATGCTTCGTTATCTTATTTATTATTCAGTTAATCTACGTCGTCTTTTTCACGCCTGATTCCTTCATAATTTTATTTTACTCCTTATTATATGTGACAGAACCACTGAGCGCAAATAGCTCTAGTACAATCAATGACTGCGATGACTGCGATGGAGTGACAGGAAGTCCCAACCCACGAATATGTCATCAGAACAACTTGGCAACATGATAAATTCAGTTACGTAGAGGATTTCCTGAATAACGACGCAAGCCGTGCACGTCGCTGACGGCGCAATAGCCTGCGCGCTTGCGGTGCGCAGCGAGAATCCAGAAAGTGAGGTCGTGACTTTTCCCAAGAAGCGGAAAAATTGGTGGCCATGGCAGAAACAGCAGCACCGGTGTCGACAAGCGCCAGAACAGAAACAACATCTACGAAAGCGGCGATCAGATTTGCGGGATATAATTGAGGCCTTGGGCATTTCACTGTTGGCGCGGTTCTTGCGTCAGGAACTACGGCGTCTAGTTTTTCCTTGCGAAAGATACGGGTGCCGACGCATGGGAGAAAGGGAGCGGCGACGAGGAGAAGATAAGCGCCAGGTTGAGAAACTAGTGCGATCAGGTGAAAGCGGGCGACTGTGTGGCAGCTCTAATGGCGGTGAGTATTCACTAGGAGAGGCCAGTAACCAGCAAGTTGGGAGATTGGCGCACGACGACGGCAAAGCGGGGCCACATGTACAGGCAATCCGCAAGAGTAACAAATAGCTCGATTGTCACTAGTACGCCAGGGGCTGGCGAATTGTCGAATCGGTAGGAAAAAAGGCGTCGGAGCATGAGGAGCTTGAGGCACAGACGTTTGAGTTGCAGCGTAGGGTGGGCGGTAGTTGAGCGGCCACGGCCGTGCGACGGTGGCAGCGTAGGTCAGGGGTGCAGCGATAGGTGCGGGCGGCAGTGCTGGTGCAGGCGGAGGGACCAGTGGAAAGGCCTCAGCCACTTGTTCACTGAGTACAGTGCAAAGGTCGGGCGCCAGGTACGAACAATGCAAGGAGGGGGGGGGGGGGGGGGGAACGTGGCAGAAGCGAAAGATGACATGCAACTTCCCCACGCACAAAATCTTTCTTCTGGGCCAATACTTGCGAACGGCCGGGTGCAGCCGACAGGCCGACAAGCGACTCGACAGGCGGTGCGTGCTGACGAATGGTTAGACGCTGCTTGCGCAGATCCTCGAAGCACTTGCAGAGACTCACGACTTCGGCAACGGTGCGGAGATCTCGCGACAGCAGCATCTGAAAGGCGTCATCCTGAATGCCTCTCAGAGTATGCTTTATCTTGTCAGCCTCGAACATCTGGGCATTGACGCACGTACACAGGTTTACCACATCTTCAGTGCAGCTTGTGAACTTCCCACCCGACTGCTGAGAGCGCTCGCGCAAGCGGTGTTTGGGGCGCAGCTTGCGCACAGGACGACGTCCAAACATTTCGGTGAGGTTCGCCTCGAAAGGAGTCCAGGTGGAGAAGTCTGCTTCGTGGTTGCGAAACCACACGTTGGCAACGCCGGTAATAACAGATGACGTTATTCAATTTGGCAGTGTCGTCCCACTTGTTATATATGCTCACCAGCTCGTATGATGTGAGCCAGTCTTCAGCGCCTTGGTCGTCAGTACCGCTGAAGAGGGCGGGGCCCCGCTGCCGGAGGGAGCCGGAACAAAAGACTGGGGAGCCCACCTGCACAGCTCGGCGGCAGGCGTCTTTTGGCATTGCGGGCATAGCGAGGGTCGGTAGCGTGCGGCTGCGGAGGTCAAGGGCGGTACGAGGATATGAAACTGAACCTCCATGACATGAAACGGGGGTTAGGTCAGCGCTGAGGTGGCGGTGAAACCACGGCGGGGTCAGTGTCTCTGGTCCAGGTCAGTACGATTTTCCTCTGCGGCTAATATAATGCCCTTCTTTTTCTTCAATATATATATATATATATTAAGGAAGCCAACAGTCACCGAAACCAAGGTGCATAAGGGAAAGTTTTCTTTTTTTTAATTTCTAATGCCAATTAATTTGTTTAAAGAAAATTACTTATATAAAGCAGCAGAAAAAACAACCATGCCGCCGGTGGGATCCGAACCCACGACCTCCGAATATCGCGTCCGGTGCTCTTACCAACTGAGCTGCGGCGGCGGCTGTCCAATCTGCTGCACTCATGGGTATTTATGTTTAGTGGATGTAAGCGAACCATGAGAGTGTTCACCAGCGCCACCCTCGACCATAGCGGAGAACATAGCACATCCTGTATTACCGCGAGTGTGACGTGGAACGTCATCTAAAGGTGGGGGCGGAAACTGTGCGAGAGCCCTCTTATACTACCTATGGCAACAGGACTGCCAGAACCGAGGCCCTTGTTAAGCAATTAGCAGACAAGGTAAAGGAATTGAGGGACTCGTTTTGACAAACTTGTGAAGGGAGCCAACAGTCACCGAAACCATGGTGCACAGGGGAATGTTTCTTTTTAATTTTTTTATAGTGTACTACTGCTCAGTGGGATAATAATACTTAGATTAATCTATCGCTTATAGAAGTTACTTATAAAGCAGCAGAGAAAACCGGACGCGACATTCGGAGTTCGATAGATTAATCTAAGTATTATTGTCTAAGTAATTATTCTAAATATGATTATTAAGTATTAAGTAGTATTATACTAAAAAGAACTTTCGCCGTAACCTTTCTAGCGTCTCAAACTGAGATTGTTATAAAGCCCGCAGACAAAGGCGGTGGCATCGTGGTGATGAACAAAACTGATTTTGTCGCTGAAGCCGAAAGGCAGCTCACAGATAGCTCATTTTACCGTCTCCTAGACTGCGATCCAACTGCCAAGTTTAAAATTGTTCTGAAAGAGACGCTATCCGATCTCGTTCTGGGTAATAAACTAGACAAAAGTACAGTCAAATCAATAATTCCACTCAGCCCTGTAGCAGGCAGATTTTACTTACTGCCCAAAATTCACAAACCTAACAACCCTGGCCGGCCAATCATTTCCGGAATAGGAACCGTAACTGAAAGGCTGCCAAGCTACGTGACACCCTCATCAATAAAATTCCTGCTACATTTCAGTCCTTCATACGGGACACAGGACATTTCCTATCCGAAACAGCCGAACTAAACATGCCCCAGTGTGCCTTGGTTGTAACACTTGATTTTGCGTCCCTCTATACCAACATTCCTCACTCCGATGGCATCCGGTCAGTTGTGCAGTTTTTTGAGAAATAAAACTTAAGTTCTAATGTTGATGGCCCCACGCTAGCTATACTTTTGAAATTAATATTAGAACTTAACAACTTCGAATTTCATAGCAGACACTATGTTCAGATAAACGGAACATCAATGGGTACGAGGATTGGTCGAAACTATGCCAACATATTTATGGTTTCATTAGAAGACCAATTTCTTGCTACACAACCATTAAAACCCTTCTACTATAAGCGATTCATTGACTACATTTTTCTCATTTGGCAGCATCGTGGAGCAGAACTTCTATCATTCATGTCTAGTTTTAATAACGCGCTTAAGGCCATTACTTTCTCTCATTCTTACTCGCCAACCACAATTAGCTTTCTAGATGTGACAGTATCAATACATAATGGAAAACTTATTGCGGATGTATACCGGAAACTTAGCGACAGACCTCAATACTTACACTTCGAAAGCAGCCATCTTAAACACTGGAAGACTAGCATCCCATATGGACAAGCCGTCCGCTTTAAACGGATATGTTCTGACGATCGCGACTTCGAAAGAAACTGTACCAACCTCCGAGATGCCCTATTTAAGCGGAAATACCCAGCGCGACTAATAAACGATGCTGTAGAACGCGCAGGCCTTCTTGACCGCGAGGCACTCCTCAAAGCAGAAATCCAGTCATCTAGTCAATCACAAATCAACCTGGTCCTTACTCACTCGGCATCGATTCCAAACGTCGCGGGCATTTTGGAAAAACACCTTGTCATTCGCATGCAAAGTGATCGACTCAAGCACATTTTTCAGCAAGCGGCCCGTGTTGTATACTGCCGTGGCAAAAACCTGAGTGAAATTCTCGCTTCTTCGAAAACAAGCACAAGTGTGCCAATCGGCTGTCACCCATGCAAAAAATCGCGTTGCAAAGTCTGCGAGCAGATGACGACATCAGCAATGGCTTCCAGCAAAGCATCAGACTTTATTGTGAAAATTCGAAGTAACTATTCATGTGATACGTGCAACGTAATCAAAATACTTGAATTTTCAATCTCGAAGATTCAGTATATTGGCCAAACAGAAACACCGTTCCGATATCGTTTCAATAATCATAAAGCTCTTTGCAAGACAGTGCCTAACCTTCCTATCTCTAACAACGTGAACGATACTAAGCACCCTTTTGAAAAAATTCATGTAACTTTACTGGAATCGGACTTCAAGAACCACCATGAACGCGAAGTTCGCGAATCCTTTCTTATACACAAGACCAACAGTGTCTCTTGCGGTCTGAATGGAAATGTTGGAAAGCTGACTTGCCTTGCGTTATACCCGCATCATGCCATGTTTCATTTACGCTGATCTTTTTTTTTCCTCATTTTTTTCCCCACTGTTTTGCGCTCTTTGCTTCTATCGCTCAAATGATATCACATCTCAGCACGATACCCCATAGTTTTTCACATGAGACGATGTTTAAACAATGATTTTCACCTGTGTTTTCATCTCTCTGATTTTTATTTTTTTTTCTGTTGTTCGCCTTTTCTGGTGCATTTGAGCACACGACCAATTCTTTCGCAAGGATCTGATTCCAATGATCCTTCATGATTCCTTAATCATGCTTGACTGTGCTTACTAACACTTTTTCTTTCACTGCCGACTCACACTGAGATGTTTGCCGCTGCTATCTGCCAACCGGAATGTTTCCATCACCGCGTGCAGGTACTTATAAAAGGTGTGTCTTTCGCCTGTACCATATACTTTGACGAAGGCCAGACCCTGGTCGAAACGTTAGAATAAAGATTGTTACTTTTTCCACCGTGCGCCCACTCTATTGCGTTTATATATATATATATATATATATATACCAAAAGTTATTTCTGGCAGCTGATTTGGTCAATATAATATAAAATCACCCAAAATTGAAGAAACATAACAGGATTTAATTCACGACGTTTCGGCTGGAGGACCAGCCTTTTTCGAGTGAGGCTGGTCCTCCAGCCGAAACGTCGTAAATTAAATCCTGTTATCTTTCTTCAATTTTTGGTCATTTTCCTTATATATATATATATATATATATATATATATATATATATATATATATATATATATATATATATATATATATATATATATATAAGGAAAAGAAGACTTTCCACGTCACACTCGCAGTAACACAGGACGAGCTGAGTACGAGGGTGGCGCTTGTGAACACTCTCATGGTTCGCTTAGCGGTAATAAACATCAATACCCACTACAGCAGCATTATGGACAGCCATCCACATAGCTCAGTTGGGAGAGCACCGGACGCGATATTCGGAGGTCGTTAATTCGGATCGCATCGGTGGCATGGTTGTTTTTTCTGCTTTTATAAGTAGTCTTCATTAAAGCGAGAGATTAATCGAAGTATTATTCTCCCACTAACTAGCGCTACCGCTACAAATTATAAAAAACATTCCCTTATGCACCTTGGTTTCGGTGACTGTTGGCGTCCTTCCTATGTTCGTCAAAAACTAGCCCCTCATTTGCTTTACCTTGTCTGCTAATGTGTGCATATATATATATATATATATATATATATATACGGTGAGCAATATATATATATATATATGTGTGTGTGTATTGCTCACCGTGGCTGGTGACAGATCAAATAATCATTGCTCGCGAATGGTTGCCCAGGAAGACCAACCGGGTCTGGAAGCCCCACATAGGGCAGGACTCACTATTGCAGGGCAGTGGCTCATACCTTAACCGCTACACCACTCTGCCAGAAGTGTTATAATGACTCCCGTGAATTCATGACTGCAAATCAAAAATTTCTGAGTTGCAGATTTCTGAGTTTTACCTGAAGAACTTGCGGCAGAGTAGGTTTCAACATCATAAAGCCTCTCCGCGCTTTTCATCAAGCAATAGTGTCTGTTTAGGCCAGACAATGTTCTCTCCTACACGCCCTCCGAATTTGTCGCCTCTTGATTTCTTTCTTTTGGGGCTACTCAAAAGCCAAACAAGCAAATATACCAAAGAATAATGAATGCATGCAAAAATATTGCGAAACAAGCAATCCTCAGTTTTGCAGCAGACGAAAGCACAATTTTTAATGTCCACTGCTGCCGAAAAAAGGACTTCGAGCCTTTTTTGTAAATTTCCTGCCCTAGCAACAGAACATTGTAAAGTTTCCGTTACAAGAGGATCACAACGAGTGATTGCAAAACAACTATTACCGGGGGCACTTAAGAAACTCATGGGCGACTAACGCCAAGGCATTTCAAATCTATTAGCAGTTCTCTTCCTATTCTATAATTCCTCTGTTTTAATTAAATTTAAATTGTATCCCAATTTTATTGTTATAATGTCCCATTTCTTTGAAACTGTTGTAGTTGGAGCCACTATTACTGAACATCACTGGCTAACATTTAGTATATTCCAGCTGCTCGAAGACATCACATAGTTTCAGTTAGTTGCGTGTTTTGTAGCAGCAATTCTTGGACGAAATTTAGGATTCGTGCCGGTGACCTATCTGATGCTCTCGCATTTACAAGCATAACTCCTTTTCTTTGCTGAAGTGCGGCTTGTTTTATTTATTTATTTTTTCTTGTGTAAGTGAGGATGTTGCTTGTTAAAGCGTGTGCAAAGAGGCCTGAGTGAAAGCATAACACTGTTCTAAAAAAAAATACAATATATTGAAACACAAAATTGCGGGGATAACCTGCGAACCTCCATTACACAAGACATGCGACGAGAGCTCAGTTATGCTTTCTGTTCAGCCACTTGGTTCATTTCGCTGTTTGAACACATGTAACACGACAGAAAAGATGACGGACAGCGGATGAACGGAACCAAAACGCCAGAAAACGAAAGTGCTAGAAAGTGGATACGTTAGGAAGCGTCATTCATAAAGTCACAACAAGGTTGCTATTTCCGGCGCTCGTCGTGCGCTCCGATTTCAGATCAGCGCTGTTTTAACGAAAAATACCACCGCGTTTATATTTTAGTAGGAGCTCCATACAAGTTTCTGACAGTGTAGGAACAAGCTGGAAAATTACATGCTCCAGCTTTCCCGCATGAAAACATAACTTAAGTCTAGTAATTAGGAAGTTGACCAGAGAAAGATAACAATTACCTAGAGAGTATAAAAAAACTCACTTGCAAATAATTCTTCCCCTTCGCATAAAATGCAGCCACAAAGGCGTAGTCTATAACTATTTAACTTTTTAAAAACTTTATAAACTCTGTTCTCCTTGTAGCAGAGTGCAAAATTTTCTTAAAGAAAAAGGGCTACTCACCACGGCAGAATATTGTGAAGGGCAAGTAGAAATAAAACAAAAGTCTGCCTATGAGCCAGCATATTGAATGTTGAGGAGCCTCACTTATTTATTTCACTGTGCACTGTAACAAACCATAGTGTAAAAGCAATAATTTATTATTTACAATAGACCGAAAGCAGGAGATGTATTGCTGCAGTCTTTATCGCGCTGCCTAAGCAAAGCGGTGAAAATTACTGTTGTGCACGCAGCTCTCAATTATTATTACTCGGGCGCTAATGTATATTTTTGCAGCTGCAATATGCGTAATGCCATGGCCCGTGTTGATCCAGGGTCTCGGAATATTTTGCGGCTGATAATGATGATCCGCTATGTTCTTCTGAATAGGACGATTGTGCATTGGCATCACGCGAGGCCATGAAAAAGATGGTGGCTGTAATGTGAAGCTGTCGAGCCACAATTATTATCCTGCACATGCTATAGATGAAAGCGTAGGGAAGAAGGGAAACCGGGGCTACGACATCAGCTGTAATCTATAGCACGAGTAAAATGCTGGAACCACAAGTATTACTAGAATTGAAGATTCCATTTCTATTTCGCCTGCGACCTGCAAAAAAATATCCTGAACTGCGTCTATAAAAACCGTGAATACGCTACCCCTCACGACGGTTTCAATCCTTGCGCGCAAAGACCGAAGGAACATCCACGCAGTATTTATATCTGTCGAAGTGCGAAGGAACAACTGATGACAGCACATGGCCTTACGTACAGAAAATTTGAATAACTTTATTTTCGCTGCCTATCGACATTACTGCAATAAACACTTGTTGAAAAACAACCTCATGCATCAGTCACTATGGCGAACAGTTCTTTGATCTTTCATGGTATGTCTGCAGCCATATTTTGAGATGATGCATGCTCATTAAAACGCTATGTATAACATGAACTGCGGCCTGTAACACTGATTACACTGTGTATTTCTCAATGGGTACAACGAGCGCATAACACAGGAGACAATGGCTAACACATTTGCCTATTTGACACATCCGAACATTGCAGAATCGCGGTGCGAGCACCAAGAGTCCTGCTGCCAGCTGCATTCAGAAGAGCGCGTGACAACTGCCGCTGTGGCTCGTGTATGGCGCTCGGTTGTTCGCCCAAAAGACGCGGGCTCGATCCCTGCAGCGGCAGTGAAATTTTGATGGAGGCGAAATTCTATGGGCTCGTGTAGAGTGCGACATAAGTGGCTGTTAAAGAAATTTCTGGAGCCCTTGACTACGGCGTCCCTGATAGCCTGAGTAGCATTGAGACGTTAAACCCTCATTTTACCAGAGTGCGTGGCAGAAAGCGTCCTCTTCTACCAGCAGGCTGTCGCCTTCATGACCGAGCGCAAGGCTAAATATTGGCAGGTAAAATATTTCTTTGGTAGCGACTTTTCATATGCAGCTCGTACACGAAATGCGTGGTGGTATTATATAGCATAACTAGGCAGCTCGAGTTCTTTACCACTACAGATAATAAATATAGGTGTTAAGCCGCCCCGGTGGCTGAGTGGTTATGGCGCTCGGCTGCCGGCACTAAAGACGCGGGTTCGATCCCGGCCGCAGCGGCCGGTCGAATTGCGATGGAATCAAAATTCTAGAGGCCCGTGTACTGTGCAATGTCAGTGCACGTTAAAGAATCCCAGGTGGTCGGAATTTCCGGAGTCCTTCACTACGCCGTCTCTCATAGCCTGAGTTGCTTTGGGACGCTAAACCCCTGTAAACCAAACCAAACCATATACTGGTGGTTACAAGACGACACTGCAGAGCCATGTCGGTTGTAATACAGTTGCCAATTTGTGAAAACTGCGCGCTTGCTTGTGCGAGCAGCGTGTTCGCACAAATATCTATTGTAGCGATAGCTATATAACGCTAGCATTTCGAGCCTTTAGCGTGGCACCCCTCGAGCTGCGTCGCACCCCTTGAGCTCCGTAGAGGCGGCGCGGCTGGTCACATGTTTGGTAACGTGATCAGCCACGTGCTTTGTCACGTGATTGGTCACGGATAGCGAAACGGACAGCCTTAAGCTTATGAAGGAGCGTAGCCAGGCAGATGTATCACTCACGTCACTCCAAGTTTAACCAGAGCTAAACCAGAGCCAATTTCTTTGGTATTTGATTTGCCCTACCATCTGGTGTAGGCGATCCAGGGCCGGCATCTCAGGTAGTTTCAGAAGCCACGTCTTCTGCTGTAGAGCATTAACTAATTTCCTCATCTGTGAGGCACGCAGTTCTGCCAGGCGGCGGTAACTAGGTCGGCTTAAGTGACGCTATTTCGCCTCTCTGGCTGATTTTTGCAGTCTTCCAAAATCAGACGGAAACACAATGCGCCTTCTGTAAAGAGGGCAAAAATTCGAATATCCTTCCATAGTTTCACCCTCTCGAGGAGATTGCAAAGTGTCACAGTATGAAATTCCGCAGTTGTCACCACGTTATGATGAAATGAAGTAATAATGCACCGCTCGTCCAGAGAGGCATCCTCAGTAACGTAGCGACTAGAGGAAAGGAGTCGTACTCAGTTGTGTATTGCGGGCAATTTTGTTCATATTGAATTTTATACAGAATAAAAAGTAATGTTTCCTTTATTCGCGAACGTGAGCTATAAATTGCCACGGCACGTTGTGCACACATTCTTTGCCGGTTTTTCTCTTGTCGATATATGACCTTTTTATTGCAATGTATCTGAGAGGCTTTTCACTTTTGCAGCTAGTAGCACGGTTGCAGTATGAGATTACTACCTGGCCAATAGCAAGAGCCGCTCCGCTTATGTTTTTAACAAATATAAAACAGATCTTCGGCACGCGCTGAGCTAGCAGTGCCAACAAACCAGTACACGTCACTGCAAAGAGCACATGTGAAGCCACTTCCTTGTCCGGTATGAGTTGAAACAGTGGCCAGTTGCGAGCACTGTAACGCAGACTGCATAGAGTAGGTCAAAGGGCACTTTTAGCAGGAAGCGACGTGTATCTGTGAGAGCCATTGAGCAAGCTCCAAAAACGTCCGCTTATCTCAAGATTCTAGTGATAGTGAAGAATTGTTGAGCCAAACCTCCGAGTGTAATCGCTTCCCTTACTAAGAGGTAAATCTCTGTAATTTCGTCAGTGCAACAGGTAATAACTTAGGTATACCAAATTATTTTTTATGATTCTACGGGCTAACAGGAAATATCTGTTTTCTGGTCTTCGCCACCACTGGTATATCTGCCCCCTTCAAAGAGAGCTTTGCACACTCTTGCAATATTTTAACAAGAACGCGCTTACGTCGATTGCGCGGCACTTTCGCGCCGGAAGGAGGTCAGGCGAAAGCGTACGAGGCAAGGGCATGCCCAGATTTCGTGGTGTTGGAATAAGCGTCATCTGCTAGGCTGTACTCATTAGTGCGAAGCAACCATGCCCCTCATCGGCTGTTATGCATCGGAGCCCCAAGAAGCTGCGAGAAATTGTTTTTATCCGCTGCATATACCGCGGGTGACTGAAAAGAGAGCGCATTTGGAAACAACCTAGCATGCCCAAAAAACCAGTTGCAATCGTTGCTTACGAAAACATGATTAAAGAGGACCCTCGATGTTGCAGCGCTATTATCTTTCAAGCAAATGATCTCGAGACGCTACCTTAAACTGCAACCGGGGCCTAGAGTGGTGGTTGGAACGCTACGCGTTTGCACCAGTCCGGAGCCGCATACACGCAGCAGATAGCACTCGAAACAAGCGCTCTCAGAACTCGGCTGTAAAACTTCGGTTCTGGCCGCGGCGGTCGCTTTTGGATGGAGGCGAAATGGAAGAGCCCTGTGTACTGTGCGACGTCAGTCCACGTTAAAGAACTCTGGGTGGTCTACATTATCTGCAGCCCTCCTCTACGGCGTCCCTAAGAGCCTGAGTAGCTTTGGAAAGTTAAACAGGCAAGCGATGGGAGGAACTATCTGCTGGCATCTTTTCGCCATGCAGTTACTTTGCTTTGTGTTTCTTCAATCCATGGACATGTGCGATGGGTTCCTGGATCCTCCTTTTTCTGCCATAAGCCACTGCCCTTCGAACACACCGACTTGTCTCCCCACCGCACGAAGTGTCAACTGTCCTTCAGTGCCTTCTGCTCACGCACTTCTTTGCAGCAACTGCACCATTCTACGAAACGCGTGCGTGTGCCGCGTATATCTAGGACTTCTTAGAAACCAAGCGCTGCTTGTGAATTATCCTGCCCGCATTCTCGGGATATATTGCTACACCGACATCGCCAGCGTTTCAGTGGGCTTGGGCAGGCGGGCGGTGGGAGCATCTTACGGCTCGCATATTTTCTCCTTGCAGGTAATCAATTGTCATCGTGTTTATGCTAAAAATTCTTTTTATAAAGGATTTGTCCTGCTGCCGAGCACACGAACACGTATTACATTGCTTGTGACTGCGCTTTTATGTTAACAGTGTCACTACCCTTAGCCAGTGATATTGAAGCGAATTCTGGTCCACCTGTGCACTTTAAAAAGCCCGGTGCTATACAAAACATATAAAGGCCGACAGTCTGAGATCCGTGAACACTAAAAATTCACCCAGTCCACTTGGTGGACCATGGAAAATCTTTCATTGACTTAAAAACCAGGCTGCATAATCTTCAACAGGACTACGCCTCTTTAGCAACAGTGATGACCCAGATTGAGGCCATCGAATCCTTTCCAAAGGATTGCTTTGTCGAAGTGTCGTCGTTGACTTCTGTGCTGACGACGCAGCGTCAGGACAACCTTATTTTCTAGGGGATCAAAGAACCTCAGAGTGATCATGGAGCAGGTTTAAACAACTAGTAATCGGCCTCTGTAAAGAAATTAGAAATAGCTATACAACCACGAGGCATTGAGCAGGCACACAGACTAGGCACCATGGCATTTCGCGAGACGTGGCCACCCATTGATAGACCCAATGATTTCTAAGAAAAAGATCCGATTCTATCTCTAGCCGAGTCGTTGAAAACCATGAATTGCGCAGTTCCCGAGCACTTTTCGCTTAGTGTTCGTGCAGCCGTTTGGAATCTCTTTGAATTTGGAGAGGTTCGGGATGTCAAGTTCAAACTTCGCTTCGACAAACTGATCTCTTCCAAGAAAACATACGTGTTATATCCAGCCTGACACTCTAAAATGATGCATATTTTGTCAATCAGTTTTGAAACCTTATCAACACACTTCATGGTCTTATTCATTAGCCATGTTTACTAACATACGCAGTGTTCTTCCAAAGGAACATACCGTGCATAATATCACGTGTTCGAGTTCATACAATATTCTTCTGTTACCTGTATCATGCCTCAAATAATTCTTCATTGATTCCTATATCTTGCCGTAGTTAAAAAATTTCGCCATCTTTCGCAAAGGCGCAAACAATAACTCCTACGGAGGCGGTGTGTTTATCGCTGCCAATCGTCTTCTGCATTTTAATCTAGTTACCCTAACCTACCCATTTAAAATTGCATTGGCTCTATGGGAAAGGAATGGGGCAGTGTCTGTCTCACATATCGACGGACACCTGTACAGCGCCGTAAGGGAAGGAATACATGAGGGACTGAGAGAAGAAAGGAAGAAAGAGGTGCCGTAGTGGGTGGCTCCGGAATAATTTATACCACTTGGAATTATTCCCCAACCCTCCACTGCGGTACCTTTTTCTTCCTTTCTCGTGTCAGTCCCTCCTTTATTCTTGTTTTTACAGCGCGGTTCAGGTGTCCGGTGATATTCATGGACAAACTGGCATCAGCGGCGGTGGTGGAAGGACGCTTGCATTATCTGCTCTTTTTTGGCTATCCAGGTTGGTAAATTCGCTTATTTTTCTGTCAAACGCTGCGCTGATACTACCGCCATTGCCACCGTGTTGTGCCATTTTCTCAGTGCTGTTTACAATTACATGCCTTGTGTCAGAGTGCTTCGTTGCACCTCTGGACTACTTTTCATGGCAAACACATGCCAGTCCTGCGACGAGCCCCTGCCAGATGACGGACGCATCCTGAAGTGCAGCGAATGTGAGTCCTCTTACCATCTTGGTAGTTGCTATGGATGGTCAGAGTCAACTTTTCAGACCGAAGGGGAGAGCGGCCGCAGGACATGGCGATGTGTAGCCTGCCGTCCATCAAAATCCAAATGTGGGGACAAAGCGAGCACGGACTCTGAGCTAACTAACCTCCTGGCAGATTTAACTCGAAGGCTCGATGCTCTGGCAGGACTGCCAACCCAAGCTGAAGAGATCAAGGACTCTATTGAGCTATTGTCCCAGAAGTATGTTGACACCCTGAACAATCATATTAAACAAGAGAAAGCCATCAGTAGCTTGAACAGACATGTAGGCTGGCACTTCCGGCGATATTCAGCAGCTGAAAGCGACTGTAAATGATCTTGAGTTTCATAGCCGGAAGCTAAACAGAAGTTCACGGCATCCAAGCTACGTCAAACGAGGACTTGCTGTCTAATGTCTATATAGAACCATGTAGCCAAGACTCTACACTTGCCAGAGCTGACAGGGTACGACATCTGCGCTATTCATAGACTTCCCCTAAAACCGAATAGAGTGCCTGAGATTATTGCGCGGTTTGCCCAACAGCCAACCCGTGATCAGCGGCTGGAAAAACGAAAATGCCTTAGAAACGATCCATCTGGTGTTTCGATCGCTGAAAACATGACGCACCAAAACAAAGACGCTTCGCTGCGTAAAAGATTGGACAGGGAACAAGGACTACCGTTTTTCCTCGCATTGCAACGGAAAGGTTCTTGTAAGGAAAAGAAAGGCGGTAGCGCCATTGTCATTCGTTGTACTGCTGACCTCGAAATGTTCTGATATGAATTCACTTGGCACTGCCTCCTGATGCTTCTTTTGATTTTCCTCTCATCATACTTTCCTTCTGAAATGAGCTAGAAAATTTTATAAATCTTAAAAGCTCATATGACACCAATGGCCAAAAATGCTGTAGTTGTGTTCATTTTAAACTTAGATCGGGTAGAAATAAGCAGGATGAACTTGATTATTTTTTTAGTGAGGCGCAAATACGCTACGATGTTGTGATGTTTTCAGAAATATCGTTTGCTTCTGAAGAGTATGTGTTTAGATTTCCAATGTACAAATCTTACTACATAAATCGCACAGGAAAGAGGGGTGGTGGCGTGGCAATGTTAATCTCAATCTCAATAGATTCTGAACTTATGCCCGAATTTTGCTTCATAACTCCTTTTTACAGACGCTTTCTATTAGATGTGGTACTTCTGTTTTTTGTGTTTGTTGCCGCCCTCCTTGAAATAATGTTCGTCAGTTCTTTTCATGTTTAGACTCTCCTTTAGAATTTGTGAGTGAAAGAAAATACGCACTTATTGTAGGTGGTGATTTCAACATCAACATGTTAGCTGATACTGATAGATAGCTGATAGAAACTGAGCCATTTCCTTTCCCAAACTACCAATATATATATATATATATATATATATATATATATATATATATATATATATATATATATATATATATATATATATATATATATATAGAAGGCACTTAACACTGTAATTAATAGTGCATCAGAAGCGGTAACTAATATAGTTAAGGATGAGATAGGAATTCACGGCGCTGAGTTAACCAACGCATTCGATGACTTCTTTCTGTCAGTTGGGGACCCAGCACCAGCATTTGTTACCTAAAATATATGAATGACAGAAGTAAACTAACCATATTTCTAGAGCCAGTCTCAAATAGTGAGGTTGTAGCCACTTTTTTACCCTTGATCAATAGCAGAGCCGCGGACGCGGAGAATATTCAAAGACAGAACTATAATCATTACCAAACTGTCATTCCTATCAAAACTACATAACATCGCCCACGCGAATCACCCCACAATCAGCAACACTTCTTGATCTGCTTATTAGCAATTCAGATCCTTCCCTTCTTAATGCTGGCACTTTAACAATATTTGCGACCACTTGCCTATATTTGTTTTCGTCAGTCAAGTTCATAATACATCATAACAACTGCGTTCGGAATATTCCCACAGACTCATAGCTCCTGAAACGCTATCTGCTTTTAGAGACTGCTTAAGCAGAGTAAGCTGGACCGATGTGTTTACAGAGAGCGACCCCAACTTAGCATATGATTTATTTATGAAAACGTTCTCTGAAATATACTTTGCATGTCTCCCGATCAAGGCGTTTAAAACATGCAAAAATGTCGAAAACCATGGGTAAAGATATAAACCCTTAAGCTTATGAAACATCGGGATAAACTGTTCAAAAGAATTATAGTCAGTAAATCCCCCGAAGCGCTCAAGGAATTCAAGAAATACAGAAATTTTGTCACTAAACACCTATGGTGATGCAAAAAAGCAATATTATTCTAACCTGTTCAACTCAACGCAAGGACGCGCAGACAATATATAGAAGGCACTTAACACTGTAATTATTAGTGCATCAGAAGCGGTAACTAATATAGTTTAGGATGGGATAGGAATTCACGGCGCTGAGTTAGCCAACGCATTCGATGACTTCTTTCTGTCAGTTGGGGACCCTAGCACCAGCATTTGTTACCTAAAATATATGAATGACAGAAGTAAACCAACCATATTTCTAGAGCCAGTCTCAAATAGTGAGGTTGTAGCCACTTTTTTACCCTTGATCAATAGCAGAGCCGCGGACGCGGGCAATATTCAAATGAAGCCTGTAAAACACGTAATTAATTTACTAGCACTTGTCTTAGCCATATTTTCAATATTAGTTTGTCGACAGGAATTTTTCTCCGAAGCATGCAAATTGCGAAATTAAAAGTTGTATTTAAAAAGGGTAACAGAAATCATTTTGCCAACTACCATCCTATATCGATTCTACCTGTGTTTTCCAAGGGTTTGGAGAAAATAATATTGAAACGCCTGACTTCTCTCACTGACCACTTTAACTTGATAAGCTCCTCGCTGTACGGTTTTCGAAAAACAAATCTACTGAGCTCGCACTATTCACCCAAAAAGAATTCATTTTAGAAAAATTTGAATGCAGAAATATGGTACTTGGGCTTTTCCTTGGATTTCTCAAAAGCCTTCGACTTAATTAATCATGATCAACTGCTACAAAAGCTTGATCACTACGGCATAAGAGGCATTGCGAACAAAATAATTATGTCCTAATTGCAATACCGTTCTCAATTTGTCGTCATTTAAGGAAAACATTCCTCGATAAAATCCATTAAAGCAGGTGTCCCGCAGGGAAGCATACTGGGCCCGTTTCTGTTCATCCTTTATATCAATGAGATAGACCGCATCGATGAAACGGCCCATCATATAATCTATGCTAATGTCACGAGTTTGTTCTTTTCAGGTGAATCATGTGCAAATTTAGCTACTCGAGCAAATAGCGCAGTGTCCAAAATTAATGCATGGGCACAAATGAACTGCCCTAAAGTTAGCAGTAATAAAACGAAGGCGGTTTTATTTCACAGCCGCGATATGCAAGTGCAGTTGCCTCCTATTTTGTTAAATAAATCTGGAATTGAAGTGGTCAAAAACTTTAAATCACTGGGCGTATACTTTTCACAAAACTTGACGTGGTATCGTCACGTGAACTATAATATTAATAAACTATCCAGGACGACCGGCATTATGCGCAGCCACTGCTACTTCTTTCCTTCGTCTTTTAACGCACCCATATATAATTCTTTATTTTCTTCTTTATTAAGTTATACGTTTCTTGAGTGGTCAACAACAACAGCTGGAAATATTAACATTCCTTCTTACAAAAAAGAGCTTTACGTCTAGCCTGTAAAGTCCATTATCGCTCTCACACTGCAGGTTTATTTAAGAAGTACCATATAATTCAGGTTTCATCAATGTATGACTACAAGTTATGTTGTTTGTATAAACCCTCTTTACTAACAAATAATATTGCCATAACAAGCTTAGCACGGCTAACGGAAAACTTCCCTACTTATAATGTTCGCCATCCCGAATTGTGGCACGTCGCTAAATGCAGAAGCAATTATGGAGATCAAATGCTGAAATTTCTACCTCCCACAGTTCTAAATCACGTATTAAAAGAAACTAACAATGAGATATCTGGTATATAACCAAACGAACTGCGTGAAAACGTTTGTATAGTGACGCCATACACTGAGCTTTTTTTCATTTTTTTCTCTTTTCCTGGTGCTTTCTTCTTCGTATGATGTTGCTTAACTCATGTATGTCTTTTGTCCAAGCGTACTATACAAGCCGCACACTTCTATGCTGCCCGTGTGGTAGGGGGTCAGGGCTCCTCAAGCTGTTTCTCACAGCTTTTACCTGCCCTCCTCGTAACATTTTTTCTTTTGTTGCAGAATAAATTTGATTTGATTTGATATGTGAGACAGAAACTGAGCCATTTCCTTTCCCAAACTACCAATTCAGTTAAAATGGGGTTAGTAGGTTAACTAGAGTAAAATGTAGAAAACAATTATTCGAAGCTTCAGTAAAATATCACAACCGCCCACTCACGGTGGAGCCCTTCGAATACCGACGCCTCTTTTGTGCATCATTTTCAATATGCACAGAACACGCTTGCAACAGCATACCAAAATACTGAAACTCTTCTTTTTAAGGATTTCGACCTGCCCTCCATTCACTGGATCGGCCATGCTTCTACTTTATCAAAAAATAGCATTGCTAGCCAATTTGTAAGCGTCTGTGCCACTTTAAGATTAACACAACACGCACCTCCAATCAGTCTTCAAGCATTCTTGACCTCATCTTAAGTTCCCAACCAGAAAGCAGCTCCACTGTTACATATCTGCAAGGCCTCAGTGATCACGCAATCATTCATACTACATTCGCCTGTAATGTGCCCAAAAAAGAAAAAAGTCAAAAAGAACTCATGGTTTAATACATGGGTGATTACTCTAGCGTAACTAATGAATTACAGTTTCTTTGATAGTTTAGAATCGAGTTAACAGTCGCGCTAAACCGAATCGAAGAGTATCCTCTTTTAAATGTGAGATGTAGCGGCTAATTAGACGTTTTATTCCAATTAATATAATAACAGAGAGCGTGAATTCATCGTGATATATTGCGAACTGAGAACGACTAAATAATAAGATGAAGCACCTTTTCCGATGTGCCACAAACAGCCCTGAACTGGCTTGGGACAAATACTACTCTGCTACTAGCCACTGCGATGCTTCAGTATTCAAAGAGAAGCGAAATTTTTACGCTACTAGCTTACCTTCGATGTTGCATAAGGCCCCAAGGACTCTCAAAAATGCATTCGTACCAAAGAATTTGTCTGTATACGTACACATTCATAAATTCTGACCTGCCTAGGCAGACTTTGTTTATTGGCTGATCAGGCAGCAGGTGTAGAAATAAATGCATATTCACTCATTTCTTGTCTTACAATGTATATAGAAAAACGTCTAAACACAAAATATCACATAGGAAAGCACTCAAGCTATGCACAAGACAATACAGTTCCACACCAATTTCTTATGTTCATCATCCTATGCTTGTTATTTGCAAAACATATATCATCAGACATTTTATTAAAGACAGCCGGTACATAATAACTGCGCATCTTTTTACCATAGCTTGTATAAACACCTGGGTTAGCAAAACATTCTGTTATCCTAAGGTGACATTTTTTTTTTACGGGAGCCTTATATTTATTGGAATAATAATACCGTGTTAACACAACAAAGTGGAAGAGTTCACGAATCTAAAGGATGCATAACTCATCGTATTTCCCTTTCATGTCAACCGAGTGTAGTTTAGTGGCGTAAGATATAGTGTTCACTATTCTTTTTAGGATAACATTTAATGCATCTTTCTTGTATTCGGAGATGTTACCGTAGAGAGTAATGCCGTATTTGAAAACAAGTTCTACAAATGCTGTATACATCAGTTCTCTAAGATGAAGCGGTGATTTGCCACGAAGGTGATACATCATAGCCGCAATGGCCCTTATCTTTCTAGAGAGGTAGACGATGTGGTCGCTCCATGTAAGGTGTTGGTAAAAGTGGATACCCAGATAGAGAACTGTTCTCTCCATTTGCATGGCTTTACATCTACACTGGTAACAATGAAATGTGTGAAGACACAGTGGTTGGTTTAAAGTAACAATTTTATTAAGGTTTGTAAAGCATGTCAGGTCTGTTTTGTTAACGTTTAAAACAAATAAAATTTTGTGAGACCCACTCAACGACTGCACTTATATCTATTTGAAATGATTCCACGCATGTACAATAATCAGTAGTTTCAAGTTCTAGCGCTGTGTCGTCAACGTATCGAAAAATGTTTTACTTAAGCTGTAATAAACCCAAATCAGATACCCATATGACAAAGAGCAGTGGGCCAAGTGTACTTCCTGGAGGTACACCGAATTTAACATTTTTTAAATCTTCATTCGTATTCTCAAGCATCATACACTGCGACCGATCTGTAGAAAAATTGACAAAAACTTGTTAAAATGACCGCGAAAACAAAGTGAGCTTAATTCTTCAAGTAGTAGCGTATGGCCTATTGTCTCAAATGCCCCAGTTGTGTCCAGAAATAAGGCTAACCGAATGCGATTATTTTCAGTGCATTGTAAACATGGTCAGAAAATGCTTCAAGACGTGTCGTATTACTTCTATTCCTTGTGAAGCGAAATTGCCCAGCATTATTCAAAGAATATTTTTCACAGAATGATTCCATACCATATGAAACATGCTTTTCTATAATATGTGCTATTGAAGAAAGTATTGCGATTGGCCTATACTTTGTACAATCACCTTTCTTCTCGTGTTTGTAGATCTACCTGAAAACAGATATTCAAGTTCTTGAGGTATATCACCTGTTTCTCGTACACCATTCAGTATGTTCATAAGCACTTCTTTCAAAACGTCAAAATTTCTGTAAATATCTCTTAGACGAATGCAATCGTATCCAGGTGGCTTGAACTGCTTCATTTTGCATATAATCTCCATAGGTCGTCAACTGTTATCAGTGGCAGATATGCAGTATGCATGCATGACCGTTTCGGTAAATGTGGTACAGGCCTACTGACTGCTATGTTTCGCAAATTTTCTGTTGTGTTTATAAACACACCATTAAATTTATCACAGAGCACTTTCACGTTCTCCTTTGGAAAATTCTTCTTTACTGCTTCATCAACGGAAGTCTTTTTCTGCCTATCCATCAGTTCATTGCCAATTTGCCGTGTTTTCTTTCCGTCATGTTTGTTAAGTGAAGACTGTCGTGCGTAAAAGAACTTTTTGCCAGTCGCATTTTCGCCGTTACCTGATTCTACAGTGCGCGATATTCATCTCTTAAAGCTTCATCTTCAGGTTGCTTACTACATTTTTACCACGCTTTCGCTTTCGCGCAGCCCAACTCTCTTATCTCATGAAATATCCACATCTTACCTGGTCCCCTAATTTTGATGTTAACAGATTTAGTTGACTGTGCATAGACGTTGCGAAAGATTTCAGTAGTGTTTCTACATAAACTAATGTGATCTAATTCTAAAAAGTAACTGCAGTTAACATTACGAAGTAGTTGGTCTACTTTTTTGCTATCTAGAACAGAACCTGTAATATTACCTCCATCAGTTGCACGATCGTCGGATATAACTGTAACAGTTACAAAATAATGATCAGCTAGTTTTCCCTTCATAACTTCTGAAACATATTGCTCGTTTTACAAACGAATAATTATGTGGTAAATGCATGACTTGGTAATACTAGCACCTAAGCATTCCTGTTTTGTGCCTCCATTAATTCTGTTCACAAGTCCAAATTCTGCAGGCAAATTGGGGTAATCTGCTGTGGCACCTTTTGTCTCTTTCATAATGTCTATGTTTAGATTCCCTGCAATGATGATGTGTTTCACATTCATGCAGGAGGAGGAGGATGAGGAGGAAAGGCAGGGAGGTTAACCAGACGAATAGCCGGTTTGCTACCCTGCACGGGGGGAAAGGCGTGAGGGGAGGAAAAGATGAAGGAGAAAAGACAGTTTCATGAAATTCACTATGTAAAGATACAGCATTCAGTAAACTCATAGCCGATCGTGCAGGCCACAAGTCTTCAAAAAGCGGAGCAGTGCCTTGGACGCCTTCACCGTCGATGTCCACCGCGGCCAGCGGCAGAGAATCTTCGTTTCCTTCCGTGGGCGCAGGTCGACATGCTCCAGTGCACGGCAGAGAGACTGTGTATCGGCGCTGTAGGCAGGGCACTCACAAAAAATGTGGGCTATTGTCTCATCACAGCCGCAGATTGCACATCCAGGGCTGTCAGCCATGAATATTAAGAAGGAGTAGTGCTTGGTGAAAGCTACACCAAGCCACAGGCGACACAACAAAGTTGCTTCACGTCGTGGTAGGCCGGATGGTAGCCGAAGCTTCAAATCTGGGTCTAAGGTTTTTAAAGGCGAATGCGAGAATTGGCCTGAATTCCGCGCAGCAAGCGTGAAGTCCCGCGACAGTGGTTTAAGCCTATCCGCTGCGTCGGCTCTCGAGAAGGGGATGGAAACCTAATCACCCTCATGGTGAGTAGTTCGCGCGGCCTCGTCCGCGTGGTGGTTGCCAACGATGCCGATGTGTCCTGGCAGCCATTGGTAAACAATATCGTGCCCTTTGTTGATGGCTGTGTGGTTGAACTCTAGGGTTTCGGCGACAAGTTGTTCATGGGACCCATGACGAAGAGCAGATTGTAACGCTTGGAGGGCTGCCTTTGAATCAGTGAAAACAGACCATTGTTGGGGTGTTTCTTCATTGATATGCTCAATGGCGACACGAGTAGGAGTAAGTTCTGCGCCAGTCAATGAAGTCCGGCGTGATGTTCTCACTTTCTTAACTCTGGTCCTCCCGGGGATGACTGCGGAGCCCGAGGAACTGGAAGGGGTCATTGAGTCATCAGTGTATACGTACAGTCGGTGTCCGTGTTTCTGATGCAAATATTCTGAGTTGTCTATTTTAGTGCTGCCGTGGATAAATCAGCCTTTTTTTGAAGCCCGGTACGGAAAGAAGCACACAAGGTTGGTGCAGACTCCATAATGGAGAAGACGGTATAGAGGCTGGTGTAAATTGGGTTGGTAGGAAATCGCGATGGGCATCAAGAATTTTCGCAAACGATGTGCTCGGCCGGTTAGCAGGAAGACTGGCAGGATGGTGCGTGGGAATTCGAGAGTGCTGATGAATATGCGCTCTCAAGGCTTCGATTGTGACATAGGCAGTCACTGGATTCTCATAAGCGATGAGTACTGTTACGGCTGTAGACGCGCATTTTGGCAGTCCTAGGCACGTCCGCAGAGCTTGAGCCTGAACACTTTGCAGACACCGTATGTTCGTTTTCCTCAAGTTTCCTAGTGCAGGGATGCTGTACCGAAGGAATCCCATGAATAATGCGGTGTACAGCTGGAGCAGCGAGTACACTGATGCTCCCCACGACTTCCCTCTGAGAAAGGACAGAACGTGAACGATCGATGTCAGTCGGCTTTTCATGTACGAGACATTTCGGCTTCATGTTAGATAACGATCGATAATTACTCCGAGAAAGCCATGGCTTCTTGCGTAGAGTATTGTTGACCTATTTATGCGTGCGGGGTAATGGGACATGTCCTTGCGTGTAAAGGCAACAACGGAACATTTTTCAGTAGAAATCTCCAGGCCTTGCAGGCGGAGGTAGGCCGCAAGGATGCTTGCCGCCTTTTGAATCCTTGCTCGAACTTGTGGTCACGCAACTCCCGACGCCCAGATATAAATATCGTCTGCATAGAGTGATACTCTCGCCGTCTCCACCCTGTTGGACCCCATGGGAAGTGTAATGTGAAGATGTTTGTCCGTCCTCAGTCTGCATAAATAATGATCGGTTGGATAGAAAACTTCGTATCCAGTAGAACATGCGACCACCAAGATCTGCAGCTTCCAGAGACTCCAAAATAGCTTGATGAGTGACGTTATCATACTCCCCTTTAACATCCAGAAACAACGCCGCGGTCCAGCGCTTCAGATGCTCCTGATGTTGAACTGATCAAACCAGGTCAATCACGCTATAAATAGAAGAACGTCCACGCCGAAACCCGGACATTACATCTGGGTGTATTTGATAGCGCTCCAGATACCACTCAATTCGCGTAAGCACCATCCTTTCCATGAGTTTGCCCACGCAACTAGCCAATGCGATTGGGCGGTACGATGCTAGGCCAAGCGGCGATTTTTTAGGTTTAAGGACTGGAACCAGACGACTTGATTTCCACACGTCCAGAGCTAACCTCAGTCTACCTGGCTCTCATTCATGTATTTATCCAAAAAAGTATACAGCTCATCTAGAAATGCACTGCAATTCAGATTTGGTGGCCTGTATATTGCACACACAATGTAATCTGTATTTCCTTTGTAAATAGAGAGAGTGAATAGAGAGAGAATTCTATTCGTCATTCACTCATTTTTTTATGAACAGCATAACACCGCCTCCTTTACGATTTTCACGGCACAATGCGTACTGAGTCTAGACAGCAAAAACAAATTCACATTTTCTCGGCACATCTATATTAACCTCAGTGAGAATAATAACTTCAAATGGAACCGCCACAGTCATTAAAATCAATCCTAATTCATCCCAGTATTTTTTATAACTTCTGATATTGACATGCAGCAAACCGAGTTCATGGTTGAAATCTGTATCGCTATTTGCAGTTTTTTTAAGAGAAATTTATTGCCCCAGGACATCAATCATGGATGAAGGTGTGACGAATGATGTAGTAGACATTAAATGAATAGAAAAAGGTAAGCTTATTTTATGAAGTCTTGTAGAGAACGATGGTACGGTCCCTGCGTAAAGGCAATGTGAAGCAGGGTTGCTTGGTGAAAGACCTGCTACCGTCAGGTGCCGGTTCCTTGTATGCTTGAGAGCTTCGCAGTCCCACAGTAAGTGATGAATATCGGCCTCAATGTCCTCGTGTTTATATATCGGACACCCTGGCCGAGGAAACAATTCTCGGTACTGAGGCCACTTCCGAGTTATGGCTGGTGTGAGGGCAACCCCGACCCGGATCCCCCTAAGCGCAGCCTCCTCTGCACGGGTAAGACCGCGGGGTAGGGTTACCGCACAAGGAGGGATGAGAGCACGTGTGCGGCCCCGGAGGAGCTCCTTTCTTGATGAAAGGAGGGTAAAATTCTCCAAATGAAGGAGCCGAGGCCGTGATGGGTTTGTATTCGCAAGGCGAGTCGGTAAATCTGCCTGCCCTCAATGCGTACTGGCTGCGGGATGCCTGAAATATCGTTGGACAGCGGCTAACACGTCGTAGCAACCGGGCAGCTTCAAGGGCGTCAGTGCGGATGACAACGCGGGCCGAAGGGAGCATAGTTATGTCGGCCACGGAGCAGAGTGCTTCTTGAACTGCAACGAGCTCAGCGCAAAAGGACGAAGGGGGTTCCGTAAGCTGAAACCAAGAGGTTAGATTCAGGGCAGGTCTGCACGGGCAGTAGATAGCTGTTGTTGCTTTGCACTCTTGTATGCTTGCGTCTACGTAGACAACAATGGATCCTTCAGGGAGGCAAGCATCTCGTTCCACAAATTTCTGGCGAAGCAACGATGCTGAATGAGCAGATGTTGGCCGGCGATTATCTGTTGGCTTGTTGTCGATGAGCTGTACAAACTTCCATGGGGGAAGGACTGGCGTTGGCGGCTGAATAATGGAATGTGACGTTGCATACGTCTTCAATGCATGTGTGCAGTGCGATAGCGTGGCCTTAAAGCTGCGCGCTTCACGGCGCTGCTGCACCAGCTCATCAATGGTATCGTGCTGCGCATTTTCTTGTATAGCTGTGACCGGTGTGATGCGTGGAAGGCACGTAATGGTCATCATAGGATCTCGGCTCACGGCTTCACGGCGATCCCATTAGATGTTGAAACTGGTGGTGGTGGTGGTAGTGGTTTTATTAAAAAATAATAGTAAAAAGGAAGGAAAAGATTTTTGCTAGCCCCGGCATCTACCATCGATACTGAAGCACCTGAGCTGGGGCAGCGGAAATAAAGGATAGCAGGCAGAATAGAGAAATGAAATGAAAGAGGTGAGGGGACAGGAAGAGAGGATAGGGGGAGAAGTAATATGTACAAACTGGGCTTGATTAACAATACGGGGCTGCAGAACTGCCCTCACCAATTGCCGTGCAACGAACCAGCCTGAGCCACCAGCTTTAGGGGCAATTATTCTAATCAAACCCAAAGTCTGAATAGCGTGCCTTTTTGCCTGAGAAAGCCATGCAGTCGATGATCCTAATTGGTGAATCATTAAGCCAAGGATTTTTACACTGAAACTTTCCTGTAGTGAAGTGCCTGATACACAAAGACAGATTGGACTTGCAGCAAGTTTACGGCGTCTCCAGCAGTTGGCGACTGACGTGTATGTTGTTTCATGCACGGATAGCTGAAGTCTGATGGATGATGCGTAATTACAGGTAACATCCAAGGCAGATTGAAGGGCAGCCTCGTGAGTACGGAGATCTTGGTGAGTACTCCACACCGTGATGTCGTCAGCGCACTGAAGAAATTTTATATCACGGATGTCATGTAAGCGCCAAGCCAGCTGTATGAAATCAATATAAAATAACGTCGGCGACAATACTGATCCCTGGGCACACCGCAGAGAGTAACAAATGATCCAACCGCTTCGCCGCTGAGGCTTATTGCAAATGTTCTGTCTTCCGAAAATGATTGGACAAAACTACGCACTCTCAGAGGGAGATGAAGCATGTCAATGGAGTTCAGAATGGCTGCATGACTGATGTTGTCAGATGCCTTTTCAACGTCCATTGCTAAAACAGTACGCACATTGCGGCTGCGGGTAGCTGACAAAACTGCAGAGGCTAAGACAACCAACCCGTCCTCTGTACCAATATATGGGTGAAAGCCGATTTCTTCTGAGTGATAAAAGCCGTGCTGCTCTAGCCGCCATGACAATCGTGGGGCTAGCATTTTCTCCGCCAGCTTGCACAGCGTAAAGTTAAGGATATAGGTCGCAAGTTGGCAAGGTCCGTCGGAGGCGTTCCTGGTTTCGGGATAGGAATCCGTCGGAGGCTTTCCTGGTTTCGGGATAGGAATCACGACAGCGGATTTCCAGCTCTCGGGCACTACGCCATCCAACCATACTTTGTGATGTCAAGTAGTTGAGGGAGTGCAGCGCTACTGAGGTTCTTGTACACCTCGTACTGAATATTGTCCGGGCCTGGCACTGTTTTTCGTTTCGCATCATCTATTGTAGGCAGCAACTCAGGCATAGAGAATGGACACGGAATTCCATCTACGTCTACATCAGACGGCATTTGATATACATGCGATGGAATGCCTGCCATATTTAAACTAGCGGCTGAAGAAGGCACTGCACCGTATTTTGGGGAAAAGTTTCGCGCTGCTTCTTTGGCGAAATCATCTGGCGACGAGTTAGCCGCGAAGCATGCGGTTGCCGCTGCGTCAGTCGAACGGCGACCGCGTTCCATTGTTCGGAATGTTCGCCAGAGAGAGGCATTCGAGGATTTCGCAGAAAATTGTTCGCAGCAAGCATGCCACGGCCGCCGAGAGAGGTCGCTTTCATATTTGCGGCACATTGGATGTGGAAAATGGAGTAATTAATCTTTTAAAAGATATATATAGAGGTAACAGAGTGCTCATAAAATGGGAAAAAAATGTATCAGGGCCTGTAGAGATACAGCGGGGGCTTAGACAAGGATGTCCTCTGTCCCCTTTGTTGTTCATGTTGTACCTGCAAGGTTTGGAGGCCAAGCTAGAGGGGAGCGGACTAGGTTTCAACCTATCTTTTTTCAAGCAAGGGGAATTGATTAAACAGACATTACCGGGACTAATATATGCGGACGATATAGTGATAATGGCTGACAACAAGGAAGACCTGCAGAAGTTGTTAGACATATGCAGTACAGAGGGAGATAGATTAGGCTTCAAGTATAGTAAGGAAAAATCTGCAGTCATGACATTTAATGAAGAGGGCGGCGAGCATAGAATACAGGAGTTCGTGCTAAAGGTAGTGAATGAGTACAAGTATCTTGGGGTGTGGATAAATAACAGTGTTGAGTATCTGACAGAGCATGAAAAATATGTAATGAATAAAGCTAGTAGGAATGCAGCCCGTCATGAAAAATAGGGCACTGTGGAATTACAATAGGTATGAGGTGGTAAGAGGGATCTGGAAAGGGGTGATGGTCCCTAGCCTGACCTTCGGGAATGCGGTCCTGTGTATGAGGCCAGATGTTCAAGCAAGGCTGGAAATTAGGCAACGGGGAGTAGGGAGGTTAGCTTTGGGAGCACATGGCAATACACCAAATCAGGGGGTACAGGGTGATATGGGATGGGCGTCTTTCGAGAGCAGAGAGGCTAGCAGTAAGATAGCATTTGAGGAACGATTGAGAAGGATGGAGGAAAAGCGGTGGGCTAGGAAAGTTTTCAGATACTTGTATATAAAGAATGTCGACACGAAATGGAGAAAGCGAACTAGAAAATTGACAAGCAAATATCTGGACAGCAGTAAGGGGGCAAATCAGCAATTATCGGTTAAGAAAAAGGTTAAAGGAACAGAGAGAGCTTTGTGGAAAACAGGGATGCTGACGAAATCAGCACTAGAAACATAGCGGACCTTTAAACAGGAAATTGTCAAAGAAAATATCTATGATAATTGTAGGGGAAGTTCTTTGTTGTTTGAGGCCAGGACTGGAGTTTTGCGGACTAAGACGTATAGAGTCAGGTACCAGGAGATAGACACTTTGTGCATTGCGTGCGGAGAGGAGGAGGAAACGGCTGAACACTTGATACTTTTCTGTAAAGGGCTTCACCCTACAGTGGAAGGCAGCGGGGCTGACTTACCCAAGACATTGGGGTTTAGGGATAGTGAAGGGAAAGTGGATTTTAAGAGGTTAGAAGTAACCAAGCGAAGGTTATCTGATTGGTGGCTAAAAGCAAGACAGGAGTAAAATTTCACAAGACATGGCTAGGTGGCTTGAGCCAGCGCCCGATGTAAAGGGTTCAGCCGTATCCATCCATCCATCCATCCATCCAGCCTTAGCAGTGAGATAGTGCAATCGCGTACGTGCCTGCGACGAGGTAGGGTCTCGCGTAGCAGCCAGCTCGGCCTGACGGCGCGCCGCCCACAAGTTAAGAAGGCCGAGGTCTGGTGCCGGTCGACCAACATCAGTCCAGGTGGTAGTTGTAGCGCTGTTGAGCGCTGTTTGTATGCGCTCAACAAGGATTGGCGAAGAATCTGAGGAGAGATTGTCCATACAGTATCGAAAACTGTCCCAGTTGATCACAAAACATTTGTAGCGTAAAGGTCGGAAATGGAAGGTTTGAAGACCGATGATGATTGGGTGATGATCACTTCCCCAACAGTCTGGCTCCATGTACCAGGAGGGAGCACCCGGACCCGACCACCACGTCAAGTCTGGAGCATAGGAAGCACTCCGAGTTTGACGAACTGGCCGTGTTGCTGTCCCAGGATGGTTGAGCAGCACAAATTGGGCATTCTTGAAGGAGTCCCGCACACGCCTGCCACGAGGGCTTGAAGTGGGGTACCCCCCATCCTGGTGAGGGGCGTTAAAGTCTCCTCCGACTAAATCGGACACCCGGGATACTGCCGACGGACACGTGTTTACCAGCCAAGATTAATACTGTAGGAAACACCACCGGCTGGTCTAACGTAAAATGAAAAGACCGCAACGGTTCCCTTCTTTAGTTTCGCAGCCACTGCCACTACCTCTTCATACGACGTGCACCAGTTTTCGAGAGCAAGGCGTACATGCGGAGAACGTGAGTCCACATACACCGCCGCCTTTCCCGGGGGAGCAGCAGTTTGTACACGACGGTCTATCATTGAAGGAGACATGTAGGCACTGAAGCCTGGAATCGATGGCGAGGCGTTTGCTTCCTGTAGCAGCATGGCCCATACCTGCAGCTTGTGAATTTGTAGTCGGGTCTTGAGCTCTCCCACCTTCGTGGAAATGCCTCTGCAGTTCCACTGCAGCACACCAGCACGACTGGAACTTGTCATTTCTAGTTACTAGCCCAAGCGCTGTTGAATCACGGACGTCAAGTTGGACAACTGGTTCACCATAAACCGGAGCAAAGAAGTCGCAGAGCTGTCCAGTGGCATTGCGGTAATCTGGGAAGAGGCGGCAAGAAATGACACTGGTGGGCGCCAAGAAGGTGATGTTGCTGAGCCATTGATAGATGTGGCGGATAATTCCGCTGCCCGTCTACGTCGAGCGAGCAGTTCACGGTGTTGCCGGAGCTTGGTGACCTCCGCTGAAAGACGTGCGATTTGTTCGTCGACTGCGGCCATATCGTCCTGCGGTAGTTCAGGCACACTGCGTTGCTTTGTTGGCTGTTTCCAGAGGAGTTCTTTTCGCACAGTACCGTTAGAAGGCTGCTGAGCTGAAGGATCATGCGAGGTGTGCTCAGGGATCTCCGGCCACTCGTCGTCATCCCACTGGAGAGCTGCGAACCGATTGGATGTCTGCAATGAAGATATTGTTTTGTATTTGACAATGTGAGGTCATTCGACGACGAGCGTTTTGTGTTCCCTTTTGTTTTGTCGGACAGCTTGAAGATGTTATCTCGTAGTCCTCGGATTTACAAAGGCCGCATCGATAAGCTACTTTCCCTTCTGATGTACTTTAACCGACAGCAGTGAAGGGGGCAGGATTTGCGCATATGTCCAGTGCGGAAGCAGTTATAGCAATATACCGCACTCGGTTTATATGGCCGAGGCCGTAAAATACAGCCATAATAGTACAGACGGGGTAATAGTGTCAGAGGTCCTTGCAAGGTGACTATGCAAGAGCGCCCCTTTTCCATGCGTCGGACCTGGATGACACGGTGCGTAGGGACGGTACAGCTCACGCTGGCGTGCAGTTTGATCCTCAGTGATATTGACATCGTAGACGACGCACCGCTGTAAGTCGGAGCCTTCAACTAAATACACTTGTACTGGCACTAAGATTTCGCTTGTCAGTGAAATACTGGTGAGCGTTTGTAGCCGTTATACGGCAGTAAGAGTCGGAAGCCACACTTCAACGGTGTTGGACTTGGTCCTGGCTGTGAAGCACCGAAAACCTGTGGTTTCGAGGCACCTGCCCAAGTTAGCTTGTAAAATCTTTCAGTTTCAACATGAACGTTCCACTCGCGAAATGAGTCAAAGGAAACATTACGTTGGTTTCTCGAGATCTTTGTCAGAGTGTATACTAATGATCGACGAACCTTCACTTTTTCGGACAAGAATATTCCTTTGATATCCCGTTATGATCTTGATGGCTCGTCTATGCCTGATTCTGGAGGCGCTGATGTGCTGTAAAATGCATTTTCCTCTTTTTTCACCGATGAGTGTTTAGAATCTTCCCGATGCAGATTCTCACAATCATCCTCGATAACAAACATGATCTTCAATGTCAGTGGTATCGTCAATTTAATAGGCTAAGTGAAAAATCATGATAAGTAGGGGACTACGGTGCCAACTCTAAAGTTTTAAAGAACACTAAGCAAATATGCCGTTCAGTTACGTCACATTTATTTCAGCGGTCACTAACTGCGGGTTATGTCCCATCAGACTGGCGGAATGAAAATAATTCCTGAATTTAAAAAAAGGAAACAGATATCAAATTAATTGTTGATCAATTTCTATCACTTGCATCCCTTAAAAATAATAAAACATGTTAGATATTCGACTGTAGCCAAATTTTTTAACGTCTTAATTACTTTTATCCTTCCCAATATAGTTTTCTCCGCTGACATTTATGATACTCAGCCCGCACTTTTCCTTTATGACTTGGATTCTTTTAATGAGCGGAACATTCTTGTTTACACCCTATTTTTTGAGTACGAAAACGGGCTGCATGACGACCCCCATAAGCACATAATTCTTAAACATTCAAATTTTAGCCTTCGTGTTTCTGTGTTGAAACTGATTCGAAGATTCCTAACTAACCACCAAATGCATATTCACAGAAATTAATTTTCATGCCCGATGCCGCCTGCTTTGTCTGGTGTGCCCCAAGGAACTGTTCTCGGTCCTCTTATTTACTTCATTTACATTATTGTTAGTTGTTTAGTTATATTGAGTATAATAGAGCAAAAGCAACTGACGCTCTGCTCCGCCTTTATCTATATTAATTACGATGCCTAATGATATCACTTCTGAAATTTGCCTCCTAGCTGACTACTGCGTCATATACTGCCCGCTCACAAATCACGTAGCTTTCTACAGTCAACAAGAGCATCTAATAAAGCATAGATTGGTGTTGCACTTGCCTCATGACTCTCAATGCCTTTTTCAAGAAAACTTAATCCACATCTTTGTTTGTACATGACGTGCTCAAAGTGTTGCAACAATTTTTCTTTTATAATGCTCAAATGAAGCCATGACATTTTGAACTTCTTTGCAATCCTGTAACGTCATAAAAATTTTATGCTTAAGTGGTCGGCTTTGAGTTTTTTTTCTCTTTTTCCATGGCTGTCTTCCCTTATTCCTTCGTACTCGGGAAAGAACCAATTTGAGCTGTGTGTTTTGTTATCCACATATTTTTGTCATTTTTAGTTGTTTGTTGCTAATAATATGACGGGATTTTAATGGTTTGTTACTGTTTACTGTAATGTTTTTGCAGTTTCGTTACTAGTAATGTTTTTTCCTAAAACCTGCTATATACAACTTGCTCCTCTTCAACCAAGATTCGTCACAAATGTTCACTGGAAATGCTCACCCCACTCCCTTCTGCAATGCTTCGCCGATTGAGGATATTGTATATGAATAAATAAATAAATAAATTTAAACCAGACTTCCCTGTTATCATTCCACCGCAGGTATAAATACGTAATACCAGCTTCGTTTGTGTTTATGCTTATTTCAGCACGAAACCCTGTTCAGTAACTCCTGAATATCACAGGTATTCATATTTTTACAATTTTTCTTCTACACGTAAGGTAAGTAGCGTCACTAATTGTGCTAACCGCGTATTAGGCAATCCAAGTCTCAATATGACGCTGACACTACTTTCCGTTAAATTTATTGCCTACAAAACCGCAATCCACCCTAAATTAGAATATTCAAGCGCTATTTTTGACCCCCATCATAATCTATTACCAACCGTAGAAATCGTTCAGAAGCACGCCACTACCTGTATCTATCTAATATAGTTAAATAGTTAAACCGAGAATATGTGCGAAAGTAAGTGTTTAGAGTGATTTGCTCATGGTTTTGCTTTGTTGGATAGTGGGAACGTCTGCTGACGATATTAGGCTCAGGATAAGCTCTGTTGCAAGTTGATGAAGATGACGATCAACAATGTACAGCATAAGGGTGCATTGCATTTTAACTGGAGGCGTGATTGGCTGCGGCGATACAGAGTGAGACGTAGATAGCCTGCATTTTACAACGGACAATTAAGAAGGACAGTTACATCACACCCTACATTATCCGTTTTTTGCCTATGGAGATAAACTGTTTTGTGCCATATGATCTATTTATGTTCCCGGGACTATTTAGTCTCTGGAAGAGCCGCATCATGGACCGCCGGGCCGAATCACCACGGTCGTCGAAATCTTTGTTTCATGAACAATGCGCTTTGGTGCGGGTAGTATATGCTGCCCTGCAAGAGCCGCCTAGCTGGCTCCCCTATCTGTATGCATGTGTGGGTGTTTCTCCCAGACATTTAATGTTTTGGAAGCAGGGGTCATGCAGGGGTAAGGTGGCCTGGTGTTTTGTGGGGTAAGCGGGCTTATACTTTTCTTTTCGGCACTATTTTCATGCAATAAAGAAGTAAAATCTGCGGCGGTAGCGTAATGGTCTCGTGCACTTGCCAGCGAAATTAACTAATCTCTTCGCGCTGCCTTGGGCTCGAATCCAAGTCGCGGCAATATTTATTTTCTTTCTTTTTTATTTCGCGAACAAGAAACTTGATGTTGCGTCGCTGTTGCTAGGAAACGGCTCAATATAGTTAGATCGCTATAAGATCAGTCGGGGTTGGTGAGCGTATGAGTGCTTCCGCGCTAAAAGAATTCCCGCCGCTCACCGCCACATTCATTTTAAAGCACACGAAGGACTTTCGAGAAAAGGAGCTGAAAGGACCTACAACAATCTCTATGAAAACAGAAGTAGCTGCGGGAGGCTAAATATATTACACGTGAGCCTACTCGCTGCTAGGGGGCCAACGACGCTAGGGGTCCAACGCGAGCGGCTGCCTGCAGCGTCGCCTGCGGCGAACGGTGCGTGCTACTCTTACTAAGCTCTCCTACGGCCACGGATCTCCACAGGAAGCGACATAAGTGCCTAATGAAGACAAGAAAGCCGCCCATTCCGTTCAATACCCGACTTTTTGTGTGCTAAAACGATTATCGGACCGAGGCACTCATCCGCCGAGCTAAGCCTAACTCAGACAATGCGTCTCCGCCGACACCGTCGGTGACGCTGGCCGTTATCATGGAATTAACGGTTAAAGACCGCGCCACAACCGCACAAAAACTAAATTCTAATGACTGGACGCCAGTTCTGTGCAAAGCCTACGCCTCCCGCCCAGCCAGCTCACTGAAACCAGCTTACCGCTCCGAGAACGCTACCTCTGACGAAGCTAACCCCAACTCCAAAAACGCGGCACGTGACGCAGCAGCCGCAACGGGCAGCGGCTAGACGACAGCCCACCTACTACCTGCCACCAAGGAGGCTTGCCTCACAGTGCAGCGCAGCAAGCAGCTGCCACCACTCCCACCCAACGCTATTCGAGTAGTCGTTCGCCCGCGAGGTGAACTACGACTGCAAGACATCCCAAGACCTCGACGTTTGAAGGCAGTGCAGGCCCAGTTTAAATTCATCCCACCGGACAACTTCTGCCTGCGTATCCACCCGACCAACAATACTTTCACAAGTGCAACAACACACTTCCCAGCAGCCGAGGTTCTCACGACGCTGATCTCCCTCACCATTGGAGACCACACCTAACCGTGTGCAGCTTATGTGGCTCCCCCACCGGGGCCCCGAACACATATGACGATAGGACCACAAAACAACTATACCAAGACGTGGTCAGAAGAAATCCGGAGTGCAGCATACTAGCAGCACGCCGCATGAGAAAGACGCACTCCACCTTAATCGCCTTCGACGCAGCTACGGTCCCTCACTCCATCAAATGCATGAAAGCCATCCACCGCTGCACCCCATTCCGCGGCAGTCCGAATGCCTGCACTAACTGCAGACAGCCGTGTCACCATCACGACGTATGCCCAAGCCCCAAGACCAATCTTTGCCCACGCTGTGGTGCACAACGTTCGGAACAAGACCGTCCTTGCACGCCCAAGTGCATTTTGTGCGAGGGCCCTCACCTTACTGGCACGGGATATCTGCAACAGACGAAACCTTCACGAACCATCGAAACAGCCCAGCCATCCACAAACGCATAAGCAAGAAGCGGTCGCAGCCAGGGACACTTATCCCCAGTTGTCGCCGGATTCGTCCAGCCCAACCAACACCAGCATCGGAACCAACAAAGCCAGCGTTGGAACCGGACACTTAAACGCCGCCTCTCTCGTCTTAACATAGAGATATAGACGCGCGCATCGATTCTTTCGCGCCAAAGCTGGGAATCACAATGCAACAAGCTAGATGGTAATATGAGTATACCCCAGATTTGGATCCTTTTTACGCACTTAATAGACTCCACTCATTCTTAGACTTCCCAAAGACACAACCTCACCAAACTCAATCTTCCGATAAACCTCCACCGGAGCTCCTCCAGTAAATTCGCAATCAATTCTTTCTCGCATACCCTCCTGTAACACACCCTGACTATGCAAGCCTCCCTAACGACCACTTTGACCAACCCATTATAGAAATATAGTCCAGGCTCAACTCCAGAGACTTAACACGTACTCAGCCCCGGGCCCAGACGGGGTACATAACAAGGCACTCAGGAATTTTAGCGCACAGTTCATTGCAGCCCTTACCGAATAGCTTAATGAGTGTCGAAAAATGGGTACCTTCCCTCCGCAATGGAAAGCGCCCAAAGTCTTCTTCATACCCAAATCTGACGAACCTCTGCTCACTTCTACCCTCAGACCCATCTCCCTCTTCTGTTCTCCCTCTTCACATCTACTGTTAGCAAACTCATGGAGCATGTACTCCAGACAAGGCTTCGATAATGCCTAGAATGCAACAACCTCATACCCACTAGCATGTTTGGATTTCGTCTTGGGCTGTCCACACAGGACGTTTTCCTACAGCTAAAACATCGAATTCTAGAATCGCAAACCTCCGACACCAAAGCTATTCTAGTGGTGGATCTCACTAACGCCTTTGATAATGTTGCACACTCAGCTATCCTCCAAAACCTTGCGACCCTGGGAGTCGGCACCATAATGTAGAACTACATCCGAGACATCCTCAGCCGCCGCACAGCCACGCTTATTTTCGGCGACCACCACCTCCCAGGCGTCACGCTGGAAGGATTGCCCCAGGGAGCCGTCCTCTCCCCTACTGTCTTCAACGTAGCACTCCTTCACCTACCTCGAGAGCTAGTTCAAATCCCTAATATCCATTTTAGACTCAACGTCGATAACATCACTTTCTGGGCAAAGCACGGCAGCGGTGCCGAAATAGCAGCACACCTACAATTGGCCCTAACCACCACCGACACGTATGTACGAGAGCGTAGCCTGACCTGCTCCACTTTAAAATCCGAGCTCTTTCTTTACCGGGCCAAACAACACGATTCAATTAATTCACCTATCTCCCTCACCCCAGGTACCTATCCCATCCCACTATTAGACACAATCCGTGTGCTTTGGCTTGTTCTTTACTCCCATAGCGCCCACGGAGAAGTCATTAAGGCACACCAAACACACGGTCAACAGACCACCCGACTGATTCCCCGCATAGGGAAGCGCCCGCCTGGCCTCCGCGAGCGGCAGACGACTCGCCTCACCCAGAATTTCGTCATAAGCCGCACGACGTATGCCCTTCGTTAGCTACCCATCAAACAGAAGTAGAGAGACCGGGCAAATACGCTCCTGCGAAGTTGCACAAAAACGGCTCTACGTCTTCCCCCGAGCACATCAAACAACCTACTCTTCAAACTCGGTGTCCACAACACCTTTGGCGAACACGCATAAACTGCCTTTACGGCACAAATATCCCGTCTATCCAACTCAGAGGCTGGCCGTAATTTATTATCCCAGTTAAACCTTACCCTAACTACACACCCTACCGAGGGGGTCACCTTTTCTCCTATCAACCGCTCTAACCTCGACATACCCCCGTCCCCAAGAACATGCACTCTGAGCGGGACAGAGACCGCAGAGTAGCAAGGGCTTGGGCACTCCACAAACAGTATCGCGATGACCATGAGGTGGTGTACGTTTACGCAGCGGAGTACGCGTCAGGCTCCCGTACGGCCCCGGTGGTAGCCGACAATCAAGCAGAGCTTCTGACCTCCAGCTCAAAAATCACCAATTCTACCACAGAGGTAGAAGAGGCAGCCATCGCACTTGCTCTTATTTCTAAATCTAAGACAAAAATTACCTTTGGCTCTAGATCTGCCATTCTCAACTATGCCAATGGCTACATATCCCGCACTGCTGCTCGTTTACTACACTTCTGGCACCCTATAACCCTCATCTGAACGCCACCACTGCCGGCCTCCCTGGAAACGAGGACGCTCATTCCTTAGCCCGAGGTTTCACATTCCGGGTGGGAGTCGTGCCCCTTCTACAGGACGAGTAACGCCTGCTCTCATTCCGTGATATTCTCTCGTACTGCCGGCAACAACGAAGAGAGTGCGCACCCCCAGCCCCATCGCCCACCATAGCGCAGGCCGCACAGTGGTGACGACTACAAACTCGGACTCTCCATACCTCATGCTACTACGTGCCCGATACCAGAGACCAATTCCCCTCGTCATGCCAACTTTTCGGCAAACCACGAGACTTTCTACACACTCTTCTCACATGCCTTACGTTCCCTCATCCCCCATCACCGACCGTGGCGGAATCTTACTGGGAGACTCTTGAGACCGAAACTTCCATTGACCAGCACCGGCTCATGTGCAGCGCCCTGAGAAGGATTTCTCTCCAAGGGCTATCCTCCGCTTTGTAGGGGCGCCTCCTCACAGTGAGGGAGCATCCACGTGCCATGTAGGGGGCTTCACTCTCACCATTTACAAAGTTGCCAATTAGTTTCCGCCCCCACCTTCTCGCATCCATCGTCACTATCAAAGAGCCGCGTTCTGGCGGGTTTGAACACAAACTTCACAATGCTTCGCGGCGATATTTTCTTTAATTGTTATGATTCCTTGCGTGTATGTTGTAGCAATTTCTAGTGAGGTAATAATTTATTGCTAGAATCCTACAGATATTGTTCGTCTTGAGAGCACATGATCTTATGGTGAATTTCAATCGCAGGCCCAGAGCGGTCTGCACGCTCTGTGACAGAGCGCCTGAATCCGGCGCAGAGCGCGCGACCTGAAGTTTCGGTTGGAGTACACTTGCTCTGGCCAGAGCATGCAGGCCAGAGCATGTAGGGCGCCGCTATCGCCGCTGAAAAAGAACGTCACGCAAACTTCCGGTCGGATCCGCCGATTTCGGAGGAGCAGTCCCGACTGCTCCACGGAGCAATCTCGGCTCGGCAACCGCTCCCTGTCTACGATTGGAAGACGCAATCCGTGCCTCAGATCTGCGTTTGGAATACAGTTGCTCCGAAAAGAGCAGCAAAACGTTGCTCCCGAAGTGCTCAAACTCTGCGATTGGAAGTCACCATTAGTTTTTACTTGTCTCCCCCAAGCAAAACAGTTCTGATTGCATATGAACATTGATTTATATTTAAAAAACTATTAGTTATTGGGTTTCTTCTATCATCCTGCACAGTGATGATTATGATGGTCATGCGCGTGTGCAGTCGTACACACACACGAAAGAGATAAATGGGTGTTGGCCGCAGTGAGACAGTACATTTTCACTACGTTGTAAAAAAAGCGGTAGATTAGTAGGTCACAAACATTTGCAGCAGCGGCAAGAGTTTATTTGGCTAGCAGCGGGAAGGATTGGTTTGGTTATTATTATGAATGCTTATTATACCTCAAAGCTTCCTGGCCACGACACTACATGAAGGGTGAGCATAAATGGCAAAAGGCGCTTAGGTCAGAAGGCTTCGATGATGGGTTTTGATTTCAGACATCAAGCGTGACAGATCACTAGTAGTAGCGATATGTTTAGCAGGTGATTTGAGTCACCGGCAGTTCGATGCCTCGTGGTTGTATAGCTATTTCTAATTTCTTTACAGAGGCCGATTACTAGTTGCTCAGACCTTTTCCATGATCCATTCGGAGAGTCTTTGATCCCATAGAACATAAGGTTGTTATGACGCTGCGTCGCCGTCAGCACGGACAGTCTGCGACGACACTTCGACCACGCATTACTTTGCGGTGAATTCAATGGCCTCGATATTAGTCATCACTGCTGCTAAATGGGTGGTCTTATTGAATATTCTGCAGCTTAGTTTTTAAGTCAATGAAAGATTTTTCATGCTGCGCTAAGATGGACTGGATGAATTTTTTACAGTCCAAAGATTTTAGACTGCCGGGCTTTAAACATTTTTAGAGCAGCAACCAGTTCTTAGAGTGCCCAGGTGGACTACGATTCCCTTCAAAGTCACTGGATAACAGTAGCAGCATTGGGAACATATAATCATAGTCACGAGCAATATAATAAGTGCTTCCTGCGCTCTGCAGGACGAGAAATTCATTATAAAAACATTTCTTTATCATAAACACGATGACGATTGATTACCTGCAAGGAGAAAAGATGCGAACCGTAAGGTGCTCCCACCGCCTGCGTGCCCAGGCCCACTGAAACGCTGGCGATGTTGGTGTAGCAATATATCCCGGAAATGCAGGCAGGACAATTCACAAGCAGCGCTTGGTTTCTAAGAAGTCCAATATATACGAGGCACGCGCACGTGTTTCGTAGAATGGTTCAGTTGCTGCAAAGAAGTGCGTGAGCAAAAGGCACTGAAGGACAGTTGACACTTCGTGCGGTGGGGAGACAAGTCGGTGTGTTCGAAAGGCAGTGGCTTAGAGCAGGCAAAGAAGGATCCAAGAAGCCATCCCACATGTCCATGGATTGAAGAAGCACAAAACAAAGTAACTGCATGGCGAAAAGCTGCCAGTAGATAGTTCCTCCCATTGCTTCCTTGTTTAACGCCAAAAAGCTACTCAGGCTTTGATGGACGCCGCAGTGAAGGGCTGCAGATAATTTAGACCACCTACAGTTGTTTTACAGAGACTGACGTCGCACAGTACACGGGGCTCTTCCATTTCGCCTCCATCGAAAAGCAGCCGCCACGGCCAGAACCGAACTTCCGTCTCTTTGGTCAGAAGCCGGGCGCCATGACCTCTGAGCCGCCGCGGCGGTCACAGGTCGACAGGTGAGCACGGATTGGGTAGAAACATGATTGAGCGCTGCTTCTATCCTCCTTCGGCAAAGTCTCTCGCGCTTTTGCAGCAATGAAATATGACTAACGCGCCTGTTTTGCTCTAGTGATCAGCTAGAATTGCGGCAGAAAAAATACGTCGCGATACATTGTTCATCCCGCGAAATGCACAGCGTAATTTGAAGATCGGGTGTTCCAGAAAGCTCGGCTGTAATTTTTCAGATCTAGTTTTGAACTATACTAATTGATGTACGGCCTGCCAATTTTTCTGCTAAACGAGCGTGTGTCGACTGCCCGGTGCAGCGGTGCCCAGGCGAAGCAGAGGAGAAATCGGGAGATCGAACGAGCATGCGTGCCGATCATGGCACTGTAGCTAGCGGCGTCGTTTTGGCTGTTCTGTTTCGTGCGAAGCATTCCCTGCGATGCTACATTTACAGCCGAGTTCTGAGAGCGCTTGTTTTGAGTTCTATCTGCTGCGTGTACGAGGCCCTGGACAGGTGCAAACGCGTATCGTTCCAAGCGCGACTCTAGGCCCCGGTTGCATTTGCAGGTAGCGTCTCAAGATCACTGTCTTTAAAGAAATTAACGCTCCAACATCGAGGGTCCCCTTAAATCATTTTTTCGTAAGTAACGATTGCAACTGGTTTCTTTGGCATGCTAGGTTGTTAAGAAATGTGCGCTCTTTTCAGAGTCACCCTCGGTATATGCAGCGGAAAAAAGCAATTGCTCGCAGCTTCTTGGGGCTCCGATGCATAACTGGCTATGATATGCAGGGGTTGCTTCACACTAATGAGAACAGCCTAGCAGACGACGCTTGCTCCTGCAGCCCGATGTGTGGGCATGCCCTTGCCTCGCGCACTCGCTCCTCTCCTCCCTCCAGCGCAACAGCGCCGCGCAGTGCACGTTCGCGCGTTCATGTTAAAAAATTGGAAGAGTGTACAAAGCTATCTTTAAACGGGACAGATATTCCAGTTGTGGCAAAGACACGGAAACAGATATTGCCTGTTAGCCAGTAGAGTTGTGAATAATTTGCTATAGCTAACTTACTAGCTGTTGCACTAAAGCAATTACACAGATTTACCTCTTCGTAAACGATAGGCATGTGGGTTTTTTTCAGATGTCGAAAGTGATTAACCTCGGCGCTTTGGCTCAACCATTCTTCACCATTACTCAAAACTTTAGAAAAGCGGGCGTTTTTGGAGCTTGCTTAGTGGCTCTCACAGATACACGTCTTTTCCTGCTGAACGTGCGGCTTGACCTACTCTATGCAGTCTTCGTTACAGTGCCCGCAATTGGCCACTGTTTCAACTCAGACCGGACAAAGGAGGTGGCTTCACATGTGCCCTTTGGAGTGACGTATCCTGGTTGGCGTTGCTCAGCGCGTGCCGAAGATCTGTTTTATATATTTTTAAAAACATGAGCGGCTCTTACCAAGAGGAAAGTAGTAATCTTATACTATAATCAAGCTACTAACCGCAAAAATCAAAAGCCTCTCAGACGTAATGTAACAAAAAGTTTCTATAGCAACAAAAGAAAAACAGTCAAAGAAGGTGCGCGTAACGTGTCGTGGCAGTTTATGGCTCATGCTCGCAAATCATGGGATCATCACTTTTTATTCTGTAATAAAATTGAATATAACGAAAATTGTCCGCTATACACAACTGAGCACGACTCCTTTCCTGCAGTCGCTATGTCGCTGAGGATGCCCGTCTTCACGAGCAGTGCATTATTTCTTCCTTCATAACCTGATGACAACTGCGACATTTCGTTCTGTGATACTTTTAAATCTCTTCTATGGAGAGAAACTGTGGAAGCATATTTGAATTTTTCTCCTCTTTAGAGAAGGCGCATTGTGTTTCAGTCTGAGTTTAGAGAACTGCAAAGATGAGCGAGAAAGGCGGACTAGCGTCACTTATGCCGAGCCGACCTAGTTACAACCGGCTGGCAGAATAGCGTGCATCACAGCGAAAAAATTATCCAATGCTCCACAGAAAAAGATGAGACGGCTGAAACAACCTGAGATGCTGGCCCTAGATTGCTTACACCAGGTGGTGAAGGAAACAAAATAACAGAAAAGGTATTTGTGTGAACTCGCTGCTTGCAAAAGCTAGCGTGCACTTTTCACACATATAGACCCTACTTACCGCCAATATGGCTGTGCACTTTCGTCTTTTCAGCACCAATGTTTATTATCTGTAGTGGTAAAGAACCGGAGCTTGTTAGGTAAGTTATTGAATACAACCAATCATATTGTGTACGAGATGCATATGAAAAGTCAGTGCCGAACATTTTCGAGGGCAATTTTTAGCCTTGCGTTTGGTCATGAAAGCGACAGCCTGCTGGTAGAAGGGGCGCTTCCTGTCACGCGCTCTGGTTAACTGTCTTTAGTAACTAGAAAGTTTGTGCTTGCCAATTACCGGTTCGTGCTTCAATGAGCGAGATGCTTCCTATATGAACGAGAATACGCGAAGCGGGTTGCTCAATAGTGACACTACAGCCGCCGCGGTGGCTGAGTGGTTACGACGCTCGGCTGCCGGCCCGAAAGACGCGGGTTCGATCCCGGCCGCGGCGGTCGCATTTCGATGGAGGCGAAATTCAAGAGGCCCGTGTACTGTGCGACGTCAGTGCACGTTAAATAATCCCAGGTGGTCAAAATTTCCGAAGCCCTTCACTACGGCGTCTCTCATAGCATGAGTCGCTTTGGGACGTTAAACCCTATAAACCAACCAACCATCAATAGTGACACTAAAAAACTTACAAATAGTTAGTGAAACAAACCTAATGAAGAAAGTACCCTCCGACGTACCGGTCGTAACCATGTAATGGACCCCCTTGTCCACAGGCGATAAGCTCTCCAGGAATTCATCTCTGATTATAAACTTCTCCTATCACGTGCGCATCAATAGCGTCTGTACCAAAATTACTAATTAGTTACAGACCGCTTAGTGCCTCTATTGTTATAACTTGTCATCACAATGGTACCGTGGCGACACACTCTGCGCACATTTCCGCGCAGCCTCCACCTTGGTATCATCGGGTCCAGCATAACACGGCAAAGAGCAGGACAGCGTTACCGATATAGCACTGCGCCACCACTGCGTCACCTGAGGCACGCGACACCTACGGCGGCTACAAAAACAGGCTGCTCGGCTGGGAAGAGCGGTTGTTGTCCTTACGCTACTGAGACGAGGGATGCGTTGGTATGCTCGTCGGCTGCCTCGCTAATAAAAAGTTATGTTTTATGTTGAGATCCGTCCTTCGATAGAATGTCA
Source organism: Amblyomma americanum (assembly GCF_052857255.1). NCBI lineage: Eukaryota > Metazoa > Arthropoda > Arachnida > Ixodida > Ixodidae > Amblyomma > Amblyomma americanum. Next base: position 90,745,443 of record NC_135499.1, on the reverse strand, counting down.
TCCCACAGTACCATCATCATTTTGGATTTCCTCTCTCACAAGATGATTAGAATTGTTTTTAACTGAAAAACTTCTTACCCTTTTTGTTTGCTATTTTTTCTGAGGTCGAGAAGCCGAAATAAACGGCATCGAACAGTACACCAGCGTATTGAATTTAGCCTCCATCAAAAATCGACCGCAGCGGCAGGGATTGAACCCGCATCTTTTGTGTCAACAGCCGAGTGCCATAAACGATGAGAACAGCGGTGGCTGTCACGCACCCTCCTGAAAGCAACTGGTGGCAGGAGCCTGGCTGCCCGCATTGCGATTCTGGAATGCTAGAATGTGTCAAATAAGCCTATGTGCGCAGCAATTGTCTCGTCAGTTATGCGCTCGTCGTACCCGTTGAGAAATACACAGCGCTGCAAGTGTTACAGGCCGCAGACCACGTTTTACTTAGAGTTTTAATGAGCACTCGTCTACATATATCGCTGCCTTCATACCATGAAAAATCAAAGCACTGTTCGCCATAGTGCAGCATGAGGTTGCTTTTTAAGACCTGTTCATTGCATCAATGGCGATAATCAGCAAAAAAAACTTCAGCAACCGCTCTATGCGCAAGGCCACGTGCGGTCGTCAGTTTGTCCTTCGCACGTTGCCATATGTAAATACTGCGTGGACGTCCCTTCGGTCATAGAATAAAGACACCGTGAGGGGTAACGTAGTCACTGTTTTCTCAGAGTTCAGCATTCGCAGGCGAAATAGAAATGCGGTCTTGAATTCCTGTAGAAATTGTGGTTTCAGCGTTACAGACATGTTGTTGTTGCCTCAAATACGATGTTATCCATTACAGCTTAAGTCATTGCACCTTGCGCTCTTCTTCGCTGCGCTTTCAACTATAGCATTTGCAGGATTTTAAAACATTATTTGACAGCTTCACATCAAAGCCATAATCTTTTTCTAAGACTTCGCTTGATATGTCTGCCGTTTTATATTCCAGCGCTAACGTCACAAGCAGAGGTGGGCGACCTCATGAGGTCAACCAGCACCTCAATGTGACCTCAACCTCGTGTCCTAAGGTAAGGTTTAGGTGAGGTCGGAGACGATTTCAAATTTTGTGAGTGAGGTGAGCAATCCAGACCTCAACATCACGCATGAGTTTGAGGATGAGTGAGGTCATCATTCAGTGATCGAAATTTTGAGTTCGATAATCCTTGCATTTCTGACGAGCGCCATTTCTGAAGCGGAGTTGGAGCGCACCTCCGCAGTATTCACGCAATGACGCGTGGTGTTCGATTTCCTCTGTTTCGACACTCGGATACCGATGACCGCGCTTAGCTTTTGGTGCTGCGCCATAATGTCCGTTCTGCCCGAGCTTACAGGAAGACGGTACCCTCTGTGATCTTTCTGGAAGGAGTGCTGCTGTCACGGCACACCACTCCTCCTCCCTTTCCCCCGCTGGCTTAGCAGCGGTAGGTGTCTACCGGTCGGCTCAAACTTACGAGTGCGTGCAAAGCACATAACGCACTTTGACCCGCGGTAGCTATATCTGATGGCTCAAGCGACCAAGTGCAGCCCAATAAGCACGCAATAAATTCGTCGCTGAGCAGATGGCCCAAAGCAAGGCTTGGACCACATGCGCTGCGTTGCCGACGCTGACGTTACGGTTCTTGCCTTGCAGTCGAGTAAAGGGGATCTGCTCTACAATACACAGTGACTTGTTAGAAACTGGAGCAGTCGGCACAGGCGAGAATCTGATTCATGCGGTTCCAAACAAGGACACTAGCAAATTTGATGAAAAAATCACGAGCTCAGAAAAACTTGCATAATACCGCCGCAAATTTGATTGGTGTGTCTTGAACTTTCGAATATCACACTAGTTCTGTATATTCCCGTTCTGTAATGAAAGCAGCTGGGAATATAGTTCTAGTTTTATATACTTCAGAAGAGCCTCTTTTTGGTTTCCTGGTCCTTGCTCTTTCCCGGAAATTTATATATTATGTCAAAAAACCACAGCCCGGGGCGAACGTACCAGCATAGAGGTATAATGGCGGTAAAAAAATGTAAAAGTTTATCGAACGGATAATTCGGTCATAGCGAATTCTTTTTCGTTTTTTTATAAAGATATGTACAAGTAACTGAAAACGTGCTTTCGCTGTGTTGCTGAGTCACTGTTTCAAACTTTCCAATATAACGTTTGATGTGGCACACTTTTGTTCGCTTCTGTTTTTAGGGTGCGATTTTTGTTTCTAACTTTGTAATCATTCTCCATTTCTTTTATAAGATTGTATGTGCTGGTTCGCAGAATGCCTTGAAGAGGAACAGGCCCTACTCACACCGTTAGCTTTCCTTAAACTATTTTCCAGAGACGCACCGTTCCCCTTAAACGGCTACGCGGAGTGCTTGCTCGGTGCCGCCGGGTTGAAACGTCGAGGATGCCGGCGAACTTTTGATGACTTCGGTCGTGAAGCAAAACAAGTGACTGACTCAAAGCAGCTTGTCTCACGCTGGTTGGCGGTATGGTACCCGGAATTTTGTTCAGGCGTACCGTATGAAAATTTATGCGATGCTATTTATTTTTGGCCCGGGGTGGGGGGGGGGGGGGGGGGCTCGGATCAAGGTTTCGTGTATTATAAGTGGAGAGCCATGGTGCTCTTGATAGAGAATGTGCTTCACACTGCCCAGTGATGGCGAGTTGTTTTGACCCGTGAGTTTTCAATCCTCGGCACAGTGTTCGAAGACGTAATCTAGCCCGTTCTTGCCAAGCCATCATGGAATTGCCAAGGTTTCGAAACAATTACCATTGACACCTGGAGGGAACTGGCGGGAACGGGGAAGAGTCTTGACCACCCAAGAACACCAACATCATCATCCTTAATTATCAGCTACACGTCTTGCTGTTTTCTCGCAAAATTATGGTCTACGGTTGCTGGGCAATGTACAATGTTTACAATATTCTGGGCACTTTCAATTTGGTAGCGGCATAGACTTCCCCGCACTCGTACAGATACACTACCAAAATCATCATCATCGGCAACATCTCGAGGGTGAACGGCTTGTCGTTGAATGATCGTTCCTGTATGTCAGATATGAGAACTGGCGTGTTTACTAGCTGGATAATCAGAATTGTTTAATGTGGACCGGGTTGTGGGCGCTCTTTGTAATGCGTCATGCGCGCATAAGTAGTGCTTTGAGGGATCCAATGAACCTTAAAATGGGCGTGGAGATGTGGTGGGGGGGGGGGAACCTAGTATGAGGTGATATTACATCGTTGTCGCGTGACTAAGTGTGACGTCACATTACATTGTTGTCACGTGAATAGGCTTGACGTGGGATTACGTTGCTGTCACGTGGCCTGTTATGACATCACACTCGCGAGATGTCATCATTATTACTAATTCTGTAATGTTATATAATTAAAAATATAGCAATATTTACGTTCGTTAATGAGCAACATTTATTGGTTTGACGTCATCATCTTCGTCGCGTGAATCGTCGGGTCATGAATTCATATGGTGCCGTTTCTTGCGGACACTTTTTTGGGGATATGATCTTCAAACTCAGCCATCATATCCTTTCGCATTAATAAAAGAAGCCGCTCGCTTCCACACAGACATAAATACAACACGCCTCAGTTTGTGCACTGTAGTAGCAGCTTGTTAAGTGTTTTCGAATGCAGCATACAGAGAACTTTAAAGAGCGTTTGCTGAGTGGCAAAATTTCATGCCAGATAAAGTTAGAAAACCGAAATATATTGATATGCATCTTCGCAGCCGTCACTTTGGTAAGTACATCGGTGACCAATATCTTTACATTAAGTAATTATTATAAAGTCTAAGAGTATCGTGAATACCCCCCCCCCCTCACATTTCCTGGTAGATCGTGTAGAAAGTTTGTGTTTGTCAATTGCCAATACCCGCTTGAATGAGCGAGAGGTTTCCAATATAAACATGTATACACGAAGCAGGTTTCTGAATATTCACACTGATAAGCTTACAAATTGTTAGTAAAGCACACTTAATACAGAAAGTACCCTCCGACGTACTGGTCGTAACCATGTAAGGGGCACCCTTGTTCGCAAGCCTTAAACTCTCCAAGGATTCATCCCAGATTATAAACTTCTCCTATTACGTACACATCAATAGTGTCTGTACGCACATTATTAATTACAGACCGCTTTGTGCCGCTATTGTTTTAACTACTCATCACTATGGTACCATCATCATTCTGGCTTTCCTCTCTCACAGGATTATCATAATTGTTCTTACTGAAAAACTTAACTTTTTTTCTTCTCTGAGGTCGAGAAGCCAATCTCAACCATAAAATTTGAGATTGAGGTGAGGCTGATTGAGGTCGCCAGTGGCCTCAGGTAAAGGGACATGAGGGCGTCTCTGGAGACCTCAATCTCGACTGATGAGGTTGAGGTTATGTGAGGTCGGCAACTTTTGTTTGAGGTTGAGGTGAGTTCGAGATATTTGAGGTCAAATGGCCACCTCTGGTCGAAACTGTAGGAAGCATCCATGCACGCTCATTCGGTTCAGAAGAAACTACCGGATCATCAGTATATATCTCAAAATATTCCGAGACCATTGACCAATACGCGCTATCACATTGTATATGTTGCAGCTAGGCATGTTATTTTCAGTTCCCGACCAATACGAATGACCAGCTACGTTGTTGTTGCCTCAAAACGATGGCCCACACCCACGGTGGGAGATAGGCCAGAGTTTGGAGGAGATACAAAGAGGAGAAAACTCATCCAGGATTATCTCAAGCGGCTCACAAATGTAAATACAGGAATCTGAAAAAAATTACGAATTTTTAAAGATCTGGACTAAATCGGGATGTAAATTGAGGAAACAAAGCGGTCAGGGTGCTAGCGCTGTGGACAATGGTAATTTTCACCGCTGTTCAAAGGTAACGCAGTAAAGGCTGGAGTGATGTATGTATTGCTTCCAGATTAGCATAATTTAGGAGATATTAGATTTACGACATGTTTTATTTTTTTTTTACAGCGACAGTGAAAGATATAATAGAGGCTCCACGAGCTACAATATGCTGGCTCATAGACAGGTTTCTCTTTTGTTTCTACTTCCCCTTCACATTATTCTCTCGTTGTAAGTATGCTTTTTGTTTTCAAAATTTTTGAACTGCGCTGCAAACGACAAGCGAAGGAGTGTTAAGGAAGTTTAAAAAAAAGTTTACTGGTTACGGACGCTCGGATATATCATTTTAACCTGGGATAAATGCTTAGGAGAGGACTTGTTTGTAACTGAAGTTTTTCATATTATTTAAAAAAAATCTATGGTTCCCTGGTTAACTTCATAATTACTAGAGTTAAGTTACGTTTTTATGTAGGAAACCTTGGGCACATAATTTTCCAGTTTCTTTAAACACTTTTGGAGACTTGTACTGAGCTCCTACTACGAGATAAGCGCGGCACTATGTTCAGTTAAAGCAGCGCCAATCTGAGACTGGAGCCCATGACGTGCGCCAGAAATAGCACTCTTGTTGTGACGTAATGAATGACGCTTACTGAAGTTTTCTCTTCTGGCGATTTTCTGTCGCGCTACATGCGTTCAAGCAGCAAAATGAACTAATTTGCCTAGCAGAAAGTATAACCTAACTTTTGTCATGTATTTGTAAAAAAGAAAGATCGAAGCTAATCGGATTCTCCGTCTGTTTCTATCTATTATTATTGTTTTTAGAACAGTGATGTGCTTTTATTGAGCCCCCTTTTGCACGAGAAAATTCGCCTCCGGCTTTTCTTGTCCAAGCGGACTCCTCTTGTCCCACAGGTCGGTGCACACGAAATGCGCCGAAAGATGCCGAGCACATTTACAGGTAATAAAATAGAAGTGTCCGATTAATAAGGCTGCTGAAAAGACGTGTGCGCGTACCTCCGTCTACGAGGCGTTCTATATTGAGGTGGCATTTCCTACAATGCATTTCAAGCTTTCATCAACGAGAAAACACACACGTGTGTGTGTGTGCACGTGTGTGTGTGCGCGTTTGTGTGTGTGTGTGTGTGTGTGCGCGCGTGCGTGCGTATATATATATATATATATATATATATATATATATATATATATATATATATATATATTTGTAGCTGATAACCAGAAATTGAAAAACATACAGGATTTAATTTGCAACTGCAGTTCCGCAATACCTAGATGTTTCAAGCAAGTGTTCGTTACGCTCAGCGTATCATACGCGTTGTCTTTAGAAACGCGTTCTTTGTCTCAACTGTGTTAAGGAGCACAAACATTGAGAGCGCATTAAATGGAATAAATAAAGACACAACACTTATGCTACTGTCCTGCGCGTGCGTGCACGCATTGTTCAGCGCATATTCTCACATTGTGTACTGGGCAGCCGTCCTTTCCCCGTTTCCAGGGTGTTACTGAAACGACAGTAAGGAGTCACGCAACCTTGCTTCCTGTAGCAGAAATGAAAAGTTTTATCGACGTCGGAACTGAAATAAAAATGGAATCATCTATTACTAAAATAAATTTATGTAAAATAAATTTACGTCTAATATGATATATAAATGACATCATTTCTTTTACCTCCTCGCTATGGTCACTACAGCGTAACGATAGCATTAACCGGCCCTGTTAAAGCCGTCTCGAGCGTTTCACCTCAGAGCCGCCGTTTTTTTTTTTTTTAATTGCCGCAGTGATATAACTTCCGATGCAAAGCCAACACGAAAGCCAGCCGTGCATGCTCCCCTTCTCAAAACTTACGGGCGCATAATTTTTGCAGAAGTCCGGAAGAATTTTTCCAAAGAGAAACTAGAAGTGCGATTTTGTGTCGGCACTTGAACCTAGATAGCTTTACATTTCGCATTGTTTGCCTTATAATGCAATTAGCTGACGCCTAACTTTAACACACCTGTTGGTTACACTGACGTGAAACGCCAGTCCCAGATCGCCTCCAGCTGATAAGGCTGATATAAGGACTACCGAATGTATATGTGCAAACAAGCGCTCACGTAAGACCAAATCACATTTGACAACGACCATCCTAGGCTGGCAACTTTTTGGTCATGTGGGGTTGCTTTGAGAGCCCCAACATTGACTATATGTGCGCTAAAGAACTTGAGCTACCATTAAATTCTATAATATGATTTGTTTCATGAAGGTTCAGCGTACTTCTGTACTCTGGCTCTGAAGGACGTCGTTGTGAAGAAATCTGGAAGTTTCGACCAATTGGGGTTCTTTAACTTGCGCTGACAACGCACAGTGCAGGGAACTTCCATTGTTGTCCGTAAAGTTTTGAGACTGATTTATTTTCTTCTCTAGAAATGATTCCCCAAAACAAATGTTGGTGCGTATAAGTAGCGCCATCTTTTCGAAATAACCTCAGATATTTATGCTAATTGCTGTGGCAGCCGCTAGATGGCACTACATGTAGAAAAATACGTTGTCACTAGTCGCCTGCGAGCTGTACTGTGAGAGAATGTGGAGTGATGGACGTCCACCTCGAACAGCGTGTCAACATGAAATTCTGTGCGAAGCTCGGCAAGACAACCAACAGACGTATGAGCTCCTTCGTAAAGCTCACGTGCAACGAGACATTATCGCGTGATGAGTTTTCGAGTGGCACAAGAGGTTCGTTTCGAGGAGAACGTCCGTGGAGGACGGCACAAGGAAGGGGCGCCCTTCAACCTCACGGAATGAAAACAATGTGGCCCGGATCAGGGAAATCGCACAGCAAGACAGCACCTTTACAGTGCGCATGTTATCAGATGCTCTGGACATAAGTAAGACAACTTGCCACCAAATTTTGCGTCAGAACTTCGGAAATGGAAAGCTGAATTCCAGACTTGTGTCGAAATACCGCACACAGGACCAGAAGGACCCACGGTCATCAGTGAGCGCTCATTTGCTGTCCGAGGTACAGAATGATGCTGCAATCATCGACGGCATCATTGATGAAGGGGAAACATGGTGTTTTCATTTCGATCATCAAACAGAAAGAGGCAGAGCGTTGAATGGCAGCCCACAAGTGCTCCGGCGTCGAGAAAGGTGAGGCGACAGAAGACCAAAACAAAGACAATGCCGATAGTTTTTTTGATGCCAGAGGTGTCAAGCAGCGCCACTTCGTCCCACAAAGGCCGACGGTGAATCAGGAGTTTTATATCCACGTGCTCCAACACATGCATGATGCACTGCAGCGCCGTCGCCCTGACTTATAGCCATCTGGACTGTGGAGCCTTCTCCACGCTAACGCAAGGCCGCACACTCCTCTCAGCGTAACAAAATTTCTCGCCAAGCACAGCATTACTGTACTTCCCCATCCGCCATACTCACCTGACCTCTCCCCATGCGATTTTTTCCAGTTTCCTCGTGTGAAGAGAGCCCTAAATGGTCGTTGGAAGTGGAGCGTGGGGGACATTCAAGGCGCCACGACAAAGGACCTGACAGCCCTGCGAAAAGAAGCGTTTTGCAACTCTTTGCAAGACCTTAAGAAACGTTGGTAGCTGTTTATAGCCTGCAAGGAAGAATATTTCGGAGGGGAGCTGCACAAATGATTTCATTCTTAAATGCATTTTTCAATGAACTCAGTCACAGAACATTACAGACAAAGGTTGTAGTTTAACATTACATAATCGCAATTGCCGCAGTCAAGCTTGAATCTGCGTCTTGCGAGACAAGAGCTCAGTAGCACTGTTCCTGCACTCTAAACACAAATACACCTATATGGAAGCAAAAATGGAGTAAAGTGTCCTCTAGCAGATGCCCTTTCATAAAAGAGTGTGCGCTAGAGGACAGTTTTACTCCATCTTTACTCTTCTTGTTTACAGTGTGGTTCGCGCCCACTTCAATTTTTGTGCCGCGAGCGGGCTATCTACGATGCGCGCGCCACATCACGCCCAGTGGCAAATCTGGGCGCGCCGCCATTATCCAGGTGATGAACGGGTTTTGACGTATTCTCTGATTCGAGAGCTTCTTGGTGGCGAGCGTCTGATTTATTGCTCCACGCCTACTCTTGCCGATCACCGAGAAGCGACTCTCGCAGCCTTGACGAAAAGTGCGACGGCCGGCATCCGCTGACCTTGGCGCCGACGCCCAGGCATGAAAAATATAGCAGGCTATGGCCTGGCGCTTCATTACGAAAGTTGTACCCTGCTGATGGAAGAAGACATTGCTTCTTCCGCGCTTTTGAGAGCACAATTTGCAACAAGACTGCAGTTTCTCGCACTGCGGTGCCGCAATATGTAGATGTGTCAGGCAAGTGTGCGTCTCTGCTGAGCGTCTCAAACTCGTCTTTAGAAACATGTTCTTTGTGTATATTGTGTTAAGCAACACAAACATTGAGAGCGCTCATAACGGAATAATGAAAGACACAACAACACTTAACCTACTGTTCTGCTCCTGCGTGGAGGCACTGTCCCCACTTCAGCGCACATCGTCATAAAGTATACATGGCGGCCATACTTTCGCCGTTGGCCGGGTGTTATTGAAAGCGCAGTGAGGAGTCGCGTATCCTTGCTTCTCGTCATCTCAGCTTCGGCATATATTCTTCATTTTGTAATGCAAAGCACTACCAAACTTCGTTGTGAAGCGGGGACATTAATAGAACAGCTTAATACAAATAATGAATGAAGCTCAAAAAATAAAACTGCGAACTTTTGACGGAAATTGGCATCGCGAATCGCAGGGCCAGCATTGGATGTGTCATGGAGTGGCACTGCAAATACGCCGCAAGCAGCAGACAAACAAGGTCATCGTTGGAAGTGTGATGGAATGCCATAGGCATTATGGGGTAAAGAGCGCACATAAAGGTCCATCGTTCGAGGTGCCATGGAGTGACATTGCCAGTACTACGGAGAGAGAAAACAAGGAGGCGATCATTGGAGCCAATATTAGTCTCCTTGGGAGCAATAGCAGCCGTTATCCCCGTGAGCAGCGGGAAAGGAACAATTGCGACCGCGCGCGTGCCGTGTGCAGACTTCACGGACCAAATGCCCAGTCCTTGGCCTGAAAAGGACTAACTGAAGGACAAACGACCGAATTTGCTCCCTCTATTTCGCCGTTACTCACTAAACATGGCTGCGCCCCTCAAAGAAGGACCCCTCGCATCACACTGATTTTGTCGTTGTTGCTGCCTTTTCAGTGTATTCACTGGAGACAAATGGGGCATAGGTTTTTCGCTTGGACTCATTTGGCCTACCACAAAACCTATGAATGATAAATTTGTTTTATTTTTTATTTATGGTGATGATTCTGACGCTGCTATGCTTAAGAAGTGCGTCGGTTTGTTTACAAAAATGTTTGCCATCCTAACAACCAGATGGCGCCACTAGTCAGCACTTATACTTATGGCTCTTTCTTGCAAACTAATAGAGGGATTCTGAGATACGGCGTAAAGCCCTGCAAAATACCCTCGTTTAGCGTATTGAAGATCGCATACGCAAATGGTATGTCGGCAGCGTCGCTTTATACAATGTTCTAACCATACGTGTGCACGCCAAGAGCGGCGAGGTGATGGCTGGGAAGTGTGAACAAGGCAGTATGTCAGCGGCGGCGGCTTATTTAGGTCGCTATCGCCGCCGAACGCCCAAGTGTACTGAACCATAAGGCCAGTGACAGCACTGCCGCAGTCCGTGCCGTTGAGGTTGGACTGCTTTGCGTGAGGAAAAGGCTTCGTAGAATCGAAGAGACTGGCAGCTGGGAAAGTGCAGAAACAAGTAATACGAGCTTCAATACGTACCGAAAGTGCGTTCAAAGCCTGAGAGTTAAGCGAGCATCAGTAGTTTCATTTCCTTGCCGTTTGTTTAAAAGATTAGCTGATGATGCGTAAGTACCGGCGACACCTAGAGAAAAGGTGAGCGGCAAATATTCTATTCCCCAACGCCGCAAACCCACCAGTAAAAAAAAAACGATGTAAACCACAGGCCGCTGTTGTTACAAATAAGAGCACCTTATCCGCAAAGAATAAGAAAACAAGAATTCGTTTTTGACAAGTAACGGCTGGTATGTATGCACGGTTACACGTTTTTTGGGCCAAAAAGGCGATTTCAACCACTGTGGGTATATTTTATGTCTTTGCTTAGCTTGTTGCAAAATCATACGACAGCAAAATCACCATACCTTGCTCTGAGTAGCAATAGGCTTCATTAAACTGTGAGCGTTAAACCCAAACATTGCGTGTGATCCGTATATAAGGCGTTTGCTTTCAACACTGCGCCGCCTGCTGAGGTGGCCTGGTTACATCCGTGCTTGGTTCCCGATCCAAAGTTGATGAGTACGAAAACTTGTATATTCGTGTATGTTGATTTCTGTTTCCTTTCTGGTTATAGTAAGTGGTAGTGGTTTGTTTTATATGTAATAAGTGCTCCCATCGGACAAACCCGCTCTAATTTGCACTGAAAATCGCGCTTCAATTGCATTTTCTCATCAAAAGGCTGCTCCCGGGGACTAGCTGTTGCACCCCTTTCCTAGGAGACCAACAGTTGCACCTTTTGTACTTGATTCCGAAAAGAATTAATGGTTGTGGCAAATCAGCTGGTCACGAAAGAGACTAAGCACTATCCCCTTTTTATTCCATATTGTCTTAAAGTGTATATGGCCTATGCTTACCAGCGTGCTTCGAACATTACGCCAATATTTAGTGCTCCCTGGGTCATGTGTCAAGCGCAGAGTTGCAAAAATTTGTGCGGGACACCACTGAGACCACCAGTACCCGGAAACTTTATACGCTGCAAAAAACGACACCATCCCATTATTTGTAATTTACATCAGAACAAACTTCGATATTTTCTCTAAAAGCAGCTATGAATAAAAAGGTAGCCCGAGCGTTCCACAGAAAACACCTCCACGACAAAGAGCGGTCGTGTTTGTAGTGTCTTCCTTCTGTCGTCATCCTTTTTGGGCTAACTTTTTATTCAAGTATGTGTCACCAACTAGCCCAGCAAAAAGATTTATTGCACCGTAAGACCAGGTCTGTGGTAATAGGTTTATTGGATAACGTGGCTCTTCGTCTGATGTGCGTGAACTACCGGCACAGTTATCAGAACGGCCGTGTAGAGGCAACGAGCGGCGCGTCTTGGCCTGCACGTACTATATCTACCGGTAACGCCTCGTTCGAGGCAGTCTGAATCAAAGCATGCGCCGCGGCACAGATGTCAATTGCTTAAACTTTTGGGTTTACTTGTCATCAGCTGCAATCGCCGGCGCAACCGGTGCAGTGACTCGGGACAAAAGCAGAGAAAATGCATCTCACCATCTGCAGATGTAAAGTTTGCACCCATAGCAACTTAAATGCGCCGCATAAATTTTGCAGTTGTTGCAGTTATTTGCCTCAGCAAGACAGCCACAAAAAAAAGTTCCATTTAGAAGCATTTTAATCTCTTCCTGACGGCCGAACTGCCGTGACCACCACATGATATCATTTGGAGGTGCCTGGTGTTCGAGTTTTTGAAGAACTTAACAGACATCGCCGAAAATCTGCCTTCGCTGAAAAAGGCAGACGTGGCGTTTAAATAGGAAACGCCGCAAGCTGAAGTTCAGCATTGTTTGTAGCGTCATGCAGTCCTTCGCCGCTTTGAGAAAGAAGCTGTTACCGAGATTCTTCCCAACGGGAGCATCGTACACCTAGACAGCTTCGTCGTTCAGATTGATGACAGTCGTAAAACATTGTGTGCGCTGTCCGTTGCTTATCAAACGGTGAAGCTGACTACATATTTCAACGAACGAGAAAGCGGGCCCCACCGTCATCAGGGTGACATCGAAATTGCTCCCGTAACAGTACAGCCACCCGCTCAAAGTTCTGAGAGGTTGCTACGCACTTCGCTTGCATGCTCATTTTAAGCCTCCTAAGTCAGCCGCACTCGATGGAGCCTTGGTCTCGAAAAGGTGCACTTCACCATAGCCTCCAAGCCTCGATGGCAACAGCTCGATGCAGACTGGCTATCACGAGCCGCCGTCGACATGCCGCCAAAAAAAGACGATTATGACGCTTTCCGAAGTTGTTAAGCGCCCGCAATCGACATTGAGTTGAAACACGATGATCAGTACGTGGAAGACAAACAAACCTCACCCCCCGAATATTCAAGCGCAAAATGCTGTCCTTTCTCACAGAACGACGTGTTCACAGAGAAAGAATTCATTCCCAGTAAGACCGCTAGATTCTCGTTGCTCCCAACAGCTTTCGAAAAGAAATACAGCACACTTTTCACGACAAACCGACAGCTGAGCACCTAGGGTCTTTCCACGCCCTACGACGCATTCAAGACACATAATGGGCCCTAACTGCTCGCCGACGTCGCGCGGTACGGCAACACCTGTTGAGATTGTCAGCGACGAAAGACACCCCACATCCAAGACTGCAGGGCTTCTCATATAAATCAGGCAACCAAGCGACCGTTCCAGCAGGTCAACTTGGCCCTCCTCGGTGTCTTCTGGCTGTCCACGTCTGAAAATACAGCAACAATTTTGGCGGGTGACTACCGACCTGCTAGGACGAAGCAAAAGCGCTATCAAATCTAGTGCATTATTAGACGCATTTTTTCACAAAATACCTCCTCCTGCGACACGGTGTCCGCGAAGTCCTCATTATAGACCAGAGAATACTGTTCATAGCAGAGCTGATGAAAGGTATACTTTCCTAAAGGCGAACGATGTTCCGGAGAACAACCGCCAAGAATCCACAGACAGATTGCGCCGCGGAGCGCCTAAACGCAAACACTGCACACATGATTACCATGTTGTCAAGGCGGAACTCAAGGCATGAGATGTCGTGTGGTCCTACATCACCTTTGTGTGCCCCACCGCGGTACACGCTACTACTGAAATGGCACGTTTTCGTCTTTATTATGGAACGGAGGCGAAACCGTCGCGTTCGGCACTAAGCTCCCAACGTCTCTGACGAAAACAACCTCCAGGTCACCACCTTCCTTTAGAGTGGAGAGGCCTGACGTCTGGGCCGCCTGCGGATAGAAGACCCGCACCATAACGACGCTCGACTGTACAACCTACGACACGTGAGAGCGCTGGATGCCGACAGGAATCGACCGTCGGGGGATTAATGGCTAACTGTTAGTGTTATTTCGCGCTTTATATAATACTTGGACGAATAGGTGAAAAGAACTACAAACTGGTCTCAGCGTTTGTTCAGTGTGCTTCTTGTTCTTGTCCGTCATATTTTGCACTGTTTTCAAGAATGCATCTGTACCAACTCGCCCAACTGAACGTCCTGCTTAAGACTAGGAAGTCGTTCTATATGCTGCGGAATAACCGGGGAAGCGCCGGAAACCCTGTGTGGCGCTGTTGTGCGCCTGAAACATAATGCGATCACTAATGGACATTATGGTTCACACTTTCTTCGTGTACCTTGGTTTCCTTACTACGCAAGTTGAGGTACGGTAGTGCTTGCATTTTGAGTCTTTATTTTGGCAATACTTCGTTTTCCTTTTAAGCTTTGGGTCGCGCAATATTTAGAGAGGGTAAAGGCTGAAAGCTTTCCAATGTTTATTTTTTTAACGCTTTATCACGTTTTGTGACGATAGATGCCACCAGACTCATCTTGAGTTTTTGCTGGCCTTCGAATCGAATTTTGTACCTTCTTTCGACGCATTATCTTGAGAAGTTCCTTGTCAGCTATTGCTCTGTCATCCTTGACCTTCTGTGTCTAAAAGAATGTTACAAAAAATTTTAGAAAAATAAAAAAACTGAGCCAGTCTTTTAGGGGCATTGATGCTCTTCCTCGATGGCCACCGAGAAACCTTGCTCCCGCTGCCGCTGTCGAGTTCTGTGCTTTATGGGTCAAGCCAGCTTATAATAGTAATAATAATTTTCGGAAGCGTCTACATATATTTTCCTGACGGCCTAAAGGCCGTAACCACACGTGATATAGTGGTTACAAAAGTATCACATCAGTACAGGGTGTTGTGTATTACAACGACAGCATGATAATCTAAAGAAAATCTAGCCGAACTCGAATTTTCTCTTCAAAGATATATTTAGTCTATTCACTGAAACAGTGTGGGGAAGAACAATACGGCTGGGTTGTAGCATTTGCAAGAAAGATGTACGCGGCGGACTTTCACAAGCGGCTTTTACAACGAAAGGTAATAACCGGGAATCCGTAGGTAGAATACAGTACATTCGTGAGCAAGGCTTTCTATAGGACTCAAAAGCAGTGTTCTGGGGTGTGCGGACGAAATCAACTGCTAATGCTTGGTATGAGATAGCCGCCACATTACTGACCCTAACTTCAGTTTTTCTTTGTCCTTGCTTCGCCGAATATGGTGTGGGCAGCGACCGCAAGGGATGGCGCTGCAGGAAATATATAAAAAAATCGCAGATCACGCGTCTCTACGCGCGGTGCCCGCGAGTACTGCGAGCTGTTACGTTTGGAGACGGCAACTTGCCAATAATATTCAAGCCACTGAGGAGCATCAATCGACAGAGGCTTCAAAGGGCCGTGGACGTGGTTGCAGCGCCACGAGTGCAGGTGTTGGCGTCTACGAGGGACGTTCCCCCCCTGCTGTTTACGGGATGAAACGGCCCTTCGCTGCCTGAGAACGGCTTTGAGGAACCTGTCGTTTTTTCTCAACGCCGGGCCCACCCGAGACATAACAACGTCTTTCTCCTGGAGCGGTCGCCGGGGGAGCCGGCGATTGGCGCGGGGCTGCAAATGAGCCGTGGCAAATGCGGCCGTGTTTGACTAAGCCAAACATGCCAGACTCCTCGTGCTTCGAAAAACAACCTAGTCTTAGACTAAGTGTGTTTGCTTATACGTGGAGCCTTCTGCAAACCGCAGTGGCAACCTTTAGTACCGATGCTACCGCTGTAAAGTGCAGGTGACTGACCTTCGACACTGCTTGGGACCCCCTTCGGGCTATTCATCACTGTCTCCTGGACAGCGCGGACCATAACTTGCCAGAAGTGGCAAGAGTGTGTTGTTGGGGGCGTCCTGGAAGGTGTACCCTAAAGACTGGACACATGATCTAAATCACAGTGATTCGACGCATTTTTAATGAAGTAAATTCCCCAACTAGAGACCTGGGGACAGCGGACCCTATTTAAACAGCGATCTGGCGTCTGATCAGCCAGCTCCTGATTCACTCTTTCGAACTATGTAAAAATGTGAATCAACCCTTTCAGTCTCTTCTCCACCTCGAAGACCCTCTCATCTCTTCCCCACACCTCAACAGCAGTCTCCCGATACGGAAACCGGGGACACCGACCTCGGCGAGAGACGGCCTAGGCGAACCAGAGGACCGCACCTAACAACTGGTGGCAGCGGTGCGATCGAAGCGCAATCCCCCAACCCCGGTGACCTTCTACGGGATAGAAGCCCCACACGTAACAACAGGTGGCAGCGGTGGGATCGAAGCGCAATCCCCCAAAACCGGTGGCCTGCTATTGGGACAGAAGCCCCACACCTAACAACTGGTTGGCAGCGGTTGGATCGACCATGCGGCGTGGTGTTGCATCTGTAGGTGAGTGCTTGAACTTTGCTTGAGATTCGCCAGGCTTCAATTGTTTGGGTTAAAACATTGAACTGCTGGGAATCGTGAGAAGTTGATCAGTGAGACGAGTGTGTTTAGCTCACGTCAACAGTTGTTCGGCAAAGTCAAGGCTCAGAACAGCAAACATGGATCTAACGAAGTTGCTAAGGACAGATTGGGTGTCACTGTGCAAAGGTTTTGGTGTAGAGGTAGAGGAGAAGATGAAAAAGTCAGACATTTGCACATTGCTCTTGAACTCCGCCGAGGAAGAAACAGTTAGCATTACGTGGGAACTCCTCAAAGCGGAGCGAAATCAACGGCTAGCAGCCGAGCAAAAGGATCGGGAGCTCAGAAGGTTACCGCTCGCGTATGAGGTAAAGAAACTGGAAGTTGAGATCTCGAGAGCCAGGACTCCAGAGAGAGCGAGTTAGGCCGGATCGTTCCAGTTGGACAGACGTGACGACGTAAAACAATATTGTGAAACAGCGCTCAACCGTCATGAAGATTGCGGAGCTGTAATGTTGAAACGCAGTATCGAAAGCCACGCGTCGACAGAGGACGAAAACTCCATTGCAGACGAGCAGTGCGGTTCAGGGGTAAGCGCTCAGGCCGATAAGTGGGCGGTGGAGGACAACCTTCAGGGAAACGAACTGCCCAACTCGGTGGCAGCGGAAGGTCCCTGTGTCAGCAGTGTGGAGCTGACACTGACCTGCGAAGTCAAAGTGGCCAGTTTGCAATTGGATGAATGTCTCCGAGGTGCCTTTCAAAAACTAGATCAAGCTAGTTGTGATCAGGAGAAGCAAACGGAAGTGTCTAGGCGTGAAAACAGGAAGAGGGCACGGACCAAGAAAAAACGGTTGAAATGCCAAGCCCTAAATTCAGGGGCGCAGACAGGTGCCAACGTTAGGACAGATAAAAGTGCGGCAGAAGGGAAAGAAAAGCCTTCCCGCATTGGGCCTTGTACACCTGCAGCTAAAGTTACTGGTCAGGCGGCACGCGCAGGGACTTCTAAAGGTGATAGTAGTAACAGAAAGAGAAAAGCGCATCTTGCAAGAAGGACAGAAGCGAGTTTTTGCGGAGGGCATTGGCTTACGGGACAACGCAGACCACCGCAACCTGACAGAAAGGCGGTCAGGAAGAAAAGAAATCTGCCCGAAAGATCAGAAAGCGCTAGTTTGCGGGACGCCCGGTGCATGCGAGCTCAGGGCTCGAGCAACAGTGACCACACATGCAGGTGTGTTCGGCGCCAACAATTTAGAATGATGGGTCCTGCACTTTATACGCTGTATTCGAGGAAGCGCGCAGGGCGAAAGGGTAGGCGGGCTTGCTTGGTGCGAGAACAGTGAGCAGCTTCTCACTCCGGTCGCTTTCCGTCGCCTGGAATCGGTTGTCGGCACTGCATGGGCGCGTCGAGGGGCCATGGAGATGACAGTAGAGATCAGGCTTGTCTTTTTTCAGTTGCCCTTTGTCACGAGTTGACAGCAGTACAATCAGTCAGAGCGCGACTCCGGCGGGCGCGGCTGAAAGACTAATCCTTTCGACGCGGGGGTGGTGAGCCATGTTCAACCCCGCGTAGCCATTCGAAGTAGCTGTTTCTTTTTCTATTATTATTCCTCTTTTGTTTGTGTGCGGGTAAAATCAGGGAAGGAAATGCTACTTTGTTTTTGGTTAAAAATTTTGGATTTGATCAAGTGTTATTGTTTTCTTAAAACTTAAATAAAGGTGATTGTGCCATTGAGTTAGAAAGGACATGTGTCAATTTGGGATGCTGCCAAGTGATAAAGGCATTCACAGGATTGCAGCGAAGACAGTTCCAGAGTTGACGATGAGCTGTTTGCTTATGTACAACTCTTCCGAGCAAGCAAATTTCTTTGTGTTTGAATTTAGAGCACACGTTTCCCTGTGTATCTTTAGCAGATACCGTAAGACAAGTTTTGTTGGGGGCTATAGTTAGGTAAACGTTTGTCTCATTCGCGACAGTGTAGATAACGCATTGCAGAGGCAATGAAAGTACTTGTATTTGCGCCCATTTGAGTACCTGTGTTTAGCGGCGCTTGGTTAGCTAACCGATTTTGGTATTCAAAGAGTAAGCGAACAAAGTGAGGCTACAGAATTCTGCGGAGAACAGCTGTACCAGCTTTCTGTACAAGTGATGGTGATGAGGCGCATGACTGACTCATTTAGTTTAGGAGATGTCTCTCGCCAGTACGGGAAGGAGTAAGGATTGCGATGCGCAGTCGCGTCTTTACGAGTTCAACTCGAACAGTTGATTATTAGACTCGAGCGTCAAGCTTCTTTGAAAAGAGCCAGTGGATTATTTCGAGCGTGGGCCAAATTTTAAGCAATCTATCGGTATTCTGGTTGTATAAGGCGATCAAAGCTTTGATTGATAAGGAATAGAGTTTCTAATGAAATTTGTAGGCTTTGACACCCCACTGCGTATTGTACAACTTGGCAGTCTCTCTTTGGTGACATTAGATGAGACGCGGACGCTCTCTTGACCCTAAATTTGGGCAAAATTGAGTTGCCAGTTTGTTTGTTTATTCTACTTTTGCTTCCAAATTTTCCATCCCTCTTCAAGCCGTGTACGGCGAATCGGGCCTTGGCAGCAAATTTGGCAGACATGGAAGCTGGTCTTAGTAGCCGAGATTCTTGCTGTCAGCTACAAATTTTGTGCTTACGTTTATGCCGACACTGCAGTCGTATTGCATAACAGCCTGGCGGCTCTCGGCTGAATTTTGGGCACTGCCTGGGATGTGGCGCCATAATAAGTGGCTGGGTTCGACTAATGCCTCCGTTGTCCGAGGTTTAGGACTCTGCTCTGTGCTTGCAGACAAGATGCAGAAGGGCCTCCCACGCTACAACTCGTCATCTCTCCTCGACCAGTGATTGTGACCACTGACCGATCGAGATTGTCCTGGCCGCGGAGGAGCTGTTACGTTTGGAGACGCCAACATGCCAAGAATATTCAAGCCACTGAGAAGCATCAATCGACAGAGGCTTCAAAGGGCCGTCGACGTGATTGCAGCGCCACGAGTGCAGGTGGTGTCGTCTACAAGGGACTTTCCCTCCCCCCCCCCCTGCTGTTTTTGGGGTGAAGCGGCCATCCGCTGCCTGAGAACGGCTTTGAGGAACCTGTCGTTTGTTCTCAACGCCGGACCCACCCGGGACGTAACGACGTCTTTCTCTCGGAGGGGACGGCGGGGGAGCCGGCGAGCGGCACGGGGCTTCAAATGAGCCGTGGCAAATGCGGCCGTGTTTGACTAAGTCAAAGACGCCTGGATCCTCGTGCCTCGAAAACAACCTCGTCTTAGACTAAGTGCGTTTGCTTATACGTGGAACCTTCTGCAATCTGCAGTGGCAACCTTTAGTTCCCACGCCACCGCTGTGAAGTGCAGGTGGCTGACCTTCGATGCTGCTTGGGATCACTTCGGGCTATTCATCACTGCTTCCTGGACAGCGCGGACCATAACTTGCCAGAAGTGGCAAGAGTGTGTTGTTGGGGGTGTCCTGGAAGGCGGACCCTAAAGACCGGACACGTGATCTACATCATAGTGATTCGACGCATTTTTAACGAACTAAATTTCCCAACTAGGGACCTGGGGACAGCGGACCCTATTTAAGAAGCAATCTGGCATGTGATCAGCCAGCTCCCGATTCACTCTTTCGAACTATGTAAAAATGTAAATAAACCCTTTGAGTCTCTTCTCCACCTCGAAGATCCTCTCGTCTCTTCGTCGCCCCTCAACAGCACTCTCCTGATCCGGAACCCGGGGACAACGACCTCGGCGAGAGACGGCCTAGGCGAACCAGGGGCCCGCACCTAACAACTAACTGGTGGCAGCGGTGGGATCGAAGCGCAATCCTCCAACACTCGGTGACCTGCTGCGGGATAGAAGCCCCACACGTAACAACTAGTGGCAGCGGAGGGATCGAAGCGCAATCCCCCAACAAAGGTGGCCTGCTATCGGGACAGAAGCCCCACACCGAACAGGGCGTAACCTTAGTATAAAGAATTGACTTTCGACACCATGCTTCCAGTTTATTATATTTTGTTCTTCGTACGACTAATATCTGCTTTTGGCATCTGTATCCGCTTCAGGTGGAAAGAGGGCGAATTGAAAGCTTTAAATTTTTTTCAAGGAGCATGATATGATTGTCCAGCGGAAATTCCCTTTCTCCCGGATGCTTAGTTAATCGCTTTCAGTCGAGACATCACATCAGTACAATTTCATTCAAGACAAGTTTGAAAGTCCCAGTCATACTGTTTTTTTTTTGACATTTTTACGGACAGCATGCTAAATTTAAAAACTCAGAAAATAAAGACTTAAACAACTTAAAGCCCTAATCTTGGGAAAACCAGCAAAGAAAAAACTTCACGGACCTCAGCCCTACACAAGTCATTATAAAAGGCACATGCGCCGATTTTGAAAAGGAACTTTTGAGTTAATGTCGCATGGCAGGCTTGGAATGCTCCTCGGCATGGCGTCGCACACTTCAGCCCTTTTCGGCAGTGCACATATTTGTGCGGATCGCGCTTTTTACACAGAAATCTGGATGTGCCAATGTTGTGTGGAAAAATTTGGCAGCCGTGCTGGAATATATAAATATTGCCAACACACACTTTTAAATACCTACACATTTCTTGAGCTCGGTCGTGATAAAAAATGCACAGCAGGCGAAGACTACATTATTAAGGTCAAGCCGTCAGCGATGGTGAGAAATTGGAAGCTTTGTGCGTGCGGCGAATGCACAAAAATAGAAAAATGTGTCGAAGGAATGCTGATAAAAAATTTTTGCGGCTCATTTAAATTCGTGAGTGCGCGAGCTTTACAGCATCAGATGGCGAGAAACATTTCCTCTCCTTTTGTTCCGAATCACTGCGCCGGTGGCACCTGCGATTGTTCTTGATGACATGTAAAGCGAAAATATTTAGGCAATTGACAGCTATGCCGCGGCACATGGTTGATTTAGACTGTCTCAAACTAGGCATTACCGGTAGAATTAATACTCGCAGGCCAAGGCGCGCCCCTCGATACCTCTACACGGCCGTTCTGATAAGTGCGCGGATAGTTCGCCCACATCAGATGAAGAGCACGTTATCCAACAAACTTATGACCACAGACCTGTATGCTTCAATAAACCTTGTTTCTGGGCTAGTTGGTGACACATGCGTGAATAAAAAGGTAGCGCAAAAATTAGGACCAGAAAGGAAGACATCACAAACACGAACGCTCGTGCTTGAGGTGGTGGAGGTGTATGTGGAACGCTCACGCTAAGTTTTTATTCAAGAGTTGGTTTTAGGGACCATATCAAGGTTAATTATTATGCAAATTAGAAACATTGGGATGATCGCCTTTTTGGCAGGGTACTAAGTTTCCGGGGTATGGCGGTCTCAATGGTGCCCCGCCCAAGGTTACAGTCCTGCATTTCAGACTTGACCGAGGCAGCTCTAAGTCTTGGCGTATACGTTGGAAGCACACTGGTAGGAATTGGCCCCACATATACCAGCGCTGACATCGTCGGCCCAATGTAGAAATGCCACTCTAAGCTACCTCCAATTATCGCCTACTTCTTTCCTCTCTCCGCGGCAATGTCACTCTATGGCACCTCCAACGATCGACCTATTTCTACGCTCTTTACCCTCTAATGCCTATGGCGTTCCATCACACTTCCAACGATGACCTTATTTCCTCTGCTTCCCGCGTATTTACAATGCCACTCCAGGACACATCCAACACTGGCCCTGCGATTGACGATGCCAATTTCTGTCAAAAGCTCGCAGTTTTAAGTTTTTGCGCTCTTTTCATTATTTGTACTAAGCTGTTCTCTTCAATACCTCCGCTTCACAAGGAAGTCTGGTATAGCTACTCTTTACAATGTTAAGAATACATGCAGACGTCGAGAAGCAAGGATACTCGACTCCTCACTGCGTTTTCAATAACACCCTGCCAACGCCGAAAGGACGGCCGCCCAGTACACTTTATTACGATGTGCGCCGAACAAAGTGAGAACAGTGCGTGCGTCCACGCAAGCGCAGAACATGGGGATAACTGCTGTCGTGTTTTCTTTATTAATAACCCTTAAATGCGCTCTCAATGTCTGTGTTGCTTACCACAACTGACACAATGAACATGTTTCTGAAGACAAGTTTGAGACGCTGAGCTGAGACGCACACTTCCCGCAGTGCGACGAACTGCAGTCTTCCTAGAAATCATGTTCTCAAAAGCGCGCAAGGAACAATGTGATCGTCCATCAGCAGGCTGCAGCTTTCGTAAGGAAGCGCCAGGCCATGGCCTATTATATTTTTCATGCTAGGTCATCGCTGCCAAGGTCAATGGATTCCGACCACGCACTTTTCGTAAAGGCTGCGAGTTTTGCTTCTCGGTGATCGGCAATAGTAGGCGTGCAGCAATAAATGAGAAGGTCGTCACGAAGAGGCTCTCGCATCGGAGAATTCCTCAAAACGCATTCATCACCTGGATCACCACGGCGCGCCTAGTTTTGCCAGGGCCGTGATGTGGTGCTCGCATCGTAGAAAACCCGCTCGCGGCAGAAAGATTGAAGTGCGCGAACCAGCAGCAGTGGTACTCTGCTGTTTCGTGTTCGTTAAACGATGAAACTGCAGTGAGCGTAGCTTCTATGAGCACGTGTATGGTATTCAACACACCTAAAGCAATGAGCTTCTTAGTAGAAGCGCATTCCTGTAGCCCCAGAGTGACCTTGACGCGCTTTCTTATAATCAGTTGTAAGCGTTTACTGTCGGAGACGGCGAGTTTGAGATACGGGCAACAAAAAATTAGCTCCGGTTTAAATAGTGCCGAACCTGGTTAGAGAGTGAAAGCTCTGGTGTGTCGTGAAACTGCATGCTGCTAGGCGTCTGTGACGTTGAGTGCGTTCTGCACACGATAAGCGGCGCGTTCACCCTGCCACCATTGCAGTTAAATTAATTGTTGATTGAAAGAGGTTGGACACCCAATAAATGCTGCGGCCTATTGCTGCAGTGTCGCGTGCCAGCCAAAACGTTGTCTGCGCTAATACAAGCGGCCACGTACGTCAAAGCGCGATTAAGGCGTCCACTGACCCAGGGAGCCAGTTATGCGCTGTTCGTTTCCTCAATATCATTGTAGAAATTTCTCAACGCGAACGCCAATGCACACAGTTAACGCTGGTGGCCAAAGGCTTCAGTGGTGCGTTTCTACCGCAGCGCTGTCAATGCCAACGCATGCAGCGCACATCTTTCACTACCGCCACGTAGCTTAAAGCACGACTGAGTTGTCCACTTTCCCACAACGCTAGTTAAGTGCCTTTTTTTTTCTTTTGAAGCTCCCTGTCTTCATCGGTTTTGGCGCAGCTTCGCACGCCAAGCGGTGAAGACCGCTGAAGGTCAAATGTGCACGATCGGCCAAACTTGCGAAACATGCCGTACTAAAACTTTTGCTTTAAAATGATCCTGCTTATTACAAAGACCTGTAGTAGTCTAAGCAGACTTGCCTGCTTTATGTCAGCCTGATTGTTTGCGACGCGGCAAGTAAGCGTGGTATTGTGTTGTGCGCTTTGTTGGATTCTTTCGTACGCTTGGGCGTTATTTCGCGGGGTCTACACGTGTAGCTCCGGTATGCGCATGCCGTTCGCCCGTGGGATTGCTTGTCTACATACCCTATCAGCGGTGTTCTGTTTTCCTTTGTTTTTTTCTGCGCTTGTGCAGTCATCGTCCGGAGATATGATTTTTCAGCGGAACACCGCAGTCTCTTCTGCTGCAATCATTTATCATGGGTACCACCGGCTGTAGGGCTTCTTGTATATAGCCATTGCTTATTCCCTGATTCATTCAGAGCTTGCCACCGTGTGCATAGATACTTTGGCGAACTCACCCTATCTCTGCCAGCTTACTCGTTAAGCCAATCATAGCAATGTTAAAAAGGATGGGTGAGAGTACTGGGGCCGTATTCCGAGTTTGTGTCATAATAAAACGCGTAATATTCTGCCACAGCGGCCGCACATGATTGTCCAAAACGCCGGAAGCGGATGCCGGTCAGGTTTCGACTTTGATTGGCGTCAGGATATCACTACGTTGCGGTTGCCGCAGCGAAACGTCCAGCGGCGGCGCTTTTGCGGTTTTCCGACAAATGGAACGCGACCATTCCGAGAGAAGAAACATTCAGCCACGATTTTAGTTGCCCATCAGATCCCACTGTAAAGAGATAATATGAAAGGTGCTTTATTTGCCGAATGGACCTCGACAAACAGAAACAATAGTTCAGATACTCTTTTCTGCACTGAAAAGAACGGAGGTGTGCCTAGAGGGGAAAATATTGTACGCAATACGCATGTCTTTTTAGTGACAGAAGGCGCGCGTTACAGCCGTCGATCGCCTATGGTAAATAAAAAGGCAGCTAGCTTGTTCCCACAACACGAGGTTTTACATTTATCTTGAGGGTAAAGAGGAACTGATAGGGAAATTAGTGACATGCATTCACTCGCTGCGCAAAGCGCGTGGCGTGCCGTGCTGAACCAAGACGCTGTGACGACTTCCCGTCTGCAATTTCATTTCATTTCATTTATTAAGTCCTCAAAGGCCCCATTTAAGGGGTATTACATGAGGGGTGAGCGGGGAGTACGGCAGTTATGACAAAAAAATGATTTTCGATGGCAGTCTTGAATTGTTGAAGATCTTCAAGGGAAGCGATATGGCCGGGAAGGTCGTTCCAGTCCAGGGCAGTACGGAGGAAAAATGATTTTTGGAACGTTGTGGTATGGGCGCGCTGGGGGTAGACTGCTTTGAGATGGCTGTGACGGGATAAACGATGGGCTGGGCGGATGAGTGCGTTGTTCGGTGGCAAGCTGTGAAAAAATGTATGATAAAGAGAAAGGCGAGCTAGTTGACGACGGGATGCTAGGGTACGAAGTTCAAGTCGAGATTTTAGTCCAGTTACACTAGCGCGATATGAGTACTCTGAAAGAATAAATCGCGAAGCGCGATTTTGAATAGATTCCAGTAAATTCGACAGGTTGGTTTAGTGAGGATCGAATATAGAACTGGCGTACTCTAGTTTAGGTCGGACAAGTGATATATAGGCAATTAGTTTGACGGAAGGGGGTGCTAAGGAAAAGTTACGCCGTAAGTAGCCAAGGACGCGATTGGCTGAGTTAGCATTATTAGTAACATGACTGTGCCAGGATAGGTCACTGGAGATATGGACACCTAGGTACTTAATATTGTCGGTTTGAGTTATGGGACAACCGTAAAGGAGGTAGTTGGGAGGTGAGTAGTTACGTCGGCGGTGAAAAGAAACTAAAAAGGTTTTATTGACATTTAGTTTCATGAGCCAGGTATCGCACCACTCTTGCACTTTAACGAGGTCGTTCTGTAGGACGGCAACATCTGATTGGTTATTTATGGAGCGGTAAATAACACTATCGTCGGCAAACAGGCGTATGTTCGATGACATGTTATTTGGAAGGTCATTAATATAAATTAGGAAAAGAAGGGGGCCTAAAACAGTACCTTGAGGAACACCCGACAGGACATGGGAGAGAGCGGATGAATGGGAGTTGGCGACAACAAACTGGAGACGATTGGTTAGAAAACTGCTGATCCAGGTGAGCACACAAGAGTCTAAATTAAGGCATGACAGTTTGAGTAGCAGGTGACGATGCGATACTTTGTCGAATGCTTTCTCGAAATCTAAAAAAATGCGTCAGTGGGTGTATTAAGGTCAAGGTTGGTGTGAATGTCATGAAGGGAAAGAGCAAGCTGTGATTCACAAGAGTGACCTTGACGGAAGCCATGCTGATTGGGGTGAAAAAAGTTGACCGATGAAAGGAAAGATGCAACCTGGGAATAAATAATATGCTCCATGATTTTTGAACAAACACTTGTGATAGATATTGGTCTGTAGTTGGTCGGGCATGAACGGTTACCTTTTTTGAAGACAGGAACGACCTTCCCAATCCTCCAGTCAGCAGGAATGGCACGACTAGTTAGCGATTGCTGAAATATGAGTCACAAAACAAAACTACTGACTACTTTAGTATTTTTAAGCACTTTGGCATTAATGCCATCTGTTCCCACGGCGGATGAATTTTTTAGTTTGTCGATTACATTAGAGATACCGAACGGGTCGAAAGTTATGGGATACATTTGAGGATGAGCATAATTCGGGGGTGAAGGGAGGTGCACAAATGTCTCATTGGTGAAGACAGCGCAAAATGCATCGTTTAGTACACCAGCAACTTCGTGTTCAGGAACATTGTAGCCGTCGTTATGGAACAAAGAAATACTGGTTGAAACTGAAGGATTGATTGTTTTCCAGAACTGTTTTGGGTCGTTACGCAGCATAGAGGGCAGAGTGTTGTTGAAAAAGTTGTGTTTGGCGGTATATAAAGATTTGTACTCGCTGGCGGCGCGAAAATACTTATCCCATGCAGCGTCGTTGTTTGAATGCTTTGCAATGCGAAAGAGCCTTTTTTTCTTGTTATTCAACAGGTTTAGTACAGAATTGAACCATGGCGACTGTGCACGCTCTGTTATTGTGATAGTGGGGATGTACTTTGCGATTAGACAGACCATTTCGGTTTTAAAAAGTTGCCAGTTAGTATCAACAGGACGCTCTTTATAACTGGCGGCGAAGGTGTCGCAAAAAGATGCCAACTCTGTATTCATACCTGCATAATCACCTTTACCATAAAGAGTCAGTTTTTTCTTGGTTTTTTGTTTTTGAGTGAACTGCAGTGGAAAGAGCCACAGATTACAGCGTGATCGCTCGGGGAAGGGAGAAAGATAAGCGAAGAAAAAATATCGGCGTGGGATGTTAAAATGAGGTCCAGGATATTAGAGGAGTGGTCTGTAATGCGTGTAGGTTCTGTGACCAGCTGTGATAGACCGAACGCCAGGCACGTGTTCATGAATTCACATTCGTTGTTGCACTTTGACAAGGTGGAAGCAGGGTTAGTCCAGTTTATCGAGGGATAATTGAAGTCACCAAAAAGAACGACGGGGGTGTTATGATACATGGTTGTTATAGCATGCAATGATTCGTAAAATAAAGGTAAGAAAGAGTCGTCTGTAGTTGGGGGTCGATAGCAAGCACCAATTAGGAAGCGCGGAAAGGTAGCATTGCGACATATCCAGTTTATATCTAAAGGGGACGAGATATTAACGAGCGTGCAGCGCAGCGATCGGTTTGCGGCGATTAGAACACCGCCACCGCGCGCATTGCCGGGTCTATCTTTGCGAAAGATATCAAAGTGAGGTAGTGAAGGCAATATTTCGTGATCAGTTATTGATGGATTTAGCCAAGTTTCTGTAAGTAGTACTAAGTCACTCGAAGAAGAAGAAATGAGGCTGCAAATTTCATCACGTTTCGGTATAACACTGCGGATATTAGTGTACAAGAATTGCACCGGGGAATAATTGACGTTGGTGATTTCGCGTTGAACTTGCACTTCGGGCTAGGATTTTTCGACAACGTTTTGGCCGGCGTGATCATAAATGTATGTTTTGTTGTTTGCGATAAGCTTGTCATTTCTTAAGTTGATTTTAAGGTTGCGTTCCTTCGCAAACTGAAAAAGCTTTTTCCGCGCAAGACGAGTTTCAGGCGAGAAGTCTTCACTGACGCTGTAAACGGTTCCCTTAAAATTTTTGCACAAAGAAAGCACAAGGTCTTTGTCTTTGTAGCGCTCAAACTTAACGATGATCGGCCGCTTTTTTCCTTGTGTGGTACTACCCAGTCTATGGGCACGTGCAAAATCTCGTGGCTGAATGTCGACATCAAGAAACTGATGACAGGGGTCAATGATCAACTTTTCGGATTCAGACCAGGATTCGCTTGGGCTGTCCGTCAAACCAAAAAACACTAAGTTGTCGCGACGAGACCTATTTTTAGTATCCACAACGCGGGCAGTCAGAGCAGATACCTGAGCCAAGCACTGATTTGTTGCCGATTGAACTGCGCTCAGGTCGGACTTCAAGGCTGTAAGCGACGTAAACTCGGACTCAATTTTTCCTAGCCTGTTACTCAGGTCCTCGAACGTTTTGTCGTGGTCAGATAGCTTTTCGTTAATTGATTTAAGCTCGCCGAGTATGGTTGACTGCCCGCACTGTAGATCCTGTAACATCTTGACCAGGTCAGGAGATGATATAGCGTCAACACTATCAAGAGTTGACGCTCTTCACTGAACGTTATCTCACTGAACGTTAGTTGGCGCTGTTACTGGACGGTTGTAAAGACGCAAATTTACGTTTTTCATTCCTTTTATGCAGTCAGTGCAGGAACCGCGGGATTCCGCTGATAGGTTTTTAATTTTTCTGCCAGAAATAATTACAAAGGATGAGCTAAAAAAACTTTTTTGCTGCGTTTCTCTTCATAGGAGACTTCTCAGACGAAATTTTCATAGTTTCGCCATGGTACGAAGCGCACGTATGCCCACACTGACAACTGAAAACAAACTTGCAAGCTAACTCGCGAGTTCAATGTAGACCACACCACCGCAGCTCTCGGGACCGTAAGGGCGCTGCGTTCAGCGCCACCAACACCGGCGGTTACAATCTTGGGGCGGCCGGGTTGGTTTAGAAGCAGCCGTTCGCAAGTTGATAAAGGCGTTTCATAAGGCCGCAGTAAACGTTATTGTACGGTTTTAACGCCACTGCGAGTCTTTTCGACTTTTATCGACAACCAATATTGCGTCGAGGCACCGCTTGGTTAAAAATGGCTATGTAGGCAGCGTTCAAGAACTGAACGGCAAGGGCTGCACGACAAAGTGCCTATCCCAACGAAGTAAGCATGTGTGTGACGTGGAACTTGACAGTATTTTATTTACGCTACTTCATGTCTGTAGCCTCAGTAGATTGATCCGTGTGATGATTACGTCAAAAAATACTCAAAGCGAAAGCGAAGTTAAACCGACACCAATTGCTTCTCGTTATTTTTTACATCATACAGATTCCTCGTAATCTCGTCCTGTAGTTTAACATCATGCCTTATTTGAGTTTGCTGCTCACAACTTGCGACAACGCCGCGCTGTTCAGAGGAACGGAAAGTGGAGCTGTCGACAAGATTGCATTTGTGATTGCAATCTCTGGAACGTAGCAGCGTGCTTTGTTAATATGCGCGTGCGGGCGCCTTGCACCAACGTGGCGCAAGCGTGAGGGAAGCCGGTGGGTGAGCTAACGCTCAGCGATAGAGCCCTCAGCAATAGAGGCTTCAACACAGAGCTCTCTGAAGATATGATGGACATGCATTAACCATCCAACAAGCACTAACCTGCCACCAGGCACTTTATAATCTTATATGCTATGACTCAACCGCATGCCGATTCTATCTGCTGCATTTTCTCTTTGCATGACTCTACCTGTTTATTTTATTATATTCATTTATTTAGTACATGCTGCAGCCGCTTGCGAGGTCCAAGGAGGACGGGCATGTATCGGCAAGGGTATTTCTGAAAGATCCAGAACGAAATCAAGAGTATAATGCAAAAGAAAAAGTGGAAGTGTTGCTAAACTATAGCCATAACATGATTCCAATCGGATATTGTCTGCTTAAAAATGAATACTTAAAACATTGAGATTTCGCTAGCTAGGGTGTTAGTGAGGAAATGATTGGTTTGGTTTATGGGGGTTTATCGTCCCAAAACGACTCAGGCTATGAGAGACGCCGTAGTGAAGGGCTACGGGAATTTCGACCACCTGGGGTTCTTTAACGTGCACTGACATCACACAGTACACGGGCCTCTAGAATTTCGCCTCCATCGAAATTCGACAGTCGCGGCCGGGATCGAACCTGCATTTTTCGGGTCAGCAACAGAGCGCCATAACCACTCAGCCACCGCGGCCGCAGTGAGGTAATGATGAGTCCGAGTATGGCAGTATGGCGGGTGGATAAAGGGTATAAATGCTGATCAGGGTCCAAAGCTAGCTCGTAGTTAAGATCAGGATAAATCAAGTCAATACGGTGCTTATGCCGTACTTATGCCACCAAATCTATGTAGTCTCTGACCGCCAGCTGCCACCCTGCAGTCTGAAAATTCACCATGTAAACCTGATAGCAGTAAAAAAGTTGAATGGCGCAAGGGAACGAACACGGGAAAACTATCTTCCTGTGTTGGTTCCCTTACGCCATTCAACTTTATGATGAACCAACTAGCCAAACGGCAAGTACTTCTGATAGCTGAATTTAAACCAAATCCCTTAAGGTTATTGAGCCTCTTCACACCACTGCGCGAACACAAGACCAGGAGGAATTATTTGCCCACCAGGAAAGCGATGCACAGGTGCAATCCACATCTGTCGCCAGTACGTTGTTGGCAATCACGGCTTCATCGTCGTTGTGTATGACCGCGCGCACCCACTTCGCGCATCGCTACTACAGCTATCTCCACCCCCTCCGCCGCACCCCCCCCCCCCCCCCCCCACACCGTATGACTGTTTGCTGAACCGATGAATACTAACAGCTTCAGCAATACGCATTCTTTTCGTTACTCAGGCACTAATGCGAGTGTAGTGTCACAAACTCAACGCAGACGCACACTCCTTTATCGTTACTATTCTACTGAAAATAATCCGTATACGGTTGAACGGGTTCAGAAACCTGGATTATGAAACAGTACCATTATTAAAAATTATTCGGGGGTCAGGATTAATCGGGGACCCACCATTAATCGGTGTCCCACATTCAATCGAGGACGCGGGATTATTCCCAGTCTCGGGGTTATTCGAAGCACCTATATTACAGGGGAACGATCGGCTTATCTTGAGACTCATCTAAGTCATAGCCAGCTTTAGCAGTCTACATTTAACACTGTGAAACAAGTATTTATTTATTTCAGAATACCACAGGTCACTGCTTGGTGAATTTTAGACGTGTTTGCAGAATGTAATACATAGTTGAGCATGTTGGCACATATCTAATACAAGTTTATTTGGTAACACCACACTGTCGTTGTGCTGGCCTGATACTGCGCAGCTCCAGTCGCAAGCCTCGGACAGACTGTACCCTGGCACACACATAAACGAAGTGTATTTGCGTGGCGGATACATGACAAGATCGCAAGGAAATTCACAGGGTACAAAAAGAAGCTTACAACAGGAAAGCGGACACAGCGAGCTGGAGCGGGGGCTCGAAAGGCCTGGTTTCGTGAAAGGATATCATTATGCGACTGGCTCAGTGTTTCCAGACTGTGTGCTATATCTAGCAGCTTTATTGCCGTTGCTAGACTCCTCAAAAGCAACTCTTCCAGCCTCTCTTTCTTCCCTTCACATCTGCCTCGAATGCAGGAGTTGCGGGGTTGAATCCACAGTGCCGCTGGCTACCCACTCATGATAAAATGGGTACAGGCTTTCCACTGCCTAGGTGCTCTGGGGTAAAATGCTTTGAAAATGTATCTGTGGCTCCACCTTCTGTTAGAAAAAGCGTTCTTTGCCCACAGCTGCCCTTGTGCCATTAAAATTCAACGTCATACTCTTTCCTCCCCGACCCTACAATGAACACTGCTTCCCCACAGTTCTCACACCTCTGCTTCCCCACATCATCCTACCTACTCATAGCCGTTTACGAGGCCAGAGGTGTCTCGAAGCAAGACAGTGTCTGAACGTAACCAACCCCTTCTCTCTCTGAACGCCGCTGCTTATTTTCTTGCCCCTCCCACTTCCTTGCGCACCACACTTCTTCCCACCCAACAGTGTTCGCTGTCCCACTGTCGCGGCAAAGCCACCCGGCTGTCAACAGCGATGCCAGTCGCAGCAGTCGTCACTTGTTATATGTGAAATCGCATTGATAATCGCGCGTGATCAGCACAGGCCATTGCTATGGGCGTTCGTGTGCGATCCTATTATTACTGAAACAAATGCGCTACCTACTCACTTAGGCACCTTTTATGGCCAAGCAGTGAAATACAGCTTAATGAGCTGAAAATGCTACTCCGCACATGTGGGTGCCACATGTGAAATCTGACGGTGCACGGGCTCAGCTCAGGCGCATGCATTGGTATTCGTGAGCAGTTTTTGAAATCAGGGAGTTCGCGCTTAGTCATGCTTATCCCTGACTAGGCAGTGCTCAATTCTTAATATTTGTGAGCCACAAATGATACTAAAAGTATGTGGAAACAGCGTTTGCGAAAACTGCAACTAGTTGGCTTCATGCGCGAATAAATCGAATGCCGCACTGCCTAGCCAAGAAAAAGATGGGCACATAATCCGTTTTTTTTTTCAAGAAATGCATGCAAGCATCGCAGTCTACATGCATGCTGGGGACACGCAGCGGAATATTTTGCCTGTGGTAGCCACATTTGTGGAGAGCCATTTTCAGCACAGTGTGCTGTTTGTTCTGGCCATGGAAAGCACCTAAGCTATTTGGTAACGTGCTTATTTCAATGATCAAAATATCGCACAGGAATGTCACACACGTGCTGCCGCCATAGTTGCATAGTATCGCTTGTGTCTTTGGGCAGTGGCAACACTGAGAAGCATTGAGTGCGGTAACGTAAGCACGAGTGCGGTAACGTCGTGGTTGTCGACGGATACCGGAATTTTGGCGGAGACCAGTCGGTCGCAGCGCGTCGTCGAGGTCGTCGGGTCAGGTCGTCGACGGTCGGAGCGTCGCGGCGAATCGTCGGGTGGAGGCTCTTTACTCGGTCCAGTAGCGGCAGCCCTACCCCCGGAGGACGCCGTATTCAGTTTTCCCGACGTGGGGACGTACCTCTGAACTGGCCAGAGGATGACGGACGGCCGGGCGAAGAGAATGGCATTGAGGATTGCGATCGGGACTGTCGTCGCTGCGAGGTCGAAGATTGCACGTTATCAGCCAAGTACTGTTCGATATCCCGTGGTCTTTCACTGCAGTGTGGTCGAGGTGCGTCATGTTAAAACCCCCTTAAACCCATTCTGCGGTAGGGGCCGTGGCGGAGGATGTGGCCGGGTTCCCCGCAGTGGTAACAAAGCGGCCGATTGTTTGGCGTACGCCAAACGCGGGCTTTGCCCACGGGGGTCTGAACTCCTGCGGCACGGAGGGTACTGTTGCGATTGGATTCTGCAGGTATAGCACAGGAGCGATGGGGAAAAGGCTCGCATCGCTGGCCCGGGAATTCGTAGCGCCTCGCTGTACGTCATAACGGAGGGCGCCGGGTGTGGAGCTGGGGGTAGCTGCACAACTCGTCGGATTTCTTCGCGGACCACATCCGTTACGGCAGCGACGCTGACCTGTGGATCTTCAAAGCGAAGTTTCGCAAGTGCCTCGCGCAAAAGGCTCCTCACAAGCTCCCGAAGCTCCTCGGCGGGCAGCGAAGTAGTTGTGTACTGGGAAGAGGCTGCTACCGTATAGCCTGACGTCCGTAGTAGGCGCCCCGTTCCTGCAGAGAGCGCTCGATACCCGTTGCCTCCTTGGTGAAGTCGGACACTGTTCGTGACGGGTCACGGACCAGTCCGGCAAACAGCTGCTCTCTTACGCCACGCAATAAGTGGCGTACCATCTGGGCTTTGGGCATAGCAGGATCGGCCCGATTGAACAATCGCGTCATGTTTTCTATGAACATCGCGACGCTCTCGTTCGGCTGCTGTGATCTCGAGCGCAGGGCGATTTCAGCTGTCTCTTTTCTTTCGCTGCTTGTAAATGTCGCTAGCAGCTCTCGACGAAAAGCCTCCCAGGTGGTAAAGGAAGCTTCGTGGTTCTCAAACAACGTTTTGGCCGAGTCCTGTAGCGCAAAGTAGACGTTGCGCAGCTTGCGCTCGCCGTCCCACTCATTGAAGCCCGCCATTCGCTCAAAGCTGCCAACCAGTCTTCGACGTACTCGAACCTGTCCCCGTGGAACGGTGGCGGCGACCGAGGTGCATGAAGGACGAACTGCGGGGCACTCCCGGAATGCTGAGATGTCTGGCTAGCCGCGGTGAAGTCATGACCATTACCGGCGCTGTCAGGTGGCCGAACTCCGGTTGTAGGCCTCGCAGACGGCGGCTCGCCTTGTGGACGGGCGTTGAGTCCACGCATGGAGAACAGGCGCCAAGTGTCCTCGTAGTCAGAGTACATGGGACACTACCCAGCTGCTCCACCAAATATGTCACCGATAAACGGTTGAAGCACTCAAAACCAGGTTTGATTAGACGTGCCGGGCGTGCAAGCCAGCAGGGAGCTAGAGCGAGGAAGAAGACGAAACCTGTAGCCTCTCGAGTGCGCAAGGCATCTCAAGTCCCATCTAAAACAGTTCGGCCGTGGTATGGTGCCACTGAATTGATTGGGACTGTGGCAATATGCAACAAAAGATGAAGGGAAACGAGGGAAAGGAGGCGAGAGCTAGACGTCTAATTTTCAGACCATCAGCTAAGCGGGACAGGCGCCAGAAAATGGCTTTGGTGCAGCGGTGTTTCGCACGCGTGTGGCAGGTCTTGTCAATGTCTTCTGCTGAGTGTCACGGTGCGGAAAGGCACCTCTTGTGCTCAAGAAAAGACTTGTCTATGTGTGTTTTAAATTGCGTGGTTTCTTTCTGTGGAAGAAATTTCCGCCGAGCACACAGCTGAACAACACTTACGTTAGGCTCACAATAGCAAACACAACATAACGCGTAACTACGCAACGGCGAATGTAGCTGATGCCGCGTCAGTGTGCGTCCATTCAGTTTTGATGCAGTCTTCCTTGCGCTCTCAAACAGAAGTGGAGAGCATTCTAAGACTTCCAATAAGTGCAGGTACGTTATCGTGTGTCGTTTCTTGTTAAATGCCTCTGTGCTCCGAGCGATGCGCTTTTAATGTGTCCACATATATCTGCAGTCCTGCAATGAATTGATGGTTGCACGAATACAGCATGAGCTAGTGCAGTGGCAGTTGTCATAGAAATCCGCAAGCCAAGGCAAGCAAAGAATGCAAAGAGTTGAGAAGAGAACAACCGGAAAGAAAGAAAGAGGAAATAGAAAGCAAAATCTTGCCGAGAGAGTGAACAGAAAATAATGAAGTACAAAAGAGGAGATGAACAAGCGGATCCTAGAGAATTCAAGCAAGCAGAGACAATGTAGAAAAAGAGGCAAAAAATAAGGTGAAAACAGTGAAGAAGAACAAGGGGGAACTGTAGCGAGATTGAGGTTCATGGCGACTGTTCAACAGTCAAGTTTTTCTTGGCAGCTCACAAGTTCTATAATAATTGAGGACATTGACATTCGCATGCCATGATGATGTTGATGATGCGGTGCAGATTACAGTCAAGCACGGCTCGGCTGTGGGAGCTGTGATTAACAGATGGAATGTCCATATTATATTGCTGCTGATACAATTCATATTGATGCTCGTGTTGATCGAGCTGCACAGTAGAGTGACTTCATAAAGCGACATGCACTGACAAAATATGCTTGTACGCGGAGCATTGACTTCGATGTACTTCGATAAAAGTTTCTCTCAGAGGTATGCTTTCTGCATTACAGTTATCCGCTGACCAGTACAAGGAGGTCACTGGTTTCAGTGTTCAGTTTTTATCTGCATCACGTAATTGTTTCTTATTATACGTAAGTAACCGTGCAATTATAAAACTGGCATAGTTTGAATATTGTAAGGGAAGACTTCAAGGGAGACGTTTATTCCAGCCTGCTGGCAAAGACGTGCTCCCAGCGAACAGCACCAAGCGATGACGATGGGAACGTACAGTGCATGAAAAGAGGATGAAGTCGCAGCCAGAGAGGCGACGACGACGAAAGCGCATAAAGTGCTTACACTAACTATATCCGCCACACAACAACCGCCACCACCTTGATCTACTGATCGAGCGGTGAAGAAGTCTGTAGCTCCGCGTTATAGGCCTCGCCTCGCCTCGCCAGGCAACTTCCTGGAAGCTCTGCTCTGATGGGAACGATCGGCTAAGTTTCGGGTGGCTGGTTGTGGCCTTTTCTCTCTGCGTCTTTGCGCTGTAAGGCAGTAAGCCCGGGATATGTCAACCCAGTCTCCCGGCCAGGGGAGCTCCCTCTGGTCGGCTTCTCTGCCCACTGATCTCCTGCCGTTGGAAGCTTTTTTGCGCAGTGGTGTCGGCAGTATCCCTGTCGCGCTGGTGCCTAAGGATGGTGGTGCAATCAAGATGATCAACCCTGGTGCTGTTCAGGCCGCCCTCCAGTCGGCGACTTCTCATAATGAGTCAATCTCAGAGCTACGCCAGTTTGGACGCGGCGGGATTCTGTGCAGATCGCCAGACCTTGCCTGTGTAAGAGATCTGCTAAACTCTTCATCCTTTGCCTCCCTTCGGGTAAGTTCCTTCATCCCTTCACATCTGGCGTGCACGAAAGGTATTGTACGAGGCGTAGACTCTTCCCTGTCTTCGGCAGAGACTCTTGAGCTTCTGTCGGCTGCAGGTGTTATTGCTGTACACCGCTGTAGCCGGGATGTAAACAACTTGCGGATGCCCACTGAATCAGTGATTGCTACGTTTGCCGGCACTTCCTGCCTCTCTGAAATCAAGGCATGGCCTCTAATTTTTCGGGTAGACCCGTTATCATCTCGGCCTCTGCAGTGTAACAACTGCTGGCGCTATGGACATAGCGCCGGCGGTTGCAAATCCAACTTGAGGTGTTGCAACTGTGGGGATGGTCATTCAACGAGCACCGGCACTGAGAAGAATGAGAAGTTTTGCCTTTGCGGGGGTGCCCACTCTGCAAGCTACTCAAATTGTCCCTCTCGAGCTCAGGAAATCCAAATTCTGGAGATAATTGACAGAAAACGCTGTTCGCGCCGTGACGCTATATCAGAGGTCAAAGAACGTGCCCACGGTTATGCCGGTGTGACAGCTCGGCAAGGTGTCATGTTAGACTGAAAGCTGTCCCAGGCAATTGCGGCTGCTGTGGAGGCTTCCATGTCTAAAATGGTAGAAAAGATTGTCGCAAGTGTGTCGGAGGGCCTTACGAACGTTCAATCGACTCAACTTACACATGCCGTGCAGGCCGGTTTGGCACCTCTCCCGACAGCAATTTCCTCTCCTCCTATCCGGTCTACAATTCCAGTAGCATCACAGCCCCAGGAACAAACTTCTGCCCCTTCCGCTGTACCTACCTTGGGTACTTCGAGGGATGTTGGTATAATCTATGATTCCGAGATGGTGGAGCCTGATGCGCGGCTTCTTAAGCGCAGCGGGTCCTTCATGTCTCATTCGTTGGCTTCTCTGGGCACCCAGCCCAAATCAAAGAAGTAGCAGCTTGCCACTATACCCAAGGATACCATTTTGGAGCAGGCAGTTGCTGCTGCTAGGCTTTCGCAACCATAGCGTCGTTGCGAGTTCTGCAGTGGAACTGTCGCTCTATTCTTTCCGCTTCCACAGATTTACACTGGATTTCTACCCAGCTTAATTCGGATGTCATAATTCTGCAAGAAACGTGGTTTTCAACCGACAAACATTTTCATATAAATAATTACCGTTCATTTCGCCTAGACCGCCATTCAAGAGGAGGGGGTTTACTAACTTTAGTCTCTTCAAAATTTTGCCACACGGCTATGGTATCTTTTCAACAAATGTCTCCTGACTGAGATTTTGGCACTAGACTGTACTTCCTGGGTGCTCTCCATTTTCAATAGCAAATTGTTATTTCCCCTATGGAGTCCAGAATGTTAGACCTCTGGACTTACTCGCTAACTGTAAAAACCTAGTTCTCGTGGCTGGGGACTTCAATTCCCACCATGTGTCGTGGGGTTTTAGGACTAATACATGCGGCAAGCGCC
Source organism: Amblyomma americanum (assembly GCF_052857255.1). Classification (NCBI taxonomy): domain Eukaryota; kingdom Metazoa; phylum Arthropoda; class Arachnida; order Ixodida; family Ixodidae; genus Amblyomma; species Amblyomma americanum. The sequence continues at coordinate 90,707,326 of NC_135499.1, read as the reverse complement.
TTTGGGACTGTGTTTCTGATCACAACCTGATGTGCTTAAATTCAGGATCGGCCACTTATCTTTGCTCACACACTCAATCTGTTTTAGATCTCACTTTCATTAGTCCTGGAATTGGCGTAACGAATTGGTCGACTGTTGATAGCGGCACCTCAAGTGACCATATACCTATTCATTTTGATATCATATGTAGTGTTACTCCGGCGTCTTCTCAGTTGCGGTCACATGTAAATTATGACAGATTTAAAACGGCGTTGCGCTCTGCCCTTGCTTCAGTGTCTAACATCGCCGAGGCCCAACAGTCAGCAAGCATATGTCTGGCTACAGAGGAAAGCCGTAAAAAGTCTGAGTTCTTGGTGAGGTCAACAAAAGAATTCTTCTAACTGGTGGAATGCGGACTGTACAAGAGTTTACAGGCGGAGGAAGGCAGCATGAAAAAAGTTTCTTCATAACCAATGCCCGAATAACTGGAGTGATTATAAATTTATTGCAGCCACCTTTAAGCGCACAGTTTCTCGCGCGAAGGAAAGATATGATTCGGAACACTTCGATTATCTTTCAAAGGCGGGCAACCGACGTGCACTGTTCAGTTTTCTACGGTCTAGAAAACAACTCATGGCCTCTCATAATTTTCAGTAATTAGTTATGTCACCTGAAGAAGCTATCCAGGTGGTTGAATTAATTGCCACAGGCCTGCAAAAGCGGTTCTCGTCTTTACCACCATTGCGCCCAATGTTGTTTGCACCAGTCGTGCCAAATGATAATGCCTCACAAGTAAATCTATCAGAGCTTTCACAAGTTGTCCAGAGATTGCCAGCTGCTGCTCCTGGTCCTGATGGTGTTACTACAAAGATGCTCAAGATTCTCTTTGAAGAGTCTCCCAACTCCTTATTGCACCTAATAAACTGCTCTCTCAAACACGCTTGGATACGTTCTGAGTGGAAGCTGTCCAAGGTGATCCCTTTACTTAAAAATCAGGGTGGAGGCTTTGCATTGGATAATATTAGGCCAATTTCTTTAACATCAAATGTGGTAAAGTTGATAGAAAGGGTGTTGCTAATTCGGGTGTCAGCCATTGTGGACCGCAAAACTATACTCAGCCCGTGCCAACTCGGTTTCCGGCCACGGTGTTCGATATGGAATGTACATACTGATCTTGAGAGCAGAATTCTCCTTGCTCGTCGTCAACGCCTGGTCGCGGCTTTGGTTACGTTAGACGTCGCCAAAGCTTACGGCAGTGTAGAACACTCCATTCTGATACACAGGCTACAGTCTCTTCAACTTCCAGATTATATAATTGCATTGATATCTGCATTTCTTTATAACAGGCAATTCTTTTGCGTCCATAATGGTTTTCATTCAGAGAGGTGCAGACAAACGCGAGGTGTACCGCAAGGAGCTGTTCTTTCTCCTGTGCTCTTTAATATTCTGTTGAGCTCAATTCCTCTCCACCGCCATGTACGCACTTACGTCTATGCGGACGACATTGCGTTTTTTGCTGCTGCGCCGGATATACATTCCCTGTATGGTCTGTTGCAGTCATATATGAATACACTTGAGCACTGGTTGAGCGCATTACACCTGAAGTTAAATGTTGGCAAGTGCGCTACCCTTGTTTTCCCTATATACACTCCTGTAGCAGTCTCTCTCACTTTCCAGTTAAAAATAATACCGCAGGTTCAATCCCTAAAATACCTAAGGGTCATTTCTGACAACAAACTCACCTGGCGACCTCCCATTGACCATGTCGCGGCGAAAGGGGCTCGTGCCGTGGGCATGTTCCGGAGATTATGTCATCACCGGTACGGCATGCGCAGAGATTCGCTATTAATGATCTACATAATGTATGTCAGGCCAATTTTAGAATTTGGATCAGTGTTGTTTTCAGGCTCGGCTACATATAAACTTCGTCCTCTCGTTCTTATAGAGAGGGAAGCACTTCGCATGTGCCTCGGCCTTCCAAAATTTGTGGCTACCAATGTGCTGTACCTTGAAGCCCGCATTCCGCCTCTCTTATCACGACTTCAATTTTTAACTGTGCAAACTTACCTCACGATCTATGAATCCCATTTCCACTGTTCCCAAAGCATTTTCTGTTGTCAGCTGACCTCCTTTTTTGGTGTCCCCTGGTCTCGTTTCAATTCCCCTCAGGTAGTGTTTGTGCAAAGATTACTTCAGCCTTTAGATGTAAACATTTATGATACCCTTCCTGCGCTTCACAATAGCCCCGCTATCCACTTTTGCCACCGAGTATTTTTAATGGTCTTCTAGAAGATCATCTGACGACCCTACCTACAGATATAGCAATAGCCACTGACGCATCGCAATGCAATGAAAAACCAGTTGTGGTAATATATTGCTCGCATTTAGACTGGTCCTTTTCACTGCGCCTTTCAGATTTCACCCCTATTTTTCAAGCAGAGTTTCTAGCAGTTGTACTTGCTCTGCGCAAGCTAGACTCTTCTATTACAGCAGTTGCAGTAATTACTGATTCTTTATCTTTGTGTTCGTCCCTCGCTGCACATGTTGACTGTCCCATTTTAACAACTTTCTTATCCCTACTTCCTCCGCATTTGAGCCTTGTTCATTTAGTATGGGTTCCCGGTCACAGCAGTGTGACAGTAAATGAGATTGATGAAAATCTCGCAAAGGCTTCCCTCAGCGGCCCCGTGTTGCCAATCATCCTGGCTACAGCCTATATTACAGCATCTAGATTTCGGCGACGTGCGTTTTTAAGCACGCAAGGCACAACGCTTTTAACATCGACGGATTATGAGCACCTTAAATATTATTGTAACAGGAAAATTTGTTGCTCTCGGCAGCTTGAAGTATCACTGACGAGGCTGCGCTGCCGCATCCCCCCTCTAAATTTCGATTTACACAAGTCGGGTTTGGCGCTCTCTCCCCTTTGTGCATTTTGCCGTGAGCCTGAATCTATAGAACATTTTTTGCTCTATTGTCGCTGATTCAACTCTGAGAAAAAGGTTGCCGGATGAGCTCTTGCAGCATCTTGGCCTTAGTTTGAGCAGCCCGCTCTTGCTATCGTTTGGCGCCACCACATTTGGGTTCAGCCGGAGATCTGTTTGTACCGCTGTTCTAAATTTCCTGATAGAATCTCACCGACTGCCTTGCTAAGTGTTCCAAACTTTTCTTTTCAATAAATTATTACATTTTGACTTAATCATTATTTAATCCCTCTCTTTATTCTTATTCTTATAATTTTGAAATCAAAACTCTCATCCCTTTTCTGTTCATGAGGAACAATTCATCGGTGTTGTGCTCCCACGTGCTTTTCCTTTTTATTACCTGCGTTCAGGTGAACAGCCACCCGATTCTTGGCCAATCCCCCAGTGTGGGTATGTGCCATATTTTGATAGGCTAACAACAACAACAACCCGCGCGGTCAGAAGCGGCCAGCCTGGCCGCGATTAGTCCAGTGCAAAGCGCCGAATGAAAGGCTTCAGGTGGGAGATGTGGACAATTTCAGTCCCGCGGTAACGGCGGTCCGGGGGAGGATCAACAGGGGTGACGCGGTAGTTCACGGGCGAAGTTTGGTTGAGCACCAAGTAGGGACCAATAAAACGAGGCTGAAACTTGTCACAAAGACCAGGCGTCCGGAGAGGTGTAGAAAGCAAGACTTCGTCTCCAGGATTGAACGACACAACGCGGTGCGTCATGTCGTAGTGACTCTTGCGATCCTCCTGGCAGGCGTGAGTTTTCACGCGAGCAAGGTGGCGGCATCGGGCCACGCGAGAGAGAAATTGTTCGGGGAGAGACGGTGAGGAGCTCGCAGGCGTCGAGAAGAAAGAGGCGTCGAGAAGGGTAGTGGGAGAACGGCCGTACACGAGGAAAAACGGGGAGTAACCAGTGGTTCATTGCAACGTGGAATTGTAGGCAAAAGTGACGAAAGGAAGGACTGTGTCCCAATTCCGGTGGTCAGGTTCGACGTACACAGCAATCATATCTGAGAGGGTGCCATGGAACCGCTCTGTAAGACCATTGGTCTGGAGATGGTAGCTGGACGTCATCTTGTGAAGTGTAGAAGAAGCTTGCAGAACTTCGGCAACAACGGTCGAAAGGAACGTCCGGCCGCGGTCACTGAGAAGCGCCTGAGGGGCGCCATGGCAGAGCACGATGGATTGAAGAACGAAGGAGGCAACTTCGGGCGCCGAACCATCAGGCAAGGCTGCGGTCTCGGCGTAGCGTGTGAGATGGTCGATGGCAGTGACTATCCATCGATTACCTCGTGTAGTGCGAGGAAGCGGGCCATACAAGTCGATGCCGACGACGGCGAACGGCGTGGCGGGGCATGGTAGAGGCTGCAGATGTCCAGCGGCAGGTGAAGTCGCCCGTTTTCGGCGCTGGCAGAGCGGGCAAGATGCGACGTATTTAGCTACGCTGGAGGAAAGGCCAGGCCAGAAGAAACGGCTCTTCACGCGGTCATACGTTTAGTGAAACCTAAGTAACCGGCTGTCGCGTCATCGTGGAGGGCCTCCAAAATACGGGAGCTAAGTGTACGTGGCACCTCGGGAGCCCAGCGGGTGCCATCAGGGAAGTAAAAGTAGCGGCAGAGCACATCATTTTCGAGTTTTAACAGGGCAAGCTGCCGGCGGAACCGAGCGGTAGGAGGGTAGGAAGCTCCCGTGAGACGGTCGATTAGGGAGCGGCAATAAGCATCGTTGCGTTGGTTCGATGCAAGGTCGTTTAAATCGTCAGATGTGACGCATGGGAGTGCGGCGAGGTGCTGAAGAGCTTGCTACGATGAGGAGGCGCTGTGAGATGTGAAAGGTGGGGTGGAAGACAGACACGAAGAGTCCAGAAGAGGGCAACAAGAAAGAGCATCGGCGTCTCGATGTGTGCGACCGGACTTATACGTGGCGTCAAAATGGCATTCTTGGAGACGAAGAACCCAGCGGCTAAGGCAGCCAGTCAAGTTTTTCAAGCTAGACAACCAGCATAAAGCGCGATGGTCTGTGACGACCGTGAAGTGGCGACCGTAAAGGTACGGGCGAAATTTATGCACTGCCCAAACGACGGCAAGACATTCCTGCTCAGTGATAGCGTAGTTACGTTCGGCAGGTGTCAGAGTGCGGCTGGCGAGCGCAATAGCTCTTTCGCGAGAAGTAGTATCACGCTGCAAAAGAACAGCACCAAGGCCGTGGCCGCTAGCGTCAGTGTGTAGAATGGTTGGAGCAGCATCGTCGAAATGGCCAAGGACAGGGTCGGAGGTGAGAGCTTGCTTTAAGGCTTGAAAAGCACTTTCGCATTGCTCAGTCCAAACGAAAGCACTGTGAGCAGCGAGGAGCTGATGCAATGGCGCGGCAATGGTCTAAATATTTCGTATAAAGCGCCGAAAATAAGAGGACAGACCGAGGAAACTACGCAGTTCTTTAGTGTGCTGGGGACGGGCAAAGTTCAGGACAGCGGCAAGCCTGTCAGGGTCGGGTCGAATGCCGTCCCGGCTGACGAGGTGGCCTAAAATTGTGATTTTCTTCCTGGCGAAATGCACTTTTTCGTATTTAGTTGAAGGCCAGCAGAAGCAAGGAATGTGAGCACTTCATCGAGGCGGCCTAAGTGTTCTCGAAAAGTTGAAGAGAAGATAACAATATCGTCCAGATAGCACAAGCAGGTTTTCCATTTCAGGCCGCGAAGGACGGTATCAATCATGCGTTCAAAAGAAGCAGGAGCGTTACACAGTCTAAAAGGCATAACATTAAATTCGTAAAGGCCGTCAGGAGTAGCGAACGCGGTTTTTTCCTTGTCGGCTTCATGCATGGGGATCTGCAAATAACCAGAACGGAGATCTAGGGTCGAAAAGTATTCAGCTCCTTGAAGAGAGTCGAGGGAGTCATCAATCCGGGGCATAGGGTAAACGTCCTTACGAGTGATTTTGTTGAGGGCAGGGTAATCAACACAAAAGCGCACTGACCCATTCTTCTTCTACCCGCCGCGGTGGCTCAGTGGTTAGGGCGCTCGACTACTGATCCGGAGTTCCCGGGTTCGAACCCGACCGCGGCGGCTGCGTTTTTATGGAGGAAAAAGGCTAAGGCGTCCGTGTGCTGTGCGATGTCAGTGCACGTTAAAGATCCCCAGGTGGTCGAAATTATTCCGGAGCCCTCCAATACGGCACCTCCTTCTTCCTTTCTTCTTTCATTCCCTCCCTTATCCCTTCCCTAACGGCGCGGTTCAGGTGTCCAACGATATTTGAGACAGATACTGCGCCATTTCCTTTCCCCAAAAACCAATTAAAAAAATCCTTCTTCTTCACCAAAACCACCGGGGAAGACCAGGGACTGGCGGAAGGGCGAATAATGCCTCGGCGGAGCATATCACTCACATTGTCCTCGATGACTTTGCGTTCAGATAAGGATACAGGGTACGGTCGGCGGCGAACAACCGAGGTACCCTCGGTCACGATGCGGTGCTCTGCCACAGAAGTCTTGCCCAGGGTAGAGGAAGCTACATCAAAAGATCCCTGGTGCTTGAGAAGCAAGTCTAGTAACTCTTGCCGTTGCGACGCTGGGAGATCTGGATTGATGGTGGCAGAGAGGACGGAGAGAGAAACATCCGCGGAGGGAGGCGACGAGGAGGAGGGTACGGTAAGTACGACGAAGGAAACCGGGTGCATGTCCAATGTGCAGGAAAAAGAAGTGCCTTTGGGTAATACTAGAGGTTCACTAGAACTGTTCAAGGCAGCGACGACGGCCGACCCATTTTCAAACCGAATCAGGCTAGGCGGCAAGGCAAGGCCCCTGATCATATGTCTAGCAGAAGGCGCGATGAAGACATCCTCATGGACGATGGTATCAGAAGTAAGTCGTACAAGATCTTGACCCCCAGCGGGCAAAACCGTATCAGCAGCGGCAATGAGGCGATGGCAGTGCTCGAGGACTTCAGCTGATGGGTCGCTCTCGGTCATGTGCACGATGCGGTCACGGCATGAAATAAAAGCACTGACAGAAGACAAGAAATCCCAACTAAAAATCATAAGGTAAGCGCACGGAGAAAGCACAGCAAATTGTACGTGATGACGGCGTCAATATAAACCCGAACAGTGCACTTAGCGGATGGGCGAATGATGACGTCGTTAGCGCCACGCAGGGAAGGTTCATCGTATGGCGTTTTCACCTTCATTAAGCGAGAACACAAGTCTTCGTGAATAACAGAAACTGCAGCACCCGTGTCAATCAACGCCTCTATCTGTAAACCTTCAACCCACACTGAGACCATATTAGACGGGCGCTCCGGAGGTATTTGTCGGTATCCGAAGCATGCAGCCTTCCCTCCAAAAACTTCAGCAGCTAGTTTTCCGAGCGCAAGTCAGGCGCCGCATAGGCCGGCCGAAGCGGAGAAGAGCGGCGGAATGGCGAAGGGGATCGAGTTCTGGTGGGCCGATAACCACGAGGGCGAGCAGAGGTGGGGGGAGGTGAAGAAGAACGTCCCAGAGAGTCAGGGAAGGCATGGCGTTGAGGAGAGGGCGCACGAGTAGAGTAGCCGCTTTGGAAGGCCGCATACCCGCGACGTTCGTCTTGTAGGCGCCGGCGGCAGAAGCGAGAAATATGGCCCCGGAAGCCGCAATAATAACAAATCGGGCGGCTGGGGCGCCAGGGCGAAGAGAACGCTGGCGTTGAGGCTTGATGTGCTAAAGCGGTGACATGGTCGCGGGGCGGCGCTGGCGTTGGAGGCGGACGAATGACAGGTGGCATGGCAGCGACCTGAGCGTACGTGGGTGGAGGGAAAATAGCAGGGGTGTCCGGTGCCAGAGAGCAGGCTACTGAGGCCAACTTTTCTTTGATGATGCTGCGAAGGCCAGCACCAGTAGAGGACGGAGCAGAAGGCGCAGATACGGTGAGGCACGGAGAACCGTGAGCGCGAAGCTCCTCACGAATGAGCGCACGAATGAGGGCACGCAGTTCGGAGTCGGCCAGCAAAAAGGAGGCAGCCGGGTCAGGTTGTAAACGGACAGATTGCAGCTGATCGAGGCGCTGACAGGTCGCGATGATATCATCGACGGTAGTAGGGTTTTGGACGGCAAGGGCATTGAACGCCAGAGAGCCGATACCCTTCAGGACGTGGCGAACACGGTCAATCTCGGTCATGGTGTCATTAACACGGCGGCAGAGAGAAAGCACATCCTCAATATAGGAAGTGTGACTCGGCAGGGTGCTGGATGCGGTCAGCAAGCTGCTTCTTAGCGACTTCAGATCGAACAGCCGGAGAGCCAAAAATCTGTCGCAACTGCTGCTTGAAACTTGTCCAGTCGGGAATATCCGTCTCATGATTTAAGAACCATGTCCGTGCAACGTCAGTTAAATAAAAGGACACATTCAGGAGTTTAATGGAATCGTTCCAGCGGTTGAACGAACTCGCGCGGTCGTAGTGGTCAAGCCAGTCATCCACGTCGTCGCCGCGGAGGCCGGCAAACATCTGGGGGTCGCGTTGACGGCTGCTCACGGTCCAAGTTGCGAGGGCAGCAGAGGGCGAGCGGGAAGAACCCGGGCCTTCGGCGTTCTCCTTTTGCGGCATGACGGCGAGAGTACACAAGCGACGACCGGAACGCAGCTCCAGCGAGAAGCGGGGAAAGAGGATACGGGGGATCCAAGGAGCACCTCCACCACGTGTAAGGGAAGGCTTCAAGGGAGACGTTTATTCCAGCCCGCTGGCAAAGACGTGCTCCCAGCGAACAGCACCAAGCGATGACCATGGGAATGTACAGTGCATGAAAAGAGGATGAAGTCGCAGCCAGAGAGGCGACGACGACGAAAGCGCATAAAGTGCTCACAATATCTTGGTTTCCTGGATGGCGTTCAGTTTCGAAGAAGCTTCGAGGCTCTGTGCTGCGGAGACGGCAAGCCAGGAGAGTTGGTGTTATGTCCTCGTCGTTCTGGTCTCCTCGTGTCTCGCCCATTTTCGAAGTTGCGTCTCTAAAAAAAGTCGTTTAAACATGATATGTGGAAAGTGCCAGTTTTGTTTTTCCTGTAGGTGTGGCCGCAGCCCCTCTTCAGGCACTTTCGTTCCTTTGAACTTTTAAAAAATATTATTTATAGTTCACTGAAAGGGGGTGTTATTCATGCATTCATTTTATGCTATCTGTATATCGTACCCATAAAGAAACTGTGATATAATCAATTTTGAGTGAAGCGTCAGTTGCGTTGCAAGCGACTTTTATTAGGCGTTTATAAAAAAATATTAAGGTTAAGTATGTAGAAGCGCATCCGACAATTAACGTCAAATGGACTACTAATACTTCTCCTTTAGGCGTATGGTAGTACTGAATCTGTCGAGGTAGCAGTGAAATCGACTTCATTCTGCACCAGCCTATTACGGGTAGACGCAGTAAGAGTTGCACCACTGAGCTCCACCGTGACAGCGACATGGCGGCCTGCAATTACCGATGCCACAGAGCTGCAATAGAAAAATAATGATTTATTAGCGCCAGAAATGTATTTTTGTCATTTTTGACATGCTGCAGCGTCAACTACTCATTGCTTCCTTTGCGAACAAATAAGATTTATAACGAAAGAGTAATCCTAAACAAAGTAAACCTCGTAGTTGTAGAACTGGGTAGCTTTGCAATCTGCACTGCATATATCAATCAACTGTAAGGAGCTTTTCTCCATATGAATTGAATGATTCTTATGTCGCTTAGGGTGTGTTCTGTGATGTGGAGATTTTTATGCCTATGCAAAAAATAGAAGGGTAGTTTTTTCCATGTTGTCAACGGAACCATACGAAAAACGAAAAACTGGGAGCGTGGCTTCACAGGTTTACAGGGGAGTAAGGAGGATGGGCACGCTCGGCAGATTGTCGGCAGTATGAGTAAAAACCGTTACAGAAACAACGCCATGTGCCCTCATCGTCGTCAATGTATCTGTTTCACTGAGCCGTCGCAGTGGCTAAGTGGTTATGGTGCTCGGCTGCACACCTGAAAGACGCAGGTGCAAGCCGTGCCACGGCGGTCGCATTCTAATGAAAGCGAAACGAGGGAGGCCCGTGTGCGGTGCGATGTATGTGTACTCTAAGGAACTCCAGGTGCGCGAAATTACCTGTAACCCTACGCAACAGCGTCCTTGTTAGCCCGAGTCACTTTAGGCCATAAAACTTTAAACAAAAAAAATTGACAATTTGTTTCTTCGCACTTGGATCTAGGTGCGCACCTCTCGTTCTTTGCTCTGCCCCATCCCATGAGAGAAGGTAACATACATAAATCTAGAAGCGAAATAGAACGAAAGTATTGCCTAAATTCTTCCTCTTCAAAATAAAGCTATTCCGTTACTTCTGAATCATATAGTCGTCACCGTTGAGCAGGATGATGAGAATTGTAACATGCTGAGAATTTCACCACACGCGTTGGCTGATGTAAGAAGTTAGGGTCATCTTGCTAACTGGTATCGTAGCAAACTAAGCCTCAAAAGGTAACTTTCACTAATAAAGGAAGGAAACATAAGCTTTGTCTTGGCTTCCCGTAAAATGAGCGACCCAAAATTATGGACGAAGACACAGAAACAGACGGGACGGGATCAGCCTCCGTACTGTCTACCTCTTTATCTTCTTCCATGTTCGCCTGAGCTAGCGGTAAGGCTTACAGATTAAAAAAAACATTTTCTCTTTGCCTGCAGCCAGCTAGACGTGCAAGAATAAAATATACATGGCCGTTACTGCATCGCTCCCGTGTTTCAAACCGACGGCAGCGCGAACAGATGAGCTTTGCTGGCCACTGCACAAGAGCACTATGCTATCACTTTGTTTCTTTCAGTACCGTATTCATTACAGTCATACAATGTTTCATGTACATGGGCTGTTTACACTTTAGGAGAACAGTGGCAAAATCAACACTATCTATAACACGACACGCCTAAGCAACCAAGCACGAAGAAAGAGGCAATGATGAGCACGTCAATGAGTGCCACTCCGATTCGAACTTGTCCTGGGAATACATTTATTTCAGGCGCACAATCATTCCATGTGACATAGTCTTTTACAGAAAGAAAAGATTCGGAATGTTGGCCAATATCCTGTGTTTTTCATATACTGTGTGTCCCAATCAAAAAGAACATGCCTAAGGGTTCATCCAAAAATGCCGCTTCAGTGAGATATCGTACCGAATACACTCTAAGTTTATTTTATTGTCAATTGTAAGATATCCCAGAAGAGTATTGCCTTTTTTCAATTGATTAAGCAATAAATCATTTCTGGATCATCACAAAGCCGGCAATTACGGGTATACACACAAAAAGGCCCTCTTTCTTTAAACATATTTTAACTGGTAATGTATCCTTTAATAGGTTACAAAAATATCTTTGTACACATCGAGAAGGACATTTTATATACTCTTTTCAGTACGTTGAGTCCCACGAAACCAAAATATTTAGAGTGGTACATAGGCGAAAAGAAGATAAAACAAATTCAATCCTTGTATAACCGTGTTCTCGGCACTGAGAACAGAATTTTAGGGAACAAACGAACAGCCAAATATAACTAACGCATTACCCCACAAATACGAATAATCAGAAACTTAAAGACAAAATGAGGTTTGGTAAAACATAAACATAATTGACTTGCAAAAATGCACGCCATTTGATGTGTGTAGCATAAAGAAAAATAAATGAAACGTCTGACATTTCTGACATTTAAAGCGGGCTAAACCTAGGGTACCCGCGCCTGCAGGACGGAAAAGGTCATCATGCCTTATAGATTCAAAAATGAAACCCCCACCAACGTATCCGAAACTCTGTCGAAACGCTGGATTTTGTGCAATTAATTATTTGGAGTATATATTAGATTTCAGTGGGGAGAAACTGATTACATTCGGTCACTGTGACAAAAATTGAGAGACCATGGAAAACCAAAGTCTGAGCATAGCACTTTAGAGTTGGCACGCGGCCTTTACTGTAATGTGCACTGTTTTCACGGGCACTCAAAGGGTTGCCAATCTACCTGGGAGTATACGTGTCCACTGCGCTCCAATATATGAAGCAGATGTTCCCCACATACCAAACCAGAGACCACAACTCTTAGAAGAATTAAATAGATCTCCATTCACTGAACCGAAGCCTTCTGGCAAATGCGGTAAGCGAATAGCCTCGTGGATGCTAGGCTTAAACATCAATGCCATTTGCATCAGCTAATACCTCAAGTTCGTGTCCCATATTACTCAAACGATTGAAGAATGTAGTTTTATAACACTTATGCAAAATGGCTGTAAGCGTAGTATGAACAGGAACAAAGGAAAGTGGGCAACCCTGTTTCAGAGAGGACTGTGTGCGCACTATATAGGCTCAATACGAACTGGTTGTGAGTGGCAGCCATTTAGAATGAAGCGCGTGAAAGAGATTTTGTCACAAAGGTCTATCCCAGTAGAAAAAACTGAACCAAGAATGACGTGATTTAAAATAGAGAAAAGGAATGAATGAGACAGTCGATCGATTGCCACAACTGATCACACCTTGTGTTTAACTGTAGTCTCTCTCTGTCGTTGTTAAGGACTTTCAAAATCTTTCTCGCGCTGCCCATTTCAGACCGTCGTCATCATCAATTTCCATCGATGCGCATTGCATTCAAAACGCAAATATATAGCAGTGGCTTCTTAAAATGCCTTAACCGGTCCAAAAATTTTATAGCTCTGTGCCACGGAAGTACCCTAGTCACAATTTCGCCGTTCCTTGCTTGAAGACTGAGCTTGAAGCCCTAGACCCCAACCGCAAGCCGAATGAATCGTGAAGTGCTAGCGGAGATGCTTCGCATTTAACCAAGTTAGTTAAATTGGTTGCATTTTTTCTGGGCCAGTAACCGGTCGTAACTAGCTTCCTCACGTCAAATGGGGGCGCATTGCTAATGCAGATGTGTAGCTCTACCGCGCAACCAATTCTTACCATCCCGGTGCTATTCAAAATTAGCCTAGCTATATGAGTGGAAGCACCCTGTTTTGTATCGGGGTGATGATAATAAGTAACTGCTTTTCTGCGAAATGTCATTGGTTTACCAGTTCTGCTCTCTTTCTGGACTCCTCACTTCCTTTCTCCGCAATCCTATACTTGCATCTTACTTCGTTCAAAATTATGTAAGATGAGTATGTCCAGGCTCATATCTAAATCCCCGCGCATCCCGGATTTCTGTGAGGGCCTCTTGACCTGAGGGCTGGATGGTCTCGCACAGGATAAAAATATGTTCCATCGTTTCTCGGTACTGCTTACAGCAAGAGCAAATATCATTGCTGGTGTAAAATGTTGACCCGCAACTCACTGTCCTCAAATTCCGAGCATTTATCTGAAGAAGTGAAGCGCTTACATTGAAATTCATAGAAACGTAATTACCACGTGAGATACAGGTACTCTTTCCTCCCAAAATATGCGCCCTGTGTATGTGCGTGTATGGGTAAGCGGGCATGTGTGCTTGTTTCATTCTGACAGATCTAGTACGTGCATTGCAAGGAGAGTCACAGTTTATTTGCAGAGTATTGCCATGATCGACAATGCAAAAAGTATATATTGCACATCTGACAATGTATCGTGTCAGAATACATTGCACCACTGAATACACTAGCACCCGTTCGCGCGCAAAAGAAGAAAAATATAAATGAGAAACAATCATATATAGATCAAAAGAGTCTTCATAAGAATGCGCACTGAAACCTGAATTGATACATCAATTATAAAACATATATATCGTTACTATGGTAATCAGATGATGCCTCAGTCCAAGTTAGAGAGCCGTTTCGTGAAATCCACATAGTTCACTGGACTGGGTTTTCGTTTCGTGCGCAATAAATTTCGAAATTAAATACAAAGCACAGGGCACACATCACAATGACTCCAAAAGCTCGAAGGTATGTGAAGCCCCCGCCCACCAGTATCGCCCTTCAGGTGAGGCACCCACAAGTAAAATTTCCTCTTCCACTTGCAAGCCTTGGCCCTCCACCCAACCTGTACGCATCGCCTACCCATATACCTTCACTCTTTTGCAACCTCGGCTCCGGAAGCCCGGAGAAGCAACTATCTCCCAGTGCTTTGGCGATAAAGACAGCCGTATTTGGCCGATGATATATATACCTTGAAAATCAATGTCTTGCGCTCTTAGATGATTAATAAGTTAGAATATTGGCAGGTTATTATTAGCGGAATATTTAAAATGCAGTGACCACAAGTTATGGGTGTATGCAGACTTTGCTTTTCTAGATTTGAGAGGATTTGGTGAGGCCCTTATCTCAGCTGTGTGACACATTCGCTGTAGTCTTACCGCTCGAATATTATTATATGAAAAAAGCTCGGTTTGAAGGCCACTTAGTACACAAAGAGGTACCAGACCCGCGGCTTTTAATTCCTAGTTTCGGATAGCGAATGCACGGCTACAACACTAGAAAAAAAGGCTTAGCTAGTCTTCGCACCTTCTTTTTTAAGGCGTAAGCCTTTCTTGGCTGTTGAGTTGCGTGGACGAAAGATGGCCGCAAAGTGTCTGCACGAACTGCGAATCATAAGTTGTATGGTAGTGAAAATCTATTGTGAAGTTGATTAAGCAACAGTTGATAAGCACCATAAAGTAATTATAGTAGTGAGAGTTAGTGATAATGATAGCAACTGATAGTGGCAGTGCTAGATGGATAATGGTAGTGATGGTATTGATGCTGACAAAGCTACTGATAGCGATCGTAATAATGACAGTTTCTAACATGAATAATTAGTAATGTGTATAATCAGTTAGATAGTGATATTTATGATGACAGTGATAGTGATAGCTGGTGACAGCGATGATAATGATAATGGTGATGTTAGAAGTGATGATAGTAATCAAGATAGGGATGTACAAAAAGGCCGTGGGTTCGAGTCCCTCAAAGGTCGTGGGTTTGAGCCTCTCGGAAAAGTAGTGCATTCAAGTTTCCGAAGGTCATAGGTTCGAGCCGTGGAAGGAACAAAACAATGAAGAGAAGGAGGCAAAGAAAAGATAAAAAGGAATGGCTTTCGCATTTCCGCTCTTAGGCACACTTAGGTGCAATCCTCTAGTTTTTATTTCTTTCGGTATGTTATCTATTGTATTTTAATGAACATCGAGGGGACTTACAGATACCATTACTAGTAACGCAATTTATAGCATAAATTTAAAAAATTTAATGAACAGAGTGGACCTCCCTAGTTCATCTTGATATTTCTGTAGTAGGCCGAAATTGACATTCAATAAGCCTCTACATTAATAATAATTTCAAATTGCCACTTTTTTAAGCGTCATGGTAGCCTAGCTTCAAGAATATTTACAGTTAAAACCAATGTTCTCACTTTGCCTGATAAGTTTTTGTCGTAGAGTCGCAATATTATTATACCTGCAGATTAAGAGAGCGCAATCTCCCAGGACAGTCGCAATCAGAAATGCTGTTATGGCAATATCAGTGCAGTACACACAGAAAATAGAATCTTATTAAGAGCTAGGTCGCTTAAAGAGGAAAACGAAAATATGTGTAGTATTGGGAGCCGCACGGCAGAATGGAGAGCCTCTCGTGCCTTTGTTTCGGCATCTCATCACAGCTTCTAGACTTCTGCTTTGATGCAGTGCTTTCCGAGAAAGAAGAGTTTGAATGATCTTCAATAGGCATAATTTGCTTCGAAGAAAACGCCTTTTTCTTACGCATTGCGGGCTGGTCCTATCTCAGGCATATTCTGCATTACAAACTGCACTGATGACAGCCGAGGGCCGAATGAGCAAAAAATACTGTGCTAGCGTGGATGCTGCAGGTTGTGAGCTTTACTACAGCTTCCGAGTTTCTCTACAGGTTATCTCACAGCGGAGAGAAGGATATGTGCATTTCTTCCCGTTCGAGCAAGTACATGCGACAGATAAGCTAAACGGTTTCCAATTCCTCCATGCAAAGGCAAATCATGCACAAAATCAACCTTTGTTTGAAGTCCATGTTAGAGAGAGGTTGGTCAGATGTTTCTTGGTGATCACAAAGTGAACAAGGAATGGGAAAAGCTCAGGTGCTTGCCCAGAGGATTACCCCTCCCTTGTTCACTTCTTGATGTGAAGTGTAACATGTGATGAAGAGAAGAATATTTTAGAGTGGAATCGCAGCTGTGGGCCACAACACACATTTGTTTCATCCAGCATGCAGCCTGTGTAATGGGAGTAATACCTGCCTTTTCTCCGCTCATCAAAAATGTGATAAAAAAGATACCATCTGCCACGTGGCAATGCTCATGAAGGAATATAGCCAAGAAATTGCGACACGAGATGTATCTCAATTCAAGAGCTACTGCTATCGTCTTCGTATAACTGAAAATGTTGCGAGAGTTCACCGCCCTGTGTACTTGAGCCTTGTGCAAAGCTGGGCGCATAAACCAAATGAACATTAAAACAAAGCAGTGGCAGCATACTCTTGGAGGAGCCGTCACAGACTACGAGATTCCGAACATATCTAATTGTTTTTTGTACTTCACGTTGTACAAACTTTCTTTACTTTTCTGAAACGTGAAGTGATTCGGAACCTCGTTAAATGAGGAGTATTATTTCAGATTGCCTTAATTGGGGATATGAGTTTCATCGAATTCATGGTCACCATTCATGACGAAGCTTATAGCATAAACTTTTTGCCATCTAAGCACCTAGTATTTGATGCGAAATTTCGATTGTGTCAAAAGGCTCAAGGGAAGAAAACCGCCCTTTTTAAGTGGACAAAGGAGTTTTGAAAGTTCCATATCCTTCGTTGTCGACGTATTTCTCATTGTATTATCGGGCGTCCTTTACCACAAGAATATTGATTCGCAGAAAAACTTTGCTAAAAATTGACTAAGCGCTATGACAAGTTCATAGAAAGTTAAATTTGTGCATAGTTTCGGTTGAATGCATGAATAATTCAAGCTTTCGAATATTGCGGCCCGGGCATGTAATTCAACGGGCATGGTTACGGTACAATTTCTGTGGAAAAATACAAAAAGTACGCACGTCTCCAACACAAGGGTAGGTTTTTTCTTTAGGTTCAGCAGGACAATCTGTACTTCCTTTTGCCCTGAAAATATAAGCATAAATCAGCGATACGCTTCAACATTACAAAGAATCTCTGGCGCATTGTTCCACCAACGTGTGTGTGTTTTTTATTTATCGCCAACACAACTGCGTTCATCACAGCAGCTAGTTCTTACTGAGTGCAACCATCGCAAGGCATTTGTCGTCACGAGTCTTGAGGCCAATCATTGTAAATCCACATCCTTCGAAACGAAATTAAGCACCCTCTCTTGTATAAAAAATGAAAGCTTAAAGGAGAATATTATGATAGTGGCGAAGGCTTCTCTCCTGTAGTCGGTAACGCTCGAAAACAGCTACTTTCTTATGCGAGTGAGATCAACAACAGAACAACTCATGTTGCGTTTCAAAACTTGGCACATAGGGCCAAAACGTTACACATTAGACAAGGCATCGCAAGCTCACACAAACACAATCGCAACCATTCCATTAGAAACGTTACTTACAGCACACCAAACAAACACTGCAAAGCACACTTTCCTTGCCAGTGATTTTACCAATATCCGTAGTTTCATACGATAACGAGGCATCCTTTCTAATCTGGCCTCATATTGTTCCAGGAACTTATTAATCTTGACGACAAGATGTTTATACACTTAAATCTCTCACAGCAAAATTCTCTGTGATTTTTCAAGTTTACCTGTTTTTCGCAACGCCGCAAAGGTAAGAGGGAAGGAGGAGTACTTATTGCATCCAGAGAGAAACTAACAACACAGCCATCAATTTTTCGTCAGGGATTGAAATATTATGGCTCTTATTCACTTGTTCACCACAGTAAGTTCTCTTCGGCACTTGCTCTGAACCTCCTCTTACCAGCCGAGATTTTCCCCATACGTTTCATGACATACTAGATGAAATGAAAACAAAGCATCCTAATGAGGCATTTTACCCTTTGGTGACTTTAGTTTTCCTAGTATCGATTGGCAGAATCTAACCACTTCGCCTAACAGTAATGCTAATCAGTTACTTGATCTTTGCCTTCACATATCATTCCATCACATATCATTCAGGTATCAATGATTGCAAAGTAATACATGCATGCTTCGCCATTAAACCGTTTTCCCGCATAACCAATGAAAAGACTATTCCAATATGCGATAAAGAAAACTATGTTGCTATTAACAACAAAAATCGCTTTTTTGTTCCCATATTTCATTCTAATAATCGTCAAAGAACGATTCACGATAACTGGTGTTTATACAAATGGAAACGTGAGTTAGTTAGCAAATTTATTTCAAAAACATTGTCCCAAATAGCCTGCCAATCTATTGTTCACCATTTGTTGAAAACCTCTGGAAAACAAAAAGAAGCAGTTCTTTCCATTAAGCGAGATTGTACCTAAGTCAGAACACATAAAAAAAGTGTTACGTGGCTGAAAAAAGAGTACTGAAAAAAATTGGTGAAACCAAACGACCCTAGTTCATTGTGGTTTGCCTTAAATTCTGGCCGCTAACCGTCGAGAGTTTTGGCAAGTCATTAACCAGCAATAGACCCGTACCATCTCAGATTTGCAACAGGCGCGTAAAAATGCACCAGGTGAACCCATTTCTGACATGGACTTTAAAATAAAATAAATGAAACATTATCATCCGTGTTTGCTAAGGAAGTTGACCCCTCACTGCCTTCAGAACCGACATCTATTCAACATCATGTTCCTTCCGTAATATCCTTCTCAACAGGACACCTACC
The DNA here is from genome assembly GCF_052857255.1 of Amblyomma americanum. NCBI lineage: Eukaryota > Metazoa > Arthropoda > Arachnida > Ixodida > Ixodidae > Amblyomma > Amblyomma americanum. The sequence continues at coordinate 90,688,636 of NC_135499.1, read as the reverse complement.
ATTAGTATAAAACATGAAACCTTCATCTACTGCCTGCATCTAAAATAGCAATCCTAAAATACTAAAAAATCACAAAGGAAATATCTGTGTCTTCTTTGTGGCTGTTGCTCGCCTAGTCACTCCTTACAGGCCAACTGCCCAGCGATTGGAAACATAGGAAGGTGGTTACACCCCACAAATCAGGAAACAAAAACTGGCCTTTAAATTTCCGTCCCATTTCTTTAATCAGCGTACCCTGAAAAATCATAAAGCATGTCATCTAAAGCCATATCATGGCATTTCTTGATTATAAAAAAATGTTTTCTTCCAGTACAGCATTTAATTCTTAGGAGCTACTCCTATGAGACCCGACTGGCCACTTTTTTACACGATCTTTACATGAACCTTGATGCTAATAACCAGACCGACGTCATATTTTTAAATTTGCCTATAGCCTTCGACCAGGTACCCCATAACGCTTACTACTTAAACTTTCCCGAATAATTTTGCGTCCCAAAATTTCGAGGATTGGAGGGTTCCTAACTCACCACTCCCAGTGTGTTTCGGTTAACAACAAGAAATCCAATTGCCTCCCATTAACTTTGGACCGTCCCTCAAGCACTTGTACACGGCCCGCTACTTTTTCTATTATACACTAATGACTAGCCGACAAATGCAACCTATGTGAAGAAGACGGACACTAGCCCAGCCGCATTGTCACCGCTCCGAGCGATACACTGCTCAGCCTGACCGACGGCAGACCACCACTGCTGCCCCGGTGCTTCCGTCGTCCTCAGCGTCACCAAATAAATCTCTCATACATTTGGTGGAGGTTCGGTTTGCCGTCCTTGTACGGCCTGGAACTCCGCAGCCGCACGTTACCAACCCACGGTATGCCCGCAGACGCCAACCATAAAGCCCTGCAATTTGGCCCGGTGGTCCTATGTTCCCGTTCCCTCTGCCAGCGGGACCCGACTCTTTTCTGCGGGCCTGACGACTGGATTGAGTGACAAATTGTGACAGCGTTGTGCGTGTGTGTGTGTTATGCCTTTTTCCCCTTCTCCCTCCTTTTAGTTCACTAATTCGTCTTCCCCAGTGCAGCGTAGCCAACTGGAACCCCTTTCTGGTTAACATCCCTGCCTTTCCCTCCTCCTCTTTGCTATCTATCTATCTATCGACTTCCACGATACAGAAGACTGCCTTACAGTGTACGACCGGGTGAGCGAGTATAACGATTGGGGTGACGCCACCATGCAAGTTGAACAATTACATCTCATATTAGACCGCGGTTGAGATATTCTGGTATCGGTTATCGCTACCACGAAGGCGACCTCTCCACGTGGGCTACCTTCAAGAGGAACCTCTTCGAAGTGTTCGGCCATCCTGCTGTCCGAAAGCTGGATGCCGAGCAATGCTTGCACGAACGATCGCAGCATTCGGGCAAGGTGTTTACCACTTATATCGAAGATGTGGTCAACATGTGCTCGCTCGTGAACGTCCAGATGTCCGAAGCTGACAAAATAAACATATTTTGAAAGGAACCGAGGAAAACGCATTTCAAAAGCTGCTCTCCAGAGATCTTCGCGCCGTTCCAGAAGTTTCCAGTCCCTGAGAGCTACGACGAGCTGCGCAAGGAGAGGCTCCTCACTTGCCAGACCACCGCGCCTGTCGAGTCGCTTGCCGGCCGGTCAGCCGCACCTGACCATTCGGCATTATCGCAAGAGCTCAAAGACTTCTTACGTAAGAAATTTGTTCGTCAACCCTCCCCTCTGCCACCCCGCTGCGGCCGCCTCCATATATAGCGTCCGACCTTTGCCATGCCGTCACCGAACGTGTGGCTGAAGCCCCTCCGCCGGTCCAGGCGGCTGCAAGGCCGAAGCCACGTAGCTACTGTTCGAGTTACGCTACGCCTCAAGAGCCTGTGCCTCAGGTCCCTCAAGCGACGAGACCTTTTTTCGACCGCTACTACAAATCACAGATCCCTAGCGCACTGGTGACAGCAACCCTATGTGTTATTCTTCAGGCTTGTCTGGTCAGGGGGGCCCGATTTCGTGTCGTCGTGTACCAGTATCCCCGCTACTACTCCGAGTTGCCGGCTACTGGCCTCCTCAAACATAATACTCAACGACAGCCAAGCCTCCCCATAGTCGTCGTCCTCTTTAACCTGAACGCTCCGCTTTTTCCGAGCAGGGCTCACCTTCACTGCGTCGCCGATCCTCTCCCCCATGCAGCTGCGCCCCACTCTTCCTCAAGGGGAATACTAAATGCTGCAGTTCCTGATGCGAGTAATGCGCGGGCAGCGAAATGTCAAAACGCTCATTTCTCTCCCTACAATCCTATAGAAGTTTTATCTTATCTAAGCCGACCACCACTACTTCACCCCTGCTACAGTTGTCCTCAGCGTCACCTAATAAACACCTCTTACACCTCTAACATGCGCTTGTTTGCTGACGGTTGTGTTATTTATCGCCTCATTACTGCCCCCCCCCCTCTTATCAATCATCACTTCAAAGGGACCTTAATGCTGTTCTGAACTGGCATCACCATTGGCTAACGGAATTTAATCCCAATAAATGCAAGCTCTTATGCTTCCACCGTCGTTGCAATCTTAGTATCTCTTTCTACATAATCTCTAACATTCCCATAGAACCGGTTAAGTCATGTAAGTATTTAGGAGTGACACTTTCTAGTTATCTGCCCTGTAGCTTGCATTCCACTAACACGATATCATCAGCCAACTGAACAATGGGATTCTGAAAAAGTCTTCTGTACCACGCTCCTCAGCATTCCATTAGCCTAGAAGTCAATTGTGAGGTCCAAATTAGAATTCGCACTCCTCATTTGGAATCCACATCAAGCTCACCTTATCAATGCCCCAGAATTCGTTCAAAATCCGCGCTGCCAGGTTCATTAATGCATCGTATTCTTGCGACGTCAGCATTTCCGCCTTAAAAACAGCATTCTGTTTTTCGCCTTTATCACTCCGTCGTCGCGCTTTCAGTCTATCTTTATACCACAAAATATTTAACAGCCCCATACGCGCTGCACGTTATACTGTTCTCCCAGCCCACATACCGCCCCTCAACAGCCATTAGCTTCATGTCGCCCGTCCGCTCTCATGCACCTTCACTCTGTCTAATTCATTTTTCCTCCAACAGCTGCAAAGTGGAATGGCCTTCGAAATGATATTCAAGTTGTAGTTGTAATCACCTGTTCATCGAAGTTCTTTGAATGTGTAAAAAATATGTTCTGTCTCAACAATGTAACCCAACACTTCCCACCTCTAATGTAATACATCATCCCTGGGGCCTATAAATTAATGAAATGAACTGAAAAGTGTGAATGGGCTGGACTCACGACCAAGAGAAGGAAGCAAAATGTTTGTTTTCCGTGCCGCCGCTGTGGCACGATATGCTGAGCGAAGAGAGCAAATGATACGGTTTAATGGGCGCTCCTTTAGGAGAGCAAAATCTTAAGCTATTGACAATTGAAAATTTTTATAACTTGTATAGTTTAATTATTCTAGTGTATGCAGCTTCCAGGTGAAGCATGTGGGAACTGTTTTGTCGAATACAGCCGCCCAAGCTCTCTAAGCGTCCACACAGCTTGCGACAAAGGGTGGTAACCTTATGAACATGTCATCTACGGCGGTTGTACCTTTCCACCACATAGAACCCTGCTGGAAAGAAGAAAAGCGACATTAGCGAAGGTAAAGCACACAGATCTTTGTTTGGAAGCTGCTGAGAACGGACTGAAGAGTGTGGATAAATCCAGCCGATATGTAAACTAGCACCCTGAACAACGTCATACCGTTCTTTCTAGCCCTTCTTTGTTGATTGCATTGTAATGGGTTAAACCGGCGCTTATACTGCAATATTTTATGGCGTCCGAAAAACGTGCATTGTTTTACCTGGAAAAATCATAAATAGGAAACATTGAACCACGTCGAATCATGGTAAAATATTTCAGTCTTTAAGCTAATCCACACGGCTGGAATATTAGAATCTTGGTGCTACAGAGAGATGCGTCACCTAGTCTTGAGAATGTAAGCTCTAGGCTGTTGCGGACAAGGTTGTATAAAAATTTTATGGGATTGAACGCGTTCTCTACCCCTATCGCGAATCTTCCATAGAAAAGTAAATTTGGTCATGCGTGAGCAGGGTCTCCTTCGACCGGCTTTGCGCAAAGGAGCCAAGCGAACTCAAACTACCACCGCACTTTGTGAACGCAAACTCTTCCATGTTAAACATGAAAACTCATAGAGCAAATTCGCAAACCCGCGGTGGCGGGACGCGGTTTGCGTAAGCACAGATAGGCGAGCATATTTCACGCCAGGTAGGTGGCGGAAGGGTGTCGTCGGTGCGCGGCTTGCGGGTTTTTAGAAACTATGGATTGCTATTGTTACACTCGGCCAACCTGACAGTATTGTTACGCTCGGCCGACCTGAAGAAGCACATCAGTTCGATTCACTGTCGCACTGATCGCTATCTGATAGCATCCTGAAATGCTTCATTTTGGCACGCGCGGGCACCCGTAATGTAGTCCGGCCACTTTGAACCTTTTTGTATGCGAAAGGATGAAATGCGATAGCTGTCGGATCGTTATACGTCCGTCAAATTAAACGGCTGCTTGAAGTTATGCTGCGTGTTCGTGGATTGTTCTGCATGCAGTGGTGGCAGGAGCAGTACGACTATGCCTCCGGCCTTGTAGAGAGCTGCGTCAACGCAGTGGGCGTCATGCTGTTTCTTGTTTTTAACTGCGCGTTCCGAATGTTGCCCTTTGCCGCGTCGCGCAACTGCATCGAATCGCAGCAGTCTGGTTCCGGTTGAAGCCCGTCGAGACTCCTATGAGAAATGTTTGGCGCATAACCGTAGAGCTACTGACGTTCACTAGTATTTCAGGAAGGTGCCATTTCGGTCTCATTGGTTGCTATTCTGAGCAGTAGTCGGGATGGCCAGAATTATCACACGATTACAATCTCAACCTATCACTCGAATTGCATATACTCGTTTGAGATCAAGGTGTGCTGAACCCCATTTTCCCCGCAGTAGTTCCGGAAGACTGTGGATGTGAAGCTAGTGGCGCGGGGCGGCACTACCATTCTTGGCACATGGAGTCTGTTCACAATTCGTTGAGTTGCCAGAAAACGTACTTGGGTTCAGGTGTGCAACGATATATGAGACAGATACAGTGTCATTTCTTTTCCCCAAAAACCAATTAATATTATTACTTGTAGTATTACGCCGCTTGTTCATTGTAAAGAGCCCCAGGTTGTCTACGCGGACGATCTCGAAGAGCATTCGACCAACTGTGATGAAGTTGAGGGTGCCGTGCTGCTTCTCATTCACTACTTGTGGTAATGCATTCAGTTCATGACTTTATGAACTCGTTACTCTCGGCGCGCATTTTCAGAAATCAGTGGTTGCAACCTTCCAAATCGTGCCTCTTTTTCAGGATTAGTTTCGGATCGATTTAAGTACAATATACGGTGCTGTATTGCTGTCTCAAATGCTAGATCTATCGTGCTACCTGTGGCTTTCTACTCTTAGCTGCTGGTGAGGTACGTCACCGTACTGCAGTCGGTGACGATTGTAAACTTCACTTCGAGAAGTAAGTGTTGTCTGCCGGCAGACCAGACGACACCCACGAGCTCAAGCCTGATCGAGTCGCAGCTTTCCTCAGCAGAAGTGCGCGGTCCAACAGATGAAGGAATAGACGAGATGGCAGCCGCCCTCTCCGTCTTATGGAGTAAGATTGCTGCAAGACCTTGCTGACTCGCGTCGGTATGGAGCTCAGGTTCAGCCGTGTTCTCATATAAAGTTCAAGCAACTTTCATTTCAGTGTCTGGGAGGATTGATTATCTTTTTCTGTCCACTTGAACTCAGTTCCGCTTTTCTGAAGTTTATGCAATGGGGTCGTAATCAAGGACTAACATTTCAAAATGGTTCGAATGAAGCCGATGAGGTCAAGGACTCGGTTTATCTCTGCAGTGTTTCTTGGCTCAGTGAACTCGTTTATTCACTCAAGTTTCTTTTCCCAGGAGAGACTATGCCCGCCGTCACAACCAGACATTCTCAGGTACTCGACTCTTTCAGCAGCGAACACGAATTTTGTTAGGCACAGCAATCGCTCGCTTTCTATATAGCCTTCAGAACGTCCTCAACGTTGATCACAAGGTCTGACAATATTTTCCAGCAAAGATAATGTCATCCAGATAGCAAACAAAACAGATCTTGAGATCAAGGGGCTCAGAGCCTTCGTTATCAACCTCTCGTAGACTGGCGGGTCATTTTCGAGTCCAAACACCGTACACATTGGTTCATATGCCCGACAGGAGTGGTAAAGGCTGCCGTCCAGCAGGTGAGCCTTCCTGGAGTGATGTCTAAAATTACCGGTCCGCGATATAGAGCACCGTGATCAGCTTGTTTCCAGAGAGGTTATTGAAGAGGTCATCACTGCCTGGCAGAAGAAGCTTTTCTTTCGCAGTTTGGAAGTTTACGCGGCGGTTCTCAAAAAGAATCCGGTGGTCTTCAAATCTTTTTTTTTGCGCGAGGAGGAAAGGGCTGCCGTTTTGCGATGCGCTCTAAAAAGTTAGCCTGCATGGCTTCAGTCCGTCAGTTATTTTCTTCAGCTAGCCGCCGCAATGGCTCAGTATTTATGGTGCTCGGCTGCTGACTGAAAGACGCAAGATTGGTCCCGGCAGCAGCGGTAGAATTTGGATGGATGCAAAATTCAAGAGACCCGTGTACTGTGTGAATAAAGTGCACGTTAAAGCGACCAAGGTGTTAGAAATTTCTGCAACCCTTCTCTACAGCGTCCCTCATAGACTGAGTCGCATCGGGACGTCCAACTCCCATGAACCATAAAGGCTATCTCATCAGCACTATTCGCTCATAATAGCAGCAGATGTTCCTTTCTGTTATATCAGTGCAACGAAGGTTTTCTATAAACAGCGCAAAACACTTCCTGTGCTTGTTTAACAATGCGCACAGTAGGTCTGTCTCTTAATCCGAAATGCAGGGTCCAGGCTTAACATCCTCAGCATTATTGGTCAAAAGGTGTTCGATTTTCCACTAGCAACTGGATGGTCCATATCAGCGCATGCAGCAGTTGAACTCGCATGTGCCTGCCCTGCTTTCGAACGCATTTTTTACTGTAGCTGCACACAGTGACACTAGTTGCATCGCTGGTTGGAGTGATGACAACAGCGTTACAAACTGCAACATGCGTTTAGAAATTTTAACCCTTCCTCGGCACTAAAACTACTTCCTCCTCCGATGTCAGTTCGTCCACGGGCCTTAGTATTTCTTCCGTCTCTCGCTGTTCGAAGACCTGAGTGCTGCTTGCACGTCACACGAAGTCCAGATTTCAGAGGTCAATGATGTTAGTGCCAATGATAAAGGTCGAGTCCAACAACTAAATCACCAAGAACGATGTAAAAGTGCACGACTGGAAGGTCAATGTCGTCAATGCGGATGCTCAAGTGCAATTCCGTCAACACCGCGTATGAAGGTTCCGGGAGCTACCGCGAGCTCCTTGCCGAGACGCATGGCGTGGCTTAGACTAATTAGGGTACCGGCATCTGTGCTCAAAAGCGCAACCAACGTTTCACTGTCAACAACGTCCTCTACACCTTTGTGGCGTCAGTGCACTTACCAGGAGCGTTACCGTTTTTTAATTGATGTGTCCCGGGCTTGATCACGTGCTCTACCCACCAAAATCACCTTTGGTGCAACGCAGAGTGCGCCTGGTCTTAGTGCACTGGCTAGTAATGTCTCCTGGCTCTTGACAATTAAAGATTCGGATCCTGCTCACAGATGTTTGGTTCTCTCGCGTACTACCGGTGCCCTGAAGTTCAACTCCGCGTGTTTTTCCGAGCTCCTGGTAAGATCGGCATTTCGGGGATTTTCCAATGTCTGTTTTTTTCGCTGTAGAAAACTGCCTCTGCCGGTTTTCAGCAAATTCCTGGTATGCCCTTATGGCTTTATGTCGGTCATCAACGCTTGCAATGGTTCGGTCTCGCAGCGCGGAATTCGGAGATGGCATCGGCCTTTCTAAATGTGGTCTTAAGACTTGCTATAAACTTTTATAGACGCTACAGCCACCCTTTAGACTTTTCCTACGGTCTGTAAATGGTCTGGAAGGGAACTGTGGAAGCCCGCGGCTTTGTGGACACCATCCATCCTTTCGTTGATGGCTCGGCGCCGCGATGCGGCGGTTTCTCCTTCTACCCACTTGGTTCAAGAAAAAAAAATGTACTTTTCAATTGTTTTCAATTGTGTTCATTCATATTTCAAATACTGTTTATTAGTTTGGGGCACCTGCGGCCGAACTGAAATGGAAAAATTGTTAGCGCTCCAACGTAAAGCGGTTCGATTATTGTTGCTCTCCAGAACCTACATCAGCGCAGGTGAACTAATGAAGCAGCTTGCTATACCACCTGTTACAATCTCCTACACTATCAGGTTATGCCTTCTTGTATACACAAAAATAATTCAGAACTACAACATCTTCTATAATCAATACCTTAGCAGAGATACAAGTTACTTTTTTCGGAAAACCTCAGTTACAGTACAGCGCCCTCGTACCATTTATAGAAAGGAAACTGTGGAATATCAAATCATTCTAATCTGTAATGCTCACCCTAAATTGATTGATATTGCAAATAAATGTAAAACAGCTCGCAAATTTAAGCGTGAATGATGGAATTTCATATTACTGTCGGCATGATTTTTGTAATGCGCGGTCTTGTGATCTCTCCTTTTTCTTTTTACTTCATACTCCCACCCTGAACACAGCAATCTTTTCACTGATTGCCCTTCAATTTACTAACCAACTTTTTTTTTACTTACCTTTTGCTTTTGCACAGCACTGTTACATTATGTTTTTCATATGTACATTGTGACGCACTACAATATTCTGGATAATGTCGCTTGTTCATGTATAACTGTTGTTGTGGAGAGCGACTGCTGACGCGCTACTGTTGCTGCACCGTCGGTGCCCTCTGAGGCCAGGGACTAGTCAGGAGGATGTGTTCCCTTCTTTCGCCCTGCCTGAAGGGCAAGAACTATGTATTACCTCAATAATAACCGTCGATGTGTCGGCAGGAAGCGGGCAAGGCGAGGCAGACGAACAGTGACACTGTCGAAGGCACCATACGCCGGCCGCCCCCCCCCCCCCCCCCCTATCCCACCTCCCTCGTCCTAACAAAGACTGTCTAGGTTTCAATGATCATCACCCTCGTCCGAGACGGGTCCGGACGCTTGCGCCTGAGCGGGAGCAATTAGGCGTAGCCTATTGCCTGGTGCAGGCGTGACTAGCCGGCGCCGCGCTGAATCCGACGCGTAGGGACGCTGTAGGCCAACAGTTTTGTGGGAACGGGCCGGCTTCACGAAACGTAGCCGGACAAAAGAGGTGCTGCCACACGTTCAAAAGCAGCAACGACATCGTTGGCGTCACTTTCCGGACATTGGGGCACGCCTCTAAACAGTCGCAGTTTGTTACCCGGTGTGGTGGAGGCTCGGGGAAAATCGATAATTACCCTAACGCTGGGAACCGCCAGGTTCACGGTTTCCTGGAAGCCTGTGACACGTGAGGATGTTTTTGATGGTCTTTTCATGTTGTCTATTTTAGGGAGAGGTTTTTTAACGCTGAGAAACCAGAAAGTGTGCCATGCAGTTTGTTAACCATTCATGTTAACAGGTTGATATGGTTAGACGCTACCGAGAGTGGGCCGGGCCGTTCCGTCGTTAAAACCAGGGCCCGGATCCCTGAAAAATTGTTCTGGGCTAGGGTCAAATATAATGCATCTTCGGCGGTGCCGAGTAGGGGTCTCCCCTAGTGTTAGCCAGTTCCATCTTTGTTTGTTTAACCTTTTTTGCCGCTTTAAATTCTATCCTGTGAATCAACTTGTATGTAATGTATATTTGACATAAAACTTCAAGTCGCACTCCCATAGTAATTGCATCCTAATTTGTCGCAAACCCATCTCTGATGGAGCACGCCTGGTGCGAAGAAATCCTTCAGTCAGTCAAATCAACCAGCCGTCTCTGGCGTCGGTCACCCCTTTTGCAAGGAAGATAAAAATATCAAGCCAACCAACAACTTTACTCGGTCTATAGACAAAATGTAGACCAAACTCTATAAAAGCATTAATTTTACTTTGTCGATTGATGGTTTATACTCTACCTATACACTAAATCCTGAACCGCCTTACTATCCTCTTGTGTATATACAGTCTATAGACTATCCATAGCCCAAGTTCATAACAGCCTCAATTTTCTTTTTCTATAGATGATCTATAGACTATCTATCAAACGGAAGTCTAAAACCACTTTAAATTCCTTTCATCTATAGAGAGTCTATAGATTATCTATATGCTAACACTATAACAGTTGAAATTTATTTGTGTCTACAGACGGTTTATAGACTACAAACTAAAGCCTACAACAGCCTTAATTTCCTTTTGTGTAAGGACAGTCTATACATTATGTGCAGCCTAAGTTTGAGAGCCTTAACTTACCTTTGTTTACAGATGGTCTCTAGACTATCTATAGCCAAAGACTAAGACAACTTTAATTTTCTTTTGTCTATACACGGCTTATAGACTGCGCATACCGACTAATGTTTATAGGAGCCTTATTTCCTTTTTTCTGTAGACGGTCTATTGGCTACCTGTAGACTAAAGCCTATAACAGCCTTGATCTTTCTTGGTCTATCCACAGTGTATTGACTATCCATACATCAAAGTCCATATTAATAATAATAATAATAATTGGTTTTAGAGAAAGGAAATGGCGCAGTATCTGTCTCATATATCGTTGGACACCTGAACCGCGCCGTAAGGGAAGGGATAAAGGAGGGAGTGAAAGAAGAAAGGAAGAAAGAGGTGCCGTAGTGGAGGGCTCCGGAATAATTTCGACCACCTGGGGATATTTAACGTGCACTGACATCGCACAGCACACGGGAGCCTTAGAGTTTTTCCTCCATAAAAAAGCAGCCGCCGCGGTCGGGTTCGAACCCGGGAACTCGGGATCAGTAGTCGAGCGCCCTAACCACTGAGCCACCGTGGCGGGTCCCATCCCTAACATCCCATCCATAACAATCCCATTTTCTTTTTGTGTGTAGACAATCTACACAGTGTACAATTTTAATTTCTTTTTGCTCTTCATGCCAAGGGGAACCCTGTAGCGTGTGACTGCAACAATTGCCAGATTCGTCCACCTCTTCGCTGTTTCGGGAATTAAAGACAATATTAGGAGAGGACAATGCCACTCCATCCTTATATTTTTTAGCCTTAGAAGCTCCTTTAACTTGCACTACGTCAAAAAACAAGATCTTCCTTAAAGGAATCACTCGAGAAAATTCAATTCCATCTTTGGATCGTCACTGCCCAACGAATTTATCTCAGGGATGTGCCCATTTCTAGAAACAGCGTTAGAGGAGTCCGAAATAGCATTGTCCTTTGCGCGATTAGCATCGACCATTTATAACTGCCGTTTGCATTCTCGTCGAAAAGTGCTGCGACGCAACAATCACCAAGAAAAACGACGCAGCGCGGAAGAAGCGCCCACGTGCACCTAAATAAAACGAAAGCGGCACTAAGGCCCGGCAGAGAGCGCGCGACCTTGTGTGTGCTGCTGGCTTGTCCACTCTTGCTCCTGACGCCGCGCCAAAGGAAACATGGCGGTGTGCGCCATCGAGTTCTTGAGGATGTCTAAGTTCTACTCAATGTCGACGGAGAGGGCGTAGCCTTGACCGCCCTGAGTGATGCCCTCTCCACTTCGTTCTCGCGCTGGGGGCTTCTCATCGTGAGAAGGCGCCAGGAAGTTCTCGAAAGCGGTTGGCGCGCATCACCAATGGGGTCGCTGCCCAGCACAAGAAAGAGAACATTGTGAAGTTGATGCTGCGTGTATGCGCGTCTGCCTTGGTGCGAAGAACTAACCGGCGCGGACGGCGCCTATGAATGAAGAGCTTTAAATACTGTATCTCAGCCCGGGCCGCCGTTTAAGCTTCTGAGAAGCTCTGAGAAGCGCACCCGCTCGACTTCCGGGACAACACCACTAGGCCAGCCACGGACCAGCGAGGCAGCGAGCGCCAACGTGCGGAACCGCACCGTCTTGTTCCACAGGTCGTCGAACTGTTGGAGTGCCCGGTACAAAAATTGGGTTTTGTTTGCTTTTATCTCTCCTGTGTTAGTGCACTTTAGGTACGAGGTTTTCTGCTGAATTGTAACCTCTTTCAAGTGTTACATAGCCCGAGTTGCATTGCACTGTAAATCACTTTGTATGTGCTCCTACGAGTGATTGTGAAATCCCCTGTATCGTCTCTTTGCTGTATAAACTTTGTTTTGTTTGTGAGCCTAATGCTCGGACCCAACCTCTGGCTTGCAGCCGGCGAAAGCTGGCCACCAAACGACCACCCCCATTGTCACTTGGTAGCAGGTTTCTGGCTGAGCTTGCCAGACTGAGTCGAGGTCATCTAATCTGTGACCGAGGCCTCTACTCCCATACGCTGCAAGGGTGTCTGGGGTAACACGTCTTAAAGTGCGCGGGAAGGTGACAGTCGCCTGTATCACTTTTCTAAACACAAACACTCTAAAGTAGGAACTCTGTGATCATGAGAAACTCTTCGCAGAGTTTCTCACAATCTTAAAAAAGTTGCAAGCAGATACGATGTTAACGTGCTCTTCTCCGCCCCAAGCAAGCTATAAAAAGTTTGCCCAATGATGGTTAGTAAGAAAAAGCCGACTTACACTATAAACCACCAACTCGTTTTCACCCGTTGTAGTAATAAGGTAGTGTACAGCATTCCGCTCACTTGCAATATAGTGTACATTGGTAATACGGGACGGTGTTCTAATGAAAGAGCTAGGCAGCATTATAATCTGGTGAAAGAATGGAAAAGCGGTCATCTTGCAATCCACTGCCGGGATTGTAAGTGTAATCCCATATTTCGTAAAGATAAAATTTTTGAGCATGGAAGGGACCGGCTGGAAAGAGATTATTGAAGCATATCACATCAGAAAGCATGTGGTCAGTGTGTCAGCACGGCTTACTTGTCTCTTCTTGATAATGAAATGGCGTTTTTGAATCATTGCGGTTGTTTGCCACGAGGCGATAGTAGCGCTGTACTTAAGCTTTGGCATTCTCAATAAATTTCAGTTGGAAGCGCCGCATTCGTCCTGTCGTATGTGTGTCTTTTTCGTCCCCGCTTTTTCGTGCTGATTCGTGTTCTCAAGATGGATCAATACGAACTGGCCCAAACTTCGGTGCTTTCGTATCGACGACGCTTTCGACTGTCTGCAGAGTGCTGAGTTCTTTTCTTCATTGAACCTGCTCTCTGGTTACTGACAGGTGCCGATAGCGGAGGCCGATCGCCCGAAAACCTCCTTCGTTACACCCGATGGGCTCTATGAATTTAAAGTCATGCCATTTTTCCTCTGCAACGCTCCTGCCACTTTCGAGCGTATGATGGACAACCTCCTTCGTGGGCTCAAGTGGCACACCTGCCTTTGTTATCTGGACGACATTGTCATCTTTTCTTCAAATTTTCCATCCCATCTTCAACGCCTGGAGTCTGTCCTCCACAGCCTGGCCGACGCTGGTCCCCGACTCAACCTGAAGAATTTCCGCTTCGGAGCTCGACAGCTAACCATATTTGGACACGTCGTCTCAAAGGATGGCGTTCTTCCGGACCCGGCGAAACTGCGCGCTGTCGTGGAATTTCTGACACCAACTTCAATGAAAGAACTTCCCAGTTTTATCGGCCTTTGCTCCTACTTCCGGCGCTTCGTGCGCAATTTCGCAACTGTCATCGCCCCACTCACCAAGCTTATTTCCCACCCCGATTTGTCAGCCTGGTCGCAAGCCTGTGATGATGCCTTTACCACGCTACGCCGCCTACAGACCTCTCCGCCGATCCTTCGTCACTTCGACCCTGAGTCGCCAACCAAAATCCACACCGATGCTAGCGGTGTCGGCCTCGAAGCCGTTCTCGCTCAGCGCAGGCCTGGCTTTACCGAATACGTCGTCGCTTACGCCAGCCGGACGCTCACAAAAGCTGAAGCGAATCATTACGTCACAGAGAAGGAGTGCTTAGCGATCCTTTTAGAAATTGCAAAATTTCGCCCTTACTTGTACGGGCGTCCTTTCGACGTTGTCACCGATCACCACGCACTCTGCTGGCTGTCGTCTTTGAAAGATCCCTCTGGCCGGCTGACGCGTTGCGATTTGCGACTACAAGAGTACGACATTCGCGTTGTCTACCGATCCGGACGTAAGCATGCCGATACTGATGCTCTCTTCCGCTCCCCTTTGCCGCCGGATGCCACTTCTACTGTCTATGCCCTGGAACCTTCGTCGATCGAGATCACCGATATGGCTGCTGAGCAGCGTCGGGACCCGGGGACCGCTGCCCTTTTAGATCTATTATCGAACCCATCGTCACGCCCTTCTCCTGCTAGCGCCCTCCGCCGTCAATCCCACCATTTTGTCATCAGAGATGACCTTCTTTACCACCGAAATTACCTGCCGGATGGACGCAAATGGCTGCTTGTCATCCCGACTTATATGCTTTCCGCCATTTCCTCTCACTTCCACGAGGACCCCCCGTGCGCCCACGCCGGCGTGTTGAAGACATTCACCCGCCTTCGCAGTCGGTACTACTGGCGCGGGATGTATCGTTACGTTCGCCGATACGTCCAGTAATGGCGCGAGTGTCAGTGCCGAAAACAACCACCTCGCCACCCCGAAGCTCCTTTGCAGCCGCTGCCTTGCCCTGTCCGACCATTCGAGCGTGTTGGTATCGACCTGTGCTGTCCTCTTCCCACCGCATCAACCGGCAATCGCTGGATCATTGTTGCCGCTGATCACTTTACCCGCTACGCCAAAATGTCACCCTTACCTTCGGCTACAGCCCAGACGTTGCCTCCTTTATCCTTCGTCATATAATTCTCCGCCATGGTGCTCCAAACGAGTTGCTGAGGATCGAGGCCGTGTCTTCCTCTCTGAAGTTGTGCGTACTCTTCTTCAGGAAAGCAAAATCGATCACCGCACCACCTCCGCGTGCCATCCACCAACGAACGGTATGGTTGAACGCTTTAACCGCACCTTGGGCGACATGATGGCCATGTATGTTGCTTCGTACCATGACAACTGGAAACGCATTCTACCCTTCCTGACTTTTGCTTATAAAACTACTAAGCAATAAATCACCGGATTTTCTCTCTGCTTTCTTCTTTACGGCCGTGAGCATTCTTGCAGACGGGACATCATTCTCCCGTACTGTCCTGATCCTTCTGAGTTTACAACACTTTCTCAAGCAGCCAAATACGCCAAAGAATGTCGTCAACTTGCCCGTCCCTTCACGTCTGAAGCCAAGCAGCACCAGAAAAGCATCCGTGACCCATCTGCTCTTGTTCCGCCTTACCCTACCGACTCCTTGGTCTGGCTGTGGGTCCCGTCTTCCAGTCCCGGCCTCTCCTCGAAGTTCCTAAGCCAGTATCAAGGGCCTTATTGCATCATCCAGGAAACCTCTCCTGTAAATTACCTCATCGAGCCCCTCCAACCTTCCCCGGATCAGTCACCGCGGGGGCGAAATTGACCGCGTCAATCGCCTTAAATTGTACAACGATCTCCACATCCTCGCCTCTTCATAAGTCGCCCGTCCGTATCCTCCCAGCCGCCAGGATGGCGCCTTTTTGCCCGGTGGGTAGTTGTTGGACAGAACTGAGGCTTGGGAAGCGCGGGCGGCCGATGACAAAAGAAGATGACGACATAGTGTGGGTGTTGTTGAAGAAGACGACGACGCGCCTAACGCTAAAAAACGCTCCTGTGTCGTGCCGTACCGGGTTCCTGGTTTCTGAAGGACCTCTTGGTTGAAGGCCAGTTGACATCTTAAACTACAATATATATGGTTCTGGCATTGGTCAATGGGGAGATACAGAGTACAACAAGGTTTCAGAATCACTTTTAAATATGGCAAAAAAGAAGAAAATTGATGACAAGATCGCACAAGCTCTAATTCGTTACAGTCAAGTCCAGGACGTTTTTATCTTCTTCCAAATATTCATAAAGAACACAATACCTGAAGTCCGGTGGTCTCTGGAATTGGAACGGTTATAGAAAACATCTTGAGTTATGTCGACAGCCTCATCAGGGATATCACTCCTATGCTAAAGACACCACGCATTGTTTATTAAAATTCTAGACATTCATTCCAGATGATTCTCATCTAGTGACCCTGTATGTAGCTTCACTCTACACCAACATACCGTATGCTAACGGCATCACAGCAGTCGTCAATACTTACGAGCGCTTAGAATCCAAACAGCCGGTCGACGACAACAAGCTTGCAGAGAAGTTAAACTGATACATGAGTAAACAAACTTTGAGTTTTATGGCCAGCACTACGTGCAAACAAGTGGAGCGTCAATGGGAACAAAAATTGGACCATATTACGCTAATATATCCATGGCTGCGCTTAATATGGAATTCAACAACGGTTCTCCTTGTAAACCAATATTTTACGGAAGATTCATGGATGACATATTTATTGTCTGGAGACATGGTGACAAAAAACTGAGTAAGTTTATTTTCGACTTCAACAGCCCTCAACCTAACATAACGTTTTCTCCGTCACAAACACCTCGACAATGAATTTTCTTGATATTCAGGGGGCCATTACGGAAAACAAACGTGACAGAACAGCTTACAGCAAACCCACAGACCGGCAGCAGTGTTTCCACTACCAGGGCAGTCACACTCGACGTTGTAAAACCTCCATCGCTTACAGTCAGTCCCTACGTTTTTGCAGGAATTGCTCTAAATTAGGCGACTTTTAATCAAGCTGCGAGCAACTTCATGGGGACCTATCACGGGAGAGGCACCCATTATCAGTCATCCACGATTCAATCAAGAAAGCTTCAAATCATGAGCAGCGTGAACTCATAAATTGCAAAAAGCAGCCACGCCAGGGCTATCGAGTCAATCTGGTCTTTACAGATTCGGCATCAATACCCACTGTTACAGTTCTTATGAAGCACCACAACATCCTTCTACAGAGTTAACGAATGAAAGAAGTTATCCCTGCTCCCCCACGTGTTGTGTACAGGCGTGCAAGGAACTTTCGTGACATGATAACATCCTCTACATTCGGCAAGTGTAGCTTCAGAGGATCCGAGCCATGCAACAAAACTAGGTGCAAAGTCTGTCCGATGATGACTACGAGTTGCAAAAGCAATGCACCCACCTTATCATTTCAGGGAAAAGGTAACTTCTCATAGGACAGTGATAATGCTATCTACTGGAATGTGGCAGCTGTACAGCTCAGTACGTGGGAAAAACGTTCTTCTGTTCAGAATTCGCATGAGCAACCGCACACCACATGCGCGGACATAGCCAAATCTCCCCGCTTTCAAAACAAACCAACAGCCATTGGTATCCATAAGCTAACTTGGCAGATATTGTACTCTCATCGGGTTTCAAAACACATTATAACCGCAAGATCTGCGATTCGTACCTGACTCACCAATTTAACACAGTTTCGAGCCGCATCAACGAAACAGCAGGCCGGCTGTCATGTTTACACGCTTATTAGACTAACAAATAACTATCCGATACATGTAGGAAGTAGAGACTTTCAGAACGGGCGCAGAATGCATAGCAAGCATAGATTCTGACGTCCTTTATTCCTTTTTTCGATGTCACTAGTACTGTCACGCATTTACTGTTAGTGTTATTGTCTTAACCCCTTCTTTATTTGACCACAGCGCTGCCCAAGTGGTTGAGCATCCGCCTCGCATGCGGGACGTGCGGGGCTTGATCACCAGTGCCGCCGGGTACCCACCGGTGACACAATGGGTGCAAGCTTTCCCATTGACTGATGATCGGCTTATCTGGGGTGAAATGCTTGAAAAATGGGTCATTGACCCCGCCTTAAGTAATCGAAACTACTTTATGCCATGACATTGTTTGGCCAGAGATGCCCTTGCGCCACAAAATTTTGTATTCATTGTCATCCCTTCCTTATTTTGATATTAAATTGTCACACACTGTATTATTTTGTCCCGCGTTTACGGTTAGTTTAGTTTTCCCCCCTTTTTTCGCCCCCGTTTTATTCTTATTTTTGCTTTTATGTCCCTCTTCCCTTCATGCACTGATGAACTGCCGCGCTATTCTGCGAAAGGTGACGCGTAGTGACCATTAACGTTTTTTTTACCCTGAAGAGTCTTGCAGTTTCATTTGTCTTGCAGCTGCGGCACATTCCACTTGTGGCTCACTGCAGTTTGTTTCTTGTGTTGGATTTGTTGTTCGCCTTGTCTCTCTTTTTCTTTGTGTGCACGCGCGCGCGCGTGTGCGTGTGCGTAAGCGAACCTTGAGAGAGTTCACAGCGTTCCCCTAGATTGGACAGCCGTCGCCGTAGCTCAGTTGGTAGTGCACCGGACGTGATATTTGTAGTTTGCGGGTTCAGATGCCACCGGCGGCATGGTTGTTTTTTCTGCTGCTTTGTAAGAGATTTTCATTAGGCAACATATTAATCAATTTATTATTCTCCCACTAATGAGCACTACAAATTTTAAAAAAACAATCCCCTAGGCACCTTATTTTCGGTGACTGCTGGCTTCCTTCATATGTTTGTCCCTTATCTTGTCGGCTAATACCTTAACGAAGGACTCGGTTCAGGCAGTCTTCAAGCCATAGGCAGCATAAGAGGGCTCTCGCACAGTTCCTGCCCTCGCCGTTAGATGATGTTCCATGCCACACTCGTGGTAATACAGGACGTGCTACGTCCGCCGCTATGGACGAGGGTGGAGCCGGTGAACACTCTCAAGATTCGCTTACACGCAATAACAACAAATACGCACGAGAGCAGCAGATTCGACAGCCGTCGCCGTAGCACAGTTGGTAGAGCACCGGACGCGATATTCAGAGGTCGAGGGTTCTGATCCCACCGGCGGCATGGTTGTTTTTTTCTGCTCATTTAAGAGGTTCTCTTTAAGAGACAGATTAATCGAAGTATTGTTCTCCCACTAATGAGCACTACAAATTAAAAAAACATTCCCTTTTGGACCTTGGTTCCGGTGACTGTTGGCTTCCTTCATATGTTTGTCACACGAACCCCATTTCCCTTGTGTGTGCGGTTTCGGTGACTGTCGGCTTCCTTCATATGTTTGTCACACGAGCCCCCATTTCCCGTGCGTGCGTGTGCGTGTGTGCGTGCGTGTGTAACGGAGTATCGGTAAGATGCTACCAGTACGGGGCAGAAACGTGCGTGGAGGCTAAAGAAGAGTTCAGATTAATAACAACGCAGCGAAGCATGGAAAGAAAAATGATAGGTGTAACGTTAAGAGACGAAGCGGGGAGAGTGAGTGAGCAAACAAACGCAGGTTAATGACATCCTAGTCGAAATCAAGAAGAAATGGGATTGGGCAGGGCATGTAATGCGAGGGCAAAATAAGATCTAGTTCTTAAGGGTGACGGAGTGGATTCCAAGAGAAAGTAAGCGTAGCACGGGGCCGCACATACGCTGACAGAGGAATACCGAAACCCACAATTTGCGGACGCATCCCTTCTTTTGTTAAGCCCCACCACGTTTCTTCTTTGCTTTCCCCTTTTTCTCTGCTTTTGCTTTTCTCTCTCTCTCTTTTTCTTTTTTTCTTGTCGCAGTAGCCGCGTGCGCACCCAGTCCGGCCTCCCTCTTTCGCCTCGTGTGTGCGTGTGCGCGTGCGCGTGCGCGTGTGCGTGTGCGTGTGCGTGTGTGTGTGTGTGTGTGTGTGTGTATGTGTGTGTGTATAGTGAGTTCACGGGTACGCGACGCGCCACCTTCGCTTCCCTAATATGTCATAGGTGTCTGTTGTGTTCCGTTCTCCCTGCTGCCCCCTCCCCCTTTATCTTTTCTCTACTTTTCTTTAGTTACTTTCTTTTTCAACCTTCTGTGTGTCAAGTCCCATGCTATAAGAACACGCGCCCATGCACTGTATGGCCACTCTTGAAAAAGATCGGTCCTCCGATCGAAACGTCGAGTAAAATAAAAATGTTTTCTTAAATGAAGCGTACACTTTGATGTATATTATTTTAAGCAGTCAAGTACCTCATGTTTTCGCAACTATATATATATATATATATATATATATATATATATATATATATATATATATTGACACAGTGCATTCCGCATTTTCGCTTAGCGCTGACCTGAAGCACGCGCCGTCTCGAAGAAGAGGAAGCGGAGGTGTCAGCGATCTTGAGCTGTGGTGCAGACGTTCGTCGGATCCTGCGTTCCTGTGTTCATTGATCACCGGATTCACGCGTGACATTTTTTTGGAGGTGCGGAGTAGTGCACCCCATGCTCGGGACCCCTCCAAGAAGCCGGGACTCCAGCCCGCTTGGCACCTTGAGAGTCGAAGTTACGCCCACCCATCAAAGTAGCCGGCGGCTGCAAGGACTGCAACCAGAGTTCGGGCCTCTGCAGTCTCGTCCAACCGCCAGGAAACTGACCTCAGCGCGACCATCAGTGCCCACAAACACCTCCGTCAGCATGCCGGATGCCATCCCTTTGCCGTCTGTCGTGCTGCAGCAGCCACGCGAACCACCCACCTTTTAAGGTTTCCCAGGTGAGGACCCGGAGGACTGGCTCGAGAAGTACGAGTGCATAGCCCAATACAACAGGTGGGCAGACGACTCGAAGCTGCAGCAGGTGTTTTTTTCACTGGAGGGTGCCGCTCGTATTTGGTTTGAGAACCGAGAAGCCACAATAACAACATGGGGCTCCTTCAAGACTCAGTTTTTGCAGACTTTTACCACCGTCGTCAGGAAAGAACGTTCCGAGTTGCTCCTCCAGACACGCGTCCTACTACCAAACGAGACCGTCCTCGTTTATTCCGAGGACATGGCGAAGCTCTTCCGCCGGGCTGATCCCAACATGTCCGAAGAAAAGCTGCGTTTTCTTATGAGGGGCATCAAGGAGCAGATCTTCGCTGGGTTAGCTCGAAGCCAGCCCAAAACGGTCGCCGAATTTGTTTCCGAAGCCACTAGGATGGAAAAGATGCTCGACATGAGATCCAGATAGTACGAGCGTCCGCCGTCGCTGATGTCTACCAGCGGTGTCGATGCTTCTAGCCACGACATCCTTCGGGAAACCATTCGGACCGTCGTACGCGAAGAGCTTCAAAAGCTCTTTCCAGCCCCGGAGTCGCCGCAAGTTTCTTCCATTTCGCACATTATTCGTGAAGAGGTCCAACAGGCGCTCACGCCGCCAGCCCCTCTTCACCCGAACACAACACCCCAGATGATGACATACGCCGCAGCCGTTCGCCGTCCACCGCCGCCTCCAAGTCGCCCGGACACACCTGGCCACATTCACCGCCAACCACACCCACCTCACCCTTCTCAGGTTCTCCCTCGGAAGAGCGACGTCTGGCGTACCGCCGATTATCGCCCTCTGTGCTATCACTGCGGCGGGCCCGGTCACGTCTACCGCAACTGTCGTTACCGACGTATGGGTCTGCAGGGATATCGTGTCGATGCGCCCCGACCGCAGCGTGGTCAATGGCCTCCAGAAATAAGCGATTACCTGGCCGCGACACCTGAAGCACCACACTGCTATGCCCAGTCGCCGTCTCCACGTCGTTTCTCGTCTCCGCGACGTTTTTCACCCGACATTTCGCGTGGAAGGTCTCCTAGTCACCGTCGGGAAAACAAGAAGCGGCAACCTTTGGGTGCAAGGTTGCTCACCTGCGACATGTCCAAGATCCTCCACTGCTGCACAAACATGACCGACCGCTTATACGACGCACCGACGATCACCAGAACGATAACACGCCTCGCCGCATCAATTCTTCGCCGCAACGGAACCGCCTGGTGCCGCACCACAGCCGTGAGCAACTCCGCGACGTTCACGTACACCTACGACTACAACTGCTGATCTGAACATTTCAATCGACGGTACCGACGTCACCGCACTTGTGGACACCGGCGCCGACTACTCGGTAATCAGTGGACTTTTTGCCGCGACTCTGAAAAAGGTGACCACACCTTGGACGGGCCACAGCTTCGTACTGCCGGGGGTCATTTGATCACTCCAGCTGGCACGTGCACATCACGATTAACCATCGAAGAGGACACGTGCCTGTCCACCTTCGTCGTACTCGACCAGTGTTCCCGGGACGTAATCCTCGGAATGGATTTTTTGACAGAAAATGGCGCAGTCATTGACCTTAAATCGAAGTCAGTGACGTTCTCCACCGAGAACGCAATCCACAGCGCTTTCGAACATCCCGCGGCTCTTTCCATCCTTGATGACGTCACCATTCCACCCTGTTCTAGCCTTGTGGTCTCTGTCGGCGCGAAGACACTGCGAAAGTTTGAAGGTGTCGTCGAAAGCAAACCAATTATGCTTTTCGACCGCTGCCTTGCTGTCGCCAGAGGGGTCGTTTACCTCGAAAACGGAGAAACCGAAGTCCTGCCCCCGCCGCGGTGGCTCAGTGGTTAGGGCGCTCGACTACTGATCCGGAGTTCCCGTGTTCGAACCCGACCGCGGCGGCTGCGTTTTTATGGGGGCAAAACGCTAAGCCGCCCGTGTGCTGTGCGATGTCAGTGCACGTTAAAGATCCCCAGGTGGTCGAAATTATTCCGGAGTCATCCACTACGGCACCTCTTCTTCGTTTCGTCTTTCACTCCCTCCTTTATCTCTTCCCTTACGGCGCGGTTCAGGTGTCCAACGATATATGAGACAGATACTGCGCCATTTCTTTTCCCCCAAAACCAATTATTATTATTATTATTAAGTCCTGCTTACAAATTTTGGCAGTGAGCACCAACATCTTAGCCTTGGGACTACTGTGCCCCACGTTCATGGTATCGCCGACATTCGACGAGCGCCCAGTCTTGCCATGGTGTCGTCAACAGAAGTTCACACCGGTGGTCCCGACATCCAGTACGTCATTAACCCCGCACTTTCGCCGCAGCAGAGAGGCCAAGTAGAAAACCTCCTCCAGCGCTACGGCGATACGTTCTCGACTTCTTCCCGCGTCGGCAGAACACACTTGGCCAAGCATCGGCTAATTACAGATGACGCCGTGCACCCTCTCCGACAGTTATTTTACAGCGTGTCTTCCACGGAACGCGCCGCAATCAGCCGTCAAGTTAAGGAGATGCTTCGAGACGACGTCATTCAGCCCTATCGTAGTCCCTGGGCGGCACCTGTCATCCTCGTGAAGAAAAAAGATGGTACACTGCGGTTTTGTGTGGACTACCGAATGCCTAAACAAAGTAACTAAAAAAGATGCTTATCCCCTTCCTCGAATCGACGATGCTTTTGATCGCCTCTGCTATGCAAAATATTTCTCATCCATGGACCTCGAATCAGGATATTGGCAAATCGAGGTAGATGAACGGGACCGAGAAAAAACCGCATTTATTACTGCGGACGGGCTCTATGAGTTTAAGGCAATGCCATTTGGTTTGTGCTCTGCACCCGCGATGTTCCAACGGCTGATGGACACAGTTCTGGCAGACATGAAGTGGCAGACATGCCTCGCCTACCTTGATCACGTTGTTGTGTTCACCCCCAACGTTCGAGGAGCACCTTCGGCGCCTTGAAGTTGTGCTGCAAGCCATAAAGTCTTCTGGGCTAACGTTAAAAAATGGCCAGGCTTAGCTTGGTTAAGCCAAGAATGCGTTGCATATCTCGATGGAGTTCCGTGCTGCTCCGTTGACTCGATACGCTATTGACTCGATCGCCATTGAAACTGCCTGTGTAGCAGTGCTCGATCGCCTTTGAGTCGATATACTATCGGTTCCAGGGCCCCCGAAATGCCCGTGCGAGTGGGGTATAAGACTGTCCCGGCGAAGGAGCGCAGCTCTTTTATACACATGAGGTGACGCCAATCATAGCGCAGCGCCCTTAGCGGGAGGAGCGGGAGTCAGGTGGTAGCTGCGGCCGCGCGCGACCGCGCCAGTTGGGGCCCAGCTTTTCCTCCGTGACGTCACGCGCCGGCGCAGCGCCAATAGCGGGAGGAGCTGGAGTCAGGTGTTGGCTGCGGCCGCGCGCGACCGCGTGAGTTGGGGCCCAGCTTTTCCTCCGTGACGTCACGCGCCGGCGCAGCGCCCCTAGCGGGAGGAGCGGGAGTCAGGTGGTGGCTACGGCCACGCGCGACCGCGCGAGTTGGGGCCCAGCTTTTCCTCCGGCTGTCGTGACGTCACGTCACGTGGTTTGGTGGCTGCCCGGCCGCGTCCAAGGGCTGAACTGAGTGATCGCAATATTCAGCGCATAAAAATGAGAAGTGCCGCTTTGCTTACACTGAGCTAAAGTTCTTGGGTCATGTCGTCAGTTGCGAGGGAGTTCGGCCGGACCCGGACAAAACCAAAGCTATTGCCAATTTCCCTCCACCGCAGGACCAAAAGGAAGTCCGCCGCTTTCTAGAATTATGTGCCTACTACCGTCGCTTTGCGAAAGATTTCGCTCAATTCGCCGAGCCCCTGACGCGTTTGACAAGGACAGACGCGCCTTTCACGTGGGATGCCCCTCAAGCACAAGCATTTGAAACTCTTCAACGCCACCTGCAAGGACCTCCAGTTCTGGCTCACTTCGACAAAAACGCAGATACGGAGCTTCATACTCACGCAAGCAACGTAGGCCTGGGTGCCGTTCTGGTTCAAATCCACAGCAGTCGAGAGCGAGTCATCGTTTACGCCAGCCGCTCTTTGTCTCGCGCTGAAGCTAACTACTCAGCAACTGAGAAAGAGTGCCTAGCGATCGTGTGGGCGACGTCGAAATTTCAACCCTACCTTTATCGAAAACGTTTTACTGTAGTTACGGACCATCATGCCTTGTGTTGGCTTGCGACCCTCAAAGATCCATCAGCCCGCCTTGTCAGATGGAGTCTGCGCCACCAAGAATACGACATGACAGTGGCGTACAAGTCCGGCCGGAAACACTCGGATGCCGATTGCCTCTCGCGTGCCCCCGTCGAATCCCCAACGGAGGACGGCAACTACGACGACAACACCTTAAATGCGATCAGTGCAACGAGCCTTGCTGACAAACAATACGCCGACCCAGAACTTCGGGACCTCATTGAGTTTCTTAACGGGACCCGCCCGACTGTCCCGAAGGCTTTCAAGCGCTCGGTAGCGTCTCTCTGCGTTCGCCATGGTGTCCTCGTAAAGAAAAATTTCGCCGCAATCAGCAATACCTTATTGTTATACCGACGAGCCTAAGGGACGAAATCCTTCAAACTTGACACGATGAACCAACTTCTGGACATTTGGGCGTAGCCCGCACGCTTGCAAGAATCAAAGAGAAGTATTACTGGCCCCGCCTTCAGTCGGACGTTGCACACTACGTCAGAACGTGCCGAGGCTGTCAGCGTCGCAAAGTGCCCTCAACAAAACCTGCTGGTTTCTTGAAGCCTATAGCACCACCATCGCAGCCTTTCCAGCAGATCGGGATGGACATGCTGGGCCCATTCCCTCTTTCTCATTCGGGAAACAAGTGGGTCATCGTGGCAACTGACTATCTGACCCGATAGCGGAAACATCAGCTCTGCCAAGTGCCACAGCCCTTGACGTAGCAAAATTTTTCATCCATCAGATCGTTTTGCGTCACGGTGCCCCGGAGACCCTAATCACCGACAGGGGTACAGCATTCATGGCTGACCTCCTACAGCAGATTTTACTCCACAGTCATACAGACCACCGAAGGACGACATCCTACCACCCTCAGACGAACGGTTTAACAGAACGCTTAAACAAAACGCTAGGTGACATGCTCTCTATATATGTCGACGTTCAGCACAAAACTTGGGACGAAGTGCTCCCATACATCACCTTTGCATACAATACGGCCGTTCAGGAAACGACAAACATGCCACCGTTCCGTCTCGTTTACGGCCGCGACGTGACCACGATGCTAGACGCCATGTTACCGCATGTGGACGACATCGACCCGAATGCGGATCTTCACACCTTCCTGCACCTCGCTGAAGAGGCTCGTCAGCTAGCCAGGGTGAGGATTCTCGACCAACAATGCCGAGATGCCCAACATTATAACCTCCAACGCCGTGATGCTCGGTACTCATCAGGAGACCGTGTGTGGGTCTGGTTTCCCATTCGCCAACGCGGACTTAGCGAAAAGCTCCTCTGCCGGTATTTTGGACATTACAAAGTCATGAGGACACCTGGAGACCTGAACTATGAGGTCGTTCCTGACGGCTTTCAGAAGACTCGGCACTCCCAGCACCCTGAGGTGGTACACGTTGTCCGCCTCAAGCCTTACTACGGGCGGTAGCGCTAGAGCTGGACTTACGGCCGCACAACACGTGAACTTCCCTTGGTGAACTTTTTTTTTCAACACACCGGCTATGCATTGGGACGATGCTTTTTTTTTCCGGGGGCCAGTGACACAGTGCATTCCGCATTTTCGCTTAGCGCTGACCTGAAGCACGCGCCGTCTCGAAGAAGAGGAAGGGGAGGTGTCAGCGATTTTGAGCTGTGGTGCAGACGTTCGTCGGATCCTGCGTTCCTGTGTTCAGTGATCACGGCATTCACGCATGACAATATATATATATATATATATATATATATATATATATATATATATATATATATATATATATATATATATATATATATTGGTAGGTGACAGTTAATATAATAATTAGCCGAGGAAGGTTGCACAGGGAGAGCAATCTGGGTTTCACAAGCCGCACCTATGGCAGCAATGTGAGGGCGGTGGCTTATCGCTTAACCTCTTTACCACTGAGCCTGGAATTGTACAAGGACTCTCATGAATCTATCACTGCAAATTATAGAATGAACATGTCCGCGTATATGATCATTAATACATTATCGGTATCTGAATAGCTTCCATTCGCGAACAATCGATCCTAATACCGGAACAAGAGTGAAAACCCAATTTCCAGCGCACCTAATTTGCATTTCTCCTAAGCAAATCGGGTGTCAATTGTTAATTTACGTTTTTCTGTCCAGGAATCAATAAATGCTTCCTTTTCTCAGAATCTAAAGTGCGTGTTGAAAATGCCACTAACAATAACTTACATTCTTTCTTATTGATGCGTGCATGAAATGAATTGTAGGAAATGTCAGCTTAATCTAGCGTGGCTCATAAACGGTGCTAGGCGCACACGGCTTTTCTGCAGAGCAGTCTTCTTAATCAGCCATTTTAATTACATGTACATGTGCTCGGCTTCTTTCGGTGCTTTTCGTGTGCACCGATCTGTGTGACCGGTGTAGTCTGTTGGGAGAAAAAAAGCTGGAGGCGATTTTTCTCGCGGACAAGAGGGCCTCAGTAAAAGCCCATATCTGTCCTAAAGACAAATATAATAATGGAAACAGAAGGAAAATACGATAATTTTCGAGCTTCCGTCGAAAAGAGGGGACGAAAGTTCAGTTATATTTTCTGCTAGGCGACTTGGTTCATTTGGCTTTGGACCGCATGTAGCGCGACAGAAAATACGCCAGAAGATGAAAACTTCAGGAAACGTCACTCATTACGTCACAACAAGAGTGCTCTGTCCGGCGCATGTCATGCGCTCCGGTCTCACATTGGCGCAGTTTTAACTGAAAATAGTACCGCGCTTATCTCCTAGTGTGAGCTCAGTTCAAGTTTGCAACAGTGGGTAAAAAAGCAGGGAAATTACATGCTCAAGCTTTCCCATAAAATCCTAACATGAATCTAGTAATTAAGAAGTCAACCATGGAAACATCAATTTCATAAATATTATGAAAAACTTCAGTTGCAAAGAACTGCTTCCTTTCGTGTATATCCAGCCTCAAAGGAGTGGTGCATAACAAGTAAACTGTTTTTAAAAATCTTCTTAACACTCCTTAGTTTGTAGCGCAGCTCAAAAAGCTTCGAAAATAAAAAGGCTACTCACCACGGCAGAATAATGTGAAGGGAAAGTAGAAACAAAACGAAAGCCTGCCTATGAGCCAGCATATTGAATCTTGAGGACCGTCTGTAATTTCTTTCAATGTCACTGGAAAAAAAAAACATGCAGCAAAACCGATTCCTCCTAAATTACGGTAATCCGGAAGCAATACATGCATCTCTTCAGCCTTTATTGCGATTCCTTAGAAAATCCGCCAGAATTACTAGTGTCCACGCAGCTGGCCATTCGTATTAGTCGATTGCTAATAAATAACATTTCTAGCTGCAATATATATGAAGAGATGGCGATGGTCTCGTAATGTTTTGCGGCGGATACTGATGATCCGATAGTTGATTCCGATCTTTAGAAGCGTGCTTGAGTGCTTCCTAGACTTCTGACGTTAGTGCTAGAATGCAAAACGGCAGACACATCACGCGAAGCCATAAAGAAAAATGGTGGATGTGAAAGCTGTCGAGTCACGTTTGAAATCTTCCACATGATACAGATGAAATCGTAGGGAAGAAGAGAACCGGGAGCATTCACATCAGCTGTAATTTATAACACGTGTACAATGCCCGAACCTCAGGGAACCTCACGTTGTAATTCAAGGTGCCATTTCTATTTCGCCTGCGACCTGCAAAAAAAATCCTGATTTGCGTTTAAAAAAAGAGTGAATACGTTACCCTTCACGACGGTTACAGACCCACCTTGCAATGACCAAACGGAATTCCACGCAGTATTTATGCATGGCGAAGTGCGAAGGAGAAAACGATGACAATACGTGCGCTTTCGCACAGAACGGTTGCATAAGTTTTGTTTGCTGCCTACCCTCGCTGCTGCAATTATCACGTCTTGAAAAAAAAACCTCATGCATTACTAGGGCGAACAATCCTTTATTTTTCATGTTATGATGGCACCAATATATTTAGATGAGGGCGCACAAAAACGCTAAATAAAACAAACTGCGGCCTGCAGCACTAGTTGCGCTGTGTATTTCTCCACGGGAACAGAGAACGCATTACTCAGGAGACAATTCCTAACACATACGTCTGGTTGACACATCCGAACATTACATAATCGCGGAGCAAGCAGCAAGATTCCTGCTTCCAGTTGCGTTGAGAATAGCGCGTGACAGCCGCCGCTGCAGCTCATTGTTTATGGCGCTCGGTTGTTGACACAAAAGACGTGGGGTCGATTTCTGCCGCAGCAGCCAGATATTGATGGAGGCGAAATTTTATAGGGCCATGTACTGTGCGATGTCAGTGGACGTTAAAGAACCCCCCGATGGTAGAAATTTGCGGAGCCCTTCACTACGGCGTCCCTGATAGCCTGAGTCGCTTTGAGACGTTAAACCCCAATTAACAAGAGCGCGTGACAGAAAGCGTCCCCTTCTACCAGCAGGCGGTCCCGTTCGTAACAGAGTGCAAGTCTAAAAATTGGCATTGCAAATATTTCTTTGGCAGCGACTTTTCATATGCAGCTCGTACGCGAAATGCGTTGTGGTACTCTGTAGCAAAACTAAGAAGCCCCAGTTCTTTACCACTACCGATAATAAACATTGGTGCTTACAAGACGACACTACAGAGCCATATCGATGGCAGTATGGGTACCAATTTGAGAAAACTGCACTATTGATTGTGCGAGCAACGTGATCGCATAAAGTTCTTTTTGGTATCTTATTTGCCCTACAATCTGGTGTAGGCGATCCAGGGCCGGCGTCTCAGGTTGTTTCCGAAGCCACGTCTTCTGCTGTAGAGAATTAGCTAATTTCTTCCGCTGTAAGGCAGGCAATACTGGCTGGAGGAGATAACTAGGTCGACATAAGTGACGCTATTTCGCCATTCTAGCTCATTTTTACACTCTTCCGAAATCAGACTGAAACGCAGTGCGCTTTTTGCAAAGAGGGGAAAAATCCGATTATGCTTCCACAGCTTCGCCCTTTCGAGGAGATTGCAAAGTGTCACAGTACGAAATTTCGCAGTTGTCATCACGTCATGAAGAAAGGAAGAAATAATTCACTGCCCGTCCAGACAGGCATCCTAAGCGACGTAGCGACTACAGGAAAGGAGTCGCGCTCAGTTGTGTATTGCGGGGAAATTTCTCTATATCCAATTTTGTAAGAAAATATTAAGTGATGTTCCCTTCATTTGTAAACGTGAGCTGTAATTTGCCACGGCACGTTGCGCATTCCTTCTTTGCCGGTTTTTCTCTTGCTGCTATAGAATCTTCTTGTTGCATTGTGTCTGTGAATATTTTGACCTTTGCACTTAGTAGCTAGCAGTATTAGATTACTAGCTGCCCGTTAGTAAAAATCGCATGCGTTTTTAAAAATACAAAACTGATCTTCGGCACGCTCTGAGCAGCGCCAACGAGAACACGTCAATCCGAAGGGCACATGTGAAGCCAGCTGCTTTGTCTGGCCTTGGTTAAAACCGTGGCGAGTAGCGGGCACTGTAACTAAGACTGCATAGAGTAGGCCAAGCCGCACGTTCAGCAGGAAGTGATGTGTATCTTTGGAAGCTACTGAACAAGCCCCCAAAACGCCCGCTTTTCTTAAGATTCGAGCG
Organism: Amblyomma americanum; assembly: GCF_052857255.1. NCBI lineage: Eukaryota > Metazoa > Arthropoda > Arachnida > Ixodida > Ixodidae > Amblyomma > Amblyomma americanum. Next base: position 90,658,198 of record NC_135499.1, on the reverse strand, counting down.
ATGGTGAAGAATTGTTGGGCCAAACCGCCGAGGATAATCGCTTCCAAAATAAGGAAAAAAAACCACATGCCTATCATTTACGAAGAGGTAAATCTGTGTAATTGTTTTAGTGCAACCGGTAGTAAGTTAGCTATAGCAAATTATTTTTTATGATTCTACTGACTAACAGGTAATATCTGTTTTCTGGTCTTCGCCACCACTGGTATATCTGTCCCCTTCAAATCTAGCTTTGCACACTCTTCCAATATTTTAACATGAACGCGATAACGTCGACTGCGCGGCGCTTTCGTGGCGTAAGGAGGAGAGGAGAAAGCATGCGAGGCAAGAGCATGCCAGACTTGGTGGTGTTGGAATAAGCGTCGTCACCTAGGCTGTACTCATTAGTGCGAAGCAACCCCTGCCCTTCCTCGGCTGTTATGCATCGGAGCCCCAAGAAGCTGCGAGAAATTGTTTTTATCCGCTGCATATACCGTCGGTGACTGAAAAGAGCGTGTATTTCATAACCAACTAGCATGCCAAAGAAACCAGTTGCGATCGATACTTAAGAAAAACTGATTAAAGAGAACCCTCGAAGTTGCAGCGTTATTTTTTTTTCAAGCAAATGATCTAGAGACGCACTCGCAAATACAACCAGGGCATAGAGCAGTGGTTGGAACGCAACGCGTTTGCACCAGTCCGGAGCCGCATACACGCAGCTGATAGGACTCGAAACAAGCGCTCTCAGAACTCGGCTGTAAAAGTAGCATCGCAGGAGTTCCTTCGCACAAAACAGAACAGCCAAGCAGACGCCCTCGCTACAGCAGCATGATCGGCGCGCATGCTCGTTCCATCTCTCGATTTCCCCTCTGCTTCGCCTCGGCACCGCTGTACCGGGGAGTCGACACCCGCCCGTTAATTATAAAAACTTTTAAGGCTGTTAAACAAACAGGATATTTCAGACAGAGATTTGAGAATTTGTGCCGGGCTTTCTAGAACACCTGGTGTTCAATTTGGATTGTGCATTTCGCGGGAAGAACAGTGTTTCGTCATGTATTTTGTTTCTGTCGCAAATCTAGCTCATCACTACAGGAAAACAGGTGCTTCAGTGATATATAATTGCTGTAAAAGCGCAAGACTGTCGAAAGATAGAGGCAGCGCCCAATCATATTGCCACCCATTTCGTCCTCATCAGACGCGCTCCTGCCGTGCTCATGGCGATCGGCTGCTGACCCAAAAGACGGAAGCTCGGTCGTGGCTGCTGCGGTCGCTTTTCGATGGAGGCAAAATGGAAGAGCCCCGTGTACTATGCGACGTCAGTCCACGTTAAAAACTGTAGTGGTCGAAATTATCTGCAGTTCTCCACTACGGCGTCCCTCATAGCCTGAGTAGCTTTGGGACGTTAAACACGCAAGCAATGGGAGAAACTAACTGCTCGCATCTTTTCGCCACGCAGTTATTTTGCTTTGCGCTTCTTCAATCCATGGACATGTGCGATGGTTTTTCCACTTCCCTCCGAACATACCGAGTGGTCCCCTCAAAGAACGACGTGTCAATCGACCTTGACTGCCTTCTTCTCGCGCACTTCATTGCAACAACTGAAGCATTGTACGAAACACGTGTGTCTACCTCGTATATCTTGGACTTCTTAGAATCCAAGCGCTACTTGTGAATTATCCGTCCCACATTTCCGGGATATATTGCCACACCGACATCGCCAGTGTTTCAGTGAGCTTGGGAGAGGCAGGCGGGCGGAGCACATTACGGCTCTCATCTTTTCTTCATGCAGGTAACCGGTTGTCGTCGTGTTTATGCTAAAAATTCTTTTTATAAAGCATTTTTCCTGCTCCCGAGCACACGAAGCACGTGTTGCATTGCTTGTGCCTATGTTTGTATGTTGTCAGTGTTACTACCGTTAGCCGGCGACATTAAAGCGAATCGTGGTTCGCCTGTGCACTCTAAGAGCTGGCTGGTGCTCTAAAAAGGTTTAAGGGCCGACAGTCTGAGATCCTCGGGAAGTAAAAGAACTCATCTACTCCACCTAAGCGCACCATGAAGAATCTTTCATTGACTTGAAAACTAGGCTGCATAAGATTTAACACGACTGTTTTCCTTAAGCAGCAGTGATGACCAAATTGAGGCCATCGACTCCACCGTAAATGATTGCTCGTGGCCGAAGTGTCGTCGCTGACTGTCCGCGCTGTCGACGCAGCGTCAGAACGACCTTATGTTCTATGGGAACAAAGACGCTCAGAGTGCATCATGGAGCAGGTTTGAACAACTAGTAATCGGCCCCTCTAAAGAATTAGAAATAGCTATACAACCACGAGACATTGAGCATGCACGCAGGCTAGGCACCACTGAATTTCACAAGACGCGGCCACCAATTCAAACATTCAATTATTTCAAAGTCAAGGATCAGATAATATCTCTAGCCGAGAAGTTGCAAACCATCAATTGCGCAGTTCACGGGCACGTTTCACTTAGTGTTCCTGCAGCAGTTTGTTATCTCATTGAATATGGAGAGGATCGGGAGATTAAGTTCAAACTTCGCTTGGAAAAACTGATCTCTTCCAAGAAAACATACGTGTTATATCCACTCTAACACTCTAAAATGATGCATATTTTAACAATCAGTTTTGAGACTTTCAACACACAATTAATGGTCATGTTCTTTAGCTCTGTTTACTATAACATACGCAGTGTTATTCCAAAGCAACATTCTGTGCATAATGTCACGTGTTCGAGTTCATACAATATTCTTCTGCTATCTGAATCATGCCTCCAATAATCCTTCATTGATTCCTAGATCTTGCAGTAGTTAACAAACATCGCATCTTTCGCAGATACACCAATGATAACTCCCACGGAGGCGGTGTGTTTATCGCTGTCAATCGTCTTCTGCATTTTACTCTAGTTAACCTATCATCCCCATTTAAAATTAAATTGGCTCTTTGGGAAAGGAAATGGGGCAGTATCTGTCTCACATATCGCTGGACACCTGGACTGCGCCGTAATAGAAGAAAGAAATGAGGGACTTAAAGAAGAAAGGAAGAAGTGCCGTAGTGGAAGGCTCCAGAAAAAATTCGACCACTAGGAATGATTCCGCCACCCTTCAGTACGGTACATCTTTCTTCCTTTCTTGTCTCAGTCCCTCCTTTATTCCTGTCCTTACAGCGCGATTCAGGTGTCCGCTGATATGTCAGACAGATACTGACCCATTTCCTTTCCCAAACTGCCAATTCAGTATAATTCAGTATAATTGGGGTTGATAGGTTAACTAGAGTAAAATGCAGAAAACGATTATTCCACTTTTTGGTAATATGTCGCAACCGCCCACTCTCGTCATCGCCCGCCGGAAACCGACGCTGTTTTGTACATCATTTTCAAGACGCACTAAACACGCTTGCCAAAACATACCAAAACACTCAAGCACTTCTTTTTAGGGATTTCAACGTGCCCTCCATTCACTTGGTGGACGTTTCTTTCATTTTATCAAAAAACAGCATCGCTAGGCAATTTGTAAACATGTGCAGCACTTTCAGATTAACACAGCCTATCATAAACCCAACACGCACCTCCAATCATACTTCAAACATTCTTGACCTTATTTTAATTCCCAACCAGAAAGCAGCTCCACTGTTACATATCTGCAAGGACTCGGTGATCACGCAATTATTCATACTACTTTCACCGGTAATGTGCTCAAAAGGAAACAAAACACAAGAAACTTAAGATTTAATACCGGGGTAATTAGTGTAGTGTAACTAATGAATTACCAAGTTTCCATGATGGTTTCGAATCTAGTTATCAGTCGTGCTCAACAGAATCGAACAGTATCCTCTTAATATCCGGGATGCAGCAGGTAATTATAAGTTTTATTCCAAATATTAAAATAACCGAGAGCATGAAATGATCATGATTTATTGCGAACTGAGAACGTCTAAATAATAAGATGAAGCACCTTTTCCGCTGTGCCCCAAAGAGCTCTAAACTGTCCTGGGACAAACACTACTCTGCTGCTAGCCACTGCAATGCACCAGAATTGAAAGAAAAGGAAAATTTTTGCGCTACTGCCTTTTCTTTGACGTTGCATAACACCCCAAGACCTTTTACAAATGTATTTGCTCTATTGAACCCAACGTTATACCCCTTTTTGATCCTGGTGGCTTGCCTATGCCTGATTCTGGAGACGCCGATGTGCTGTACAATGCATTTTGCTCTATATTCCCCCATGAGCTAGAATATCCCCAAGCAACTTCTCACAATCATGCTCGATAACAAACATCATCTTCAAGGTCACTGGTATCGTCAATTTAATAGCCTAAATAAAAATTCATCAATTGAGGACTAAGAAGCTAATGCTAAAGTTTTGAAGAACACTATGCACATATGCAGCTTAATTATATCGCATTTATTTCAGCAGTCACTAACTGCGGGTTATTTTCCATCAGACTGGCGGAATGAAAATAATTCCTTAATTCAAGAAAGGCAACACATCCATATTTATTTGTAGATTAATTTCCATTACATTCATCTGTTAAAAATAACTAAAAATTGTTATATACTAGACAGCAGCTAAACTTTTGCATATGTTAATTACTTTTATCTTTCCCGACATGGACATAAAAAAGGACATAAATGTGATACTCAGCTCACACTTTTCTTTTATCACTTGGATTTTTTTAAATGTAGAACATTCCTGTTGACATCCTATATTTTTATTATGAAAACGGATTGGATGACGGCCGCACTGCCGTCACGACCACGTGATATCAGGTGGAGGTGCCTGGAGTCGAGTTTTTGAACAACTTAATGCACATCGCCAAAAATGCGACTTTGCTGAAAAAAGCAGGTGTGCCGTTTAAATATAAAACGCCGCAGGCAGAAGCTCAGCTTTGAAGCGTCATCTAGTCCTTCCCAGCTTTGAGCAAGTTGCCGATAACGAAATTCTTGACAATGGGAGCATCATAGGCCTAGACAGCTTCGTCGTTCGGATTACTGAACGTCGGAAAACATCGATGCGCTGTCCGTTGCCTATCAAACGGCGAACCTAACTGCTTATTTCGACGAACGAGAAAGAGGGCCCCACCCTCATCAGGACGACATCGAAATTGCTCCTGTAGCAGTACGGCCACTCGTTAAAAGTTCTCAGAGGTCTTTAAGCACTTCGCTGGCATGCGAATTTTAAGCCTCCCAAGTCCGCCGCACTCGATGGAGCCTTGGTCTTGAAAAGATCGATTTCACCGTAGCCTCCAACCGTCGAATGCTGCAGTTCTATACAGACTGGCTGCAACGAACCGCCGTCGACAAAACGCCAAAAGACGATCACGACGCCTTCCTGAGATTGTTAAGCGCCAGCGATATTGCCCAACGGCAGCGCTCAAGATTAAGTTGAAGCACTGTGACCAGTACGTGGAAGACAAACAAGCTTCACGACCAGAATATTCAAGCGCAAAATACCGTCCTTTCTCACAGAACAACGTATTTACAGAGAAAGATTTCGTTCACAGTAAGAAAGCTAGCTTCTCGTCGTTCTCAACGACTCCCTAAAAGAAATTCTGCACAATTTTCACGAAGAACTGACAGCTGGGCACATAGGGTCCTTCCACCCCCTAAGACGCATTCAGAACACGTAATGTGCCGCAACTGCTCGCCGACGTCACGCGATACGGCAACACCTGTTGAGATTGTCAGCAACGAAAGACACCTCCCTTCCAAGGCCGCAGGGCGTCTCATATAAATCAGGCCACCAAGCGACCGTTCCACCAGGTCAATTTGGCCCTCCTCGGTCTCTTCTCACCGTCCAGGTCTGGAAACAAAAAAACCGTTTTGGCGTCTGACTACCGACCTGAAAGGCCGTAGCAAAAGCGCTATCATATCTACAGGAGCAGAAGTATTTTTTCACGAAATATTTCCTGCTGCGACACGGTGTCCCCGAAGTCCTCATTATAGACCAGAGAATACTGTTCATAGCAGAGTTGATGCAAGCCATGCTTTCCTAGAGGCGAACGATGTTCCAGAGAACAACTGCCAACGATTCACAGACAGATTGCGCCACGGAGCACTTAAACACAAACACTGCAGACATGCTTATCATGTTGCCAAGACGGAACTCAAGGCATGAGATGTCACCCTGTCCTACATCGCCTTCGCTTACCCCCCCCCCCCCCCCCCCCGCAGTACACGGTCCCACAGAGAGAACACGTTTTCGTCTTTTTTATGGCAAGGAGGGAAAACCGCGGCGTTCGACACCATGCTCCCAAAGTCCCTAACGAAATCAACCTCGAGGTCACCACCTTCCTTTAGAGTGGAGAAGCCTGACGTCTGGGCCGCCTAGGGATAGAAGACCCGCAACGTAACGAAGCCCGAATCTACAACCTACGACAGGAGACAGAGCTTGATGTCGACAGGAGTCGACCGAGGGGGCTTCATGGCTAACAGTTAGTGCTATTTCGCGCCATGTAAAATAATTGGACGAATAGCTGAACAGGACTACAAACCTGTCACAGCGTTTGTCCAGTGTCCTTGTTCTTGTCCGTCGTAGTTTGCGCTGTTTAACATAAATGCATTTGTACCAACTCGCCCAAATGAACGTTCTGCTTAGGACTACGAAGTCATTTTATATGCTGCGAAAGCATCGGGGAGGGGCAGTGAACTCTGCGTGGTGCTGTTGTGCCACCACTAATTACGGTTCACACTTTATTACGGTTCACACTTTCTTCGTGTACCATGGTTTCCTTAATACGCCAGTTGAGGTACAGTAGTGTTTGTATATTGAATCTTTGTTTTCGTTCCTTTTAAGCTTGGGGTCACAGAATATTTTGAGAGGGTAAACGCAAAGCTTTCCAAAGTACACTTTTTTTCCGTTTTGTCATTCTTTTGTGGCGATAGATGCCATCAGACTCATCTGGAGTGTTCGCAGGTCATCGAATCGAATTTTGTAGGTTCTTTCGGCGCATCATCTTGAAACAAAGCGAGGATTTTAGGGCATTGACGCTCTTATTCGATGACCACCGGGTAACCTTGTTCCTGTTGCCGCTGTCGAGTTCTATTATTTGTTGGTCAAGTTGGCTAAATAAACAGTTTTTAGAACCGTCTACCTACTTGTGCCTAATGTCGTAACCACAACGTTACATAATGGTGACCACAGTCTCGCATGAGAACAGGGCATTGTGTATTACAACATGATCAGTTAAAAATATAGCCGAATTGTAATTTTTTCTTGAAAGATATATTTAGTCAAATCTTTCTAACCGGGTGGAAAAGTGTAAAATGGCAGGGTTGTAGCAACAGCAAGGAAGAATTTGTAAGCCGCCTGCTTTCTCAAGCGGCGTTTACAACGAAAAGTGGTAGCTGTCAATACATAGGTACATGCATACAGTAGATTCGTCAGGATGTCTCTCTCACTCAAAAAGAGTAATCTGGGGTGTTTGGACGAAATAAATGCTAACGCTTGATTGGAAATAGCCTCTGTTTGAGCGGGCGCCGCCACATTGGTGACTCTAACGTCATTTTTTTTCGCCTTGCCACGGCGAAGATGTTAGGGGCACCGACAGCAAGGAATGGCGCAGCAGGACATAAAAATAATGGGAGATTACGCGTCTCGACGCGCGCAGCCCGCGAGTACAGCAGGAGCAAATTTAGCATAAAGGATTCACTTTCGCCACCATTCTGCCAATTTATAAATTTTTTTTTCATACATATAACACCTGCTTTCGGCATCTGTATCCTCTTCAGGCGAAAAGTATTAAGAGGGCAATTTGAAAGCTTTCCATTTTTTAAGCAGTATGATATGATTGTCCAGTCGAAAATCCCATCCTTCCGGATGCTTAGTTAATCGCTTGAAGTCGTGACATCATATCAGCACAGCTTCATTCCACACAAGTTTGAAACTCTCTGTCATACTGTTTTTTCGTCATTCTTCAAAGACGACTTGCTAAATTTAACAACTCAGCAAATAAGAACTTAAACAGCTTAAAGCCCTAATCTTGGAAAAACCAGCAAACAAAAATCTGTACGGACCGCAGCCGTACACACGCCACTATAAAAGGCGCATGCACCGATTTTGAAAACTATGTTTCGCGTTAATGTCGCACGGCAGGCTTGAAATACTCCTCAGCATAGCGTCTTACAATTCAGTCCTTTTCTGCAGTGCCCACATTTGCGGAATCGCGCTTTGTACACGAGAACTTGTGTGTGCTTTCGAGAACTTGTACACGAGAACTTTTACACGAGAACGCTTTGTACACGAGAACTTGTATGTGCCGCCATGCTGGAAGTATACAAATAATTAGAACACACTCCTGTAAATATCGACACGTTCTGCGAGTTCGATTGGACAAAAAATCCTCAGCAGGCGAATACTACATTCCTTAAGGCCAAACCGTCTGCGTAGGTGAGAAATTACAAGATTTGTGCCAAAAGCAAGCGCGTGCGGCACAAGCAGAAAAAATAAACAATGCGTCGAAGGAATGGTGAAAAAAATTTGTGCGGCGCATTAAAGTTCCTGTGCGCGCGAACTTTACAGCAGCAGATGGCAACAAGCATTGTCTCTGCTTTTTTCCCCGAGTCACAGCACCGGTTGCGCCGGCGATTCCAGCTGATGGCAAGTAAAGAGAAAAGTTTAAGGAACTGAATTCTGTGCGGCGGGGCATCCTTTAATTTAGACTGTCTCAATCTTGGTGTTACCGGTAGTTAATGTACGTGCAGGCCAAGGCGCGCCGCTGGATACCCCTACACGGCCGTTCTGCTAATTGCGCCGGTAGTTCACCCACATTAGACGAAGAACCACGTTATCCAACGAGAATACGACCACAGAGCTGATTTTATGGTTCAATAAAACTTGTTGCTGGGCTAGCTGGCGACAGATACTTGAATAAAAAGGTAGCGCAAAAAGCGGGATGATCTCGTTTTTTTGCAGGCTACAAGGTATCCGGGGACTGCTGGTATCAGTAGGGCCCCGTACAAAGTTTCAGTTCTTCATCTGAGACATAGCCCAAGAAGCCCTATATATTGGCGCAATCTTCGAAGCACGCTGGTAATAATGGGTCATATAATACAAGTGCTGACATCGTCGTCCCAATGCCGGCAATGCTACTCTATGCTACCTCCAATGATCGCCTGCTTGTTTTCTCGCTCCGCCGTATTGGCAATGTCACTCCATGGCGCCTCCAACGATGGACCTACTTCTGCGCTCTTTGCCCCATAGTGCCTATGGCATTCCATCACACTTCCAACGATGATCTTATTTGTCCGCTGCTTGCCACATATTTGCAATGCCACTCCATGACGCACCCAACGGCAGCACTGCGATTCGCATGCAATGCCAATTTCTATCAAAAGGTGGCAGTTTTAGTTTTTGCGCTTGTTTCATCGCTTGCATAAGCTGTTCTCCTCAATGTCCCCGCTTCGCAACGAAGTTTGGTATAGCTAAGCTCTACATTGTGAAGAATACTGTTTATTTCCACAAAACAGGAGATAAAATGGTCTTGGGGAATACAAGGGGAAACAGCTGCTCAGGAGTAGCTTGACCGGCCCCATGTATCGTTACAGTGGCTGCAGCAGGACATATGCAGATATCGAGATACCACCCTGCCAACGCCGAACGGACGGACGCCCAGTATACATTATGACGATGTGCGCCGACGAAAGTGAGCAAAGTGCGTACATGCACACGCAGAACAGTGGGATAAGTGTTTTCGGTCTTTGTTTATTCCATTAAATGCGCTGCCAATCTTTGTGCTGCTCAACACAGTTGACACAACGAACACGTTTGTAAACATGGGTTTGAGACACTGAGCTTAGACGCACACTTGCCACAGTGCGAGAAACTGCAGCGCGCAAGAAACAATGTCATCTTCCATCAGCAGGCTGCAGCTTTCGTGAGAAAGCGCGAGGCCACATAGCTTCCTATATTATACATGCCTAGTCATCGGCGCCAAGGACAATGGATGTCGACCGTCGCCCTTTTCATAGAGGCTGCGGGTGTCGCTTCTCGGTGATCGACAAGAGTAGGCTTGCAGCAATACATGAGACGCTTGCATAATAGACAACACGCTCGTGGCGGAAAGGTTGAAGTGCGCGAATCAGCAGTAGTAGTACTCAGCTGCTTAGTGGTCGTTAACCGATGAAACTGTAGTGGCGTAGCTTCTATGAGCACGTGTACGGTATTCTACAAACCTAACACAATCAGCTTTTGTAGCGAAAGTTACACTAGGCTACCAGTCGAGCATTTCGTGGTACATGGGAGAGGCCAGTTGTACTCATGCGCCGTTACCATGGCAACCGAAGAAGAGCAAAGTGCGGCGTGCGCTTCGCCGTCACCGCGCGCCCGCTCCACCGTCAAAGCCGAGCGTTACTTCCCGCGGATGAGCAGTTTTGCGCATGCGCCGATAACATGGTAACCAGAGAGACGCCCCAGCTGCGCCGCGTTCTTCGTCGTCGCCTCGCCGGACGCCGCTCTATCACCAGAACCCCGCTTCGTATGCGCAGAATTTATATAAAAAGGCGAAGATGTAGTGGGCGTCGCAACGTTTGACATGCATGCAGAGGAGAGTGCAGCCGCTGCTAAACGGCGGTACAGACAAGAGAAGATTAACTCTTCTGATCCTGTGGTTGTCGCCTGGCAGTAGACGAACAAAATAAGAACGCTGGATTCTCTGTGTACTTGAAACAAGGTGTCTCCGCTCTCAGACATCTTCATTCGAATGCGGTGAATAATGGTGAAGCCTGTTTTTTTCGGCTTCTGGAAAGCGGCAGGCATTATCGTCCAAGGAGTCTACGTGGCACCAGAAACATCTGTCAAGCAGACGATTGATGTGGTTGCCACGTGTATACCAACCTACGGCATGGTTTCATAGTTGTGTGTGACTTTCGGTAAATTCAACAATAAACATAACTCTCCTAGTCAGTGTATGAAAGAAAAGTGCAACTTTAATTTAGCCTTGGGCTCTCTCGCCCAGACTACACAACGGGGAACTAGTATAGAGCTTGTATACTAAAGAGGCTCGACCAAATCAAAATACTGTATCGACAAAATTCAGACCGCTGCATGCTACTCCGCAGATCATCGGCGCGTGCTCGTCTCTGCCAAGCAAAGTGAATAAAGGAAGAATATACCCAAAGTCGGTCATTGCTAAACATACAGTGACCGCAACAAGCTCAGCCAGAGAAACGTACCTCTCGCTACGTATATATTGGCACAGCCGAGCTAAGCCGTTACCAATTTGTTTTATTTGAAGCGCATTTCTGTAGCCCTAGAGCTACCCTGACACTCTTCGCTATAATCTGTTCTAAGCGCTTACGGTCGGAGATCGCGAGTTCGAGATACGGGGCAACAAAAAATTAGCTGCGGTTTAACTACTGCTGAAGCTGGTTAGAGAGCGAAAGCTCTGGTGTGTCGGGCATCTAGACGCTGCTTGGCATCTATAAAGATGAGTGCGTTCCGCACATGATAGGCAGCGCGTTCACCCTACCACCCTTGCTGCTAAATTAATGGTTGATTGCGCGAGGTTGGTCACCTAATAAATGCTGCGGCCTATTGCTGCTGTGCCGCGTGTCTGCCACAATGTTGTAAGCGCTATTACCTCAAAGCGCAATTGAGGCGTCCACTGACACAGAGGGAAATTTATGCGCTCTTCATTTCCTCAAATTTTTTATAAAAGTAGTCAACGCCAACGCCATTGCACATAATGAACGCCGGCGGCCTATATCTTCAGTGGTGCGTTTCTACTGCAGTGTTGTCAATGCCAACGCATGCAGCGCACATCTGTCACTACCGCCACGTAGCTTAGAGCCCGACTGAGTAGTCCACTTTGCTTTACGGCTAATTATGCGTCTTTTTTTTGCTTTCGAAGCTCCCAGTCTTCGTCTGTTTCGGCGCAGTTACAGACGCCACGCAGTGAAGGTCGCTGAAGGCCAAATGTGCGCGATCGGCCAAACTCGCGGAACATGCAATAGTAAAACTAATGCTTTAAAACGCTTTTGCTCATTACAAAAGCCTGTAGTAGCCTAAGCACATTTGCCTCCTTTATGCGAGCCTGCTTGTTTGCGACGCGGCAAATAAGACTGCCAATGTGTTGTGCGCATTGTTGTATGCTTTCCAACGCATGGGCATTACTTGGACTGCGCGTGTAGCTCCAGTATGCGCATGCCGTTGACCCGCGGGATCGCTTCTCTAGATACCCTAAATGTGATGTTCGGTTTTTCTTTGCTTTTCTGCGCTTGCACTGTCATTGTCAGGAGTTCTGATTTTTCAGCCGAACACCGAAGTCCCTTGTCCTGGAAGTATATTCCGTGGGTACCATCGGCTCTAGGGCTTCCTCTATATAGCCATCGCTTCCCTGGTTCATCCAGAGCGTGACATCGTGTGCACAGGTACCGTGGTGAAGTCCCCCTATCTCTAACAGTTTGCTCGATAAGCCGATAATAGCTATGTTGAAAAGGATCGGTGAGTGCACTGATCTCTGTGGGGTGGCACGGGCTCCGAGTCAAACCTTTTTCTCTCTACAATTTCTAATTTTGATTTAGGCAGTATCGCCACCGGCAGCACGCATACTATCGAAGGGTAAAAATGAGAATCCAATTTTCTTGACTTGGGCGCCTGCGCACCAAATTATTCATTGTAATGAGGGAGCTTATAAGCTCTTTCGAGGACTGAATTTCCGGCCGATTTCCGCGACTCCCTCCGAGGATGGATACAGGTCAGAGAACAAGCGGGCATACCCTTTTCGAGATATCACAGAGTTCTGGATACCTAGCAGACCGGAATATCTATGACCATATAGGTAAGTCAGCAGAAAGGAGGAAGAAGAATAGCGTAAAGGCAATCGGGCAGATTTCCGAACCCAACCACACTTAGTAGGTTCCTGCCGGGCTTCAGCGACGGCAAATGTAGGGCTTGTTGAGAAGGGGCGGCACTAGTCCGTATGATAATTTTACATGGCCGTGCTGGTAACTGCACGGGCTGTTCACCAAGACCAGGAGAAAAGGCGTGTTAGCGGAGCAATCTACCACCACAAGGATGATTTTAGAGACAATATAAATAGTCATTCTTAATTAAATAAGACATATTGCGATGATTCCTTTTTTGCAGGTTGGAAAGTAACGAGGGTCTAGTGGTCACAGTGGTGTCCCGCAGAAGGTTTCAGTTTTGTACTTGAGAAATGACCCAGGCAGCTCTATACATTGGCGTAATGTTGGAAGCGCGCTGGTAAGAAGCGGCCGTACATAGTGCCAGCGCTCACATCGTCGTCCCAGTGCAGAAATATCCCTGTATGCTTCCTCCAATGTTCGCCGTCCTTGTTTGTTCTCTTCCCTATAATAGCAATGTCACTCAATGGCACCTCCAACGATGCCTTACTTGCGCACTCTTTCCTCCATAATGCCTATGCAACTCCATCACATATCCAGCGGGGACCCTGTTTGTCCACTTGCTTGCTGCGCGTTTTCAATGCCACTCCATAACACATCCAACGCGGACCCTGAGATTCGAGATGCTAATTGTCGTCAGAAATTCGAAGTTTTAGTTTTTGCGCTTTTTTCATTATTTGCAATAAGCTGTGCTCTTTCATGACCCCTCACCACACAGAACTTTAGTATAGCTATGCTTTACTATCTGCAGAATATATACAGATGTCGACAATATATGGAGAGGATTTATGCAAAAATTATGCGCCCATAAGTTCTTCTGAGAGGGGGAGCGTGCATGGCCGCCGTTAGTGTTGGTTTTACATCGGAAGGTAAATCACCTGACGCGAAAAAAATTGTGGCTCTTATGTGAAGCCCTCGAGACAGCTTTAGGCATAGCCATTTAATGCTATAGCTTACGCCGTAGTTGCCATAGAGAGCTAAAAGCAATGATTTTAGCTATAAATCATATTAGACAGAGAACGCTTTGAATCACACTGTTTCAGCAATATATGAATCCCTTTTTATTTCACTTGCGACCTCCACAAAAAGTTTGATTTATGTTTAAGGGAGCAAGGATGCGTGATTTCTCACTGCGTTTCCAGAAACACCCTGCCAACGGTGAAACGACGGCTGCCTAGTATACTGTATGACGATGTGAGCCAAAGAAAGCGGAGACAGTGCGAGCAGGCACGCGCAGAACAATTACATTAGTGTTGTCGTGTATCTCTATTCCGTTTAATGCGCTCTCAATGTTTGTGTTCCGTAACACAAACGACACAAAGAACACTTTCCTAAAGACCAGTTCGAGACGCTGAGCTGAGACGCACACTCGCCTCACACGTCTCAACATTTAGGAACCGCAGTGCGAGCACCTCTAGTGACGCTAAAAATCGTGTTTAGGAAGGCGCAAAAGAAACAATGTCCATTTCCATCAACAGGTTGCAGATTTCGTAAGGAAGCGCAAGGCTACAATAAGGAAGTGATAATCTCTCTTCAGTGCCGTGCGTTCGAAACTCGCCTAGATGACTCACTGGTTAGAGCACTCGGCTACTGAGTCGGAGCACCCGGGTTCGACCTCAGCTGCGGTGGCCTTACTTCGATGGAGGCGAAACGCAAAATGCGCACATGTGCTGTGGGATATCAGTGCACGTTAAAGATCCCCAGTTGGTCCTAACTATTCCAGAGTCTTCCACTACGGTACCTATTCCTTTTTTCTTATTTTTCTCTCTCCTTTATTCCTTCTCTTACGGCGCAGTTCAGGTATCCACCGAGTTGCACGTGAGACAGATACTGCGCCATTTTTCCTCAAAAACCAATTTTCATTGCTTCATTTTTCACGTGCTCTTAAGAACCCGAAGCAATCATTGGCTGCTATCTTGTTATAGCAGAAGCCGGCGCGGTGGCTCAGTGATTGTGGTTCTCGGCTACTGCCCTTAAATACGCGGCTTCAATCCCAGCCGCGGCAGTTGCAATTCGATGGAGGCGAAATGCTAGAGGCCCGTGCAGTGTGCAATCTCAGTGCACGTTAAAGATTCCCTGGTGCTCGAAATTTCCGCACCCGTTCAATACGGCGTCATTCATCGCCTGAGTTTCTTTGGGGCGTTAAGCCCTCATAAACCAAACCATACTATAGGCAACGTGCAGTACCAAGGCGGCACCCCCGGAGCGCAGCATTGCATTCAGCGCCAACAACACCGGGAGAGGCAATCTTGGGGCGGCCGGGTTTGTTTACACGCAGCTGTTGGAAAGTTGATAAAGGCGCTTCATAACGTCGCAGTGAACGTTTTAACGCCACTGAGTGCCCTTTCCACTTTTATCGACAACCAATCTTGCTTCGAGAGGATTCTGGTGTCGGCTAGTTAGTGCACACTTTCTACGACACAGATTGACACAGCGCAACGGCACGCGGACGAGAAGAAACACGAAAACACAAGACGGGAGCTGGTCCTGTGTTTTCGTGTTTCTTCTCGTCCTCGTTCCGTGGTGCTGTGTCAATCTGTGTCGTAGAAACCAATCTTGCCTCGAGATACAGCTTGGTAAAATGGCTATATACGAAGCATTCAAGAACTGAATGGCAAGGGCAGCATGATAAAGCGCCTGTCCCAACGAAATAAGCATGCGTGCACAATTCAACTTAACAATATTTTATTCACGCTACTTCATGTCTGTAGCCTCAGTAGAATTACCAGTGTGACGATTACCCCAGAAGATACTCAAAGCGAAAGCGAAGTTGAACCAACACCAATTCCTTCTTGTTGTGATATTCATCATACAGCTTCCAGGTAATTTCGTCCTGTAATTTCACATCATGCCTCATTTGAGTTTGCTTCTCAGAACTTGCGACAACGCAGCGAAGGTCACAGGTAAGGCAAGTGCAGCTATCGACACGATTGCATTTATGATTGTTATCTCTGAATCGGAGCAGTGTGCTTTGTTAACATGCGCGTACGAGCGCCTTGCACTAACGTGGCACAAGCGTGGGGGAAGCCGGTGGGTGAGCAAGCGCTCAGCGCTAGAGCCCTGAGCGATACAGCCTTCAACGCAGAGCTCTATGGAGATATGATGGACATGCATTAACCATCCGACAAGCACCATCCTGCCGCCAGGCACTTGATAATCTTATATGCTATGACTCAGCCGTATGCCGATTCTATCTGCTGCATTTTCCTTTTGCATGATGTTGCTTGTTTATTTGATTGTATTGATCTGTTTAATACATGCTGCAGCCTCTTGTGAGGTCCAAGAAAGACTGGCATGTATCGGCAAGGGTATTTCTGAAAGATCCAGAACAGAATAAATAGTATTATGTATAAGAAGAAGTTAGTGTTTCTAAACTAAAGCCACAACATGATTCCAATCGAATATTGTCTGCGGAAAAACGGATACTTAAACAGTCAGATTTTGCTAAATATGGTGTTAATGAGTAAATCATGAAGCCGAGTATGGCGCGTAGAATAAGGGGATAAGTACTGATCAGGGTATAAAGGTAGCGCCAGGTTAAGAAAAGGACAAATCAAATCAATACGGTCCTTATGCCGTACTTATGCCGTCAAATCTACGTAGCCTAACCGCCAGCTTCAGATCTGCAGCCTGAAAATTCACCATGTAAACCTGATAGCTGATAAAGTTGTATGGCGCAAGAGAACGAACATGGGAAGATACAGAGACAAAAAGAGCTCCTCAAAGTTTAATGGCGCAAGGGAACGAATACCGGAAGCTAATCTTCCTGTGTTGGTTTCCTCACGCCATTTAACCTTATGGTGAACCAACTAGCCCAACAGCAAGTATTTCTGATAGCTGAATTTAGAGCAAATCGCTCCAGAGGTATTGAGCCCCTTCACACCTGTGCGCTAACACACGACAAGGAGAAATTATTTGACCACCAGGAAAGCGACGCATAGGTGCAATCCACATCTGTCGCCAGCACGTTGGTTGCAATCACGGCTTCTTTGTCGTTGTGCATGACCGCGCGCACCCACTTCGCGCATCGCTACTACGGCTACTTCCCCCTCCCCCACGACACCCTATGCCTGGTTACTGAACCGATGAATCCTAACAGCTTCAGCAATAGGCATTCTTTTCGTTACGCACGCTCTAATGCGAGTGTAGTGTCATGAACACGCAGACGCACACTGCTGTATAGTTACTACGTTATTGAAAATAATCTGTATAGGGTTTAACAGGTTCAGAAACCTGGGCAATGAAACAGTACCAATATTCTAAATTATTCTAGGGTCAGGATTGACCGCGCCTCACTATTAATTGGTGTCCCAGATTCAATCGAGGACCAGAGATTATTCAGAGCCTCGGGGTAATTCGAAGCACCTATATCCGAGGGGAACGGCCGGCTTCTCTTGGGACTCATCTAAGTCATAGCCAGCTTTGTCAGTCAGCATTTAAACTCTACAACACGTATTCCTCATTTAAGCCTGTTTGTAGAATGTAATACAGACTTTGGCGTGTTAGTACATGTTTACTTCGAGTTTATTTGGTAACACCATGATGCCGTTGTGCTGACCTGATACTGCGCAGATCCAGTCGCAAGCCTCGGTCAGACTACGTCCTACACACACATAGAAGAAGTGCATTTGCATGCCGGAGACATGATGTCTATGTCCCAAGGAAATGCACAGGGCACAAAAAAAGAAGCTTACAGCAGGAAAGCGGACACAGCGGCTGGTGCGGTGGGTCGAGAGGCAGGGTTTCGTGAAGGGTATTATAATGCGACTTGCTCAGTGCTACCAGACTTTGCGCTACATCTACCTCACAAGCAACTGCTGCAGCCTCTCTTTCTGCCATTCACATCTGCCTCGGATGCAGGAGGTGCGGGGTTGAATCCAGAGTGCCGCTGGCTACCCACTGATGATAAAAAGGGTACAGGCTTTCAACTGCCCAGGAGCTCTGGAGTGAAATGCTTCGAAAATGGGTCTGTGGCGCCAGCTTGTGTTAGAAAACGCGTTCTTTGGCCACAGCTGCCCTTGAGCCATTAAAATTCAAGGTCGTAATCATTCCTCCCCCACCCCCAATGAACACACCTTCCCCACATCTCGCACACCTCTGCTTCCCCACATCATACTACCTACTCATAGCCGTTTCCGAGGCCAGAAGTGTCTCGAAGCAAGACAGTGTATGAACATAACCAACCCCTTCTATCTGTGAACGCCGCAGCTTATTTTTATGCCCCTCCCACTGCCTTGCGCACCGCACTTCTTCCCACTCAACAGTGTTCGTTGTACCACTCTGGCGGCAAAGCCATCCGGCTGTCAACAGTAATGCTAGTTGCAGCAGTCGTCACCCGTTAAATGTGAAATCGCATTGATAATCGCACGTGATAAGCACAGGCTATTGCCATGGGCGTTTGTGTGCGAGCGTATTATTACTGAAACAAATGCGTTACTTACCCACTTAGGCATCTTTTACGGCCAAGCAGTGAAACACATAATAATGAGCAGAAAATGCTATCCCGCAAATGTGGGTGCCACATGTGAAATCTCGCGGTGCAGGGGTTCATCTCAGGTGCATGCAATGGCATTCGTGACCAGTTTTTTAAGTCTGGCGGGTTCTGCGCTTACTCATGCTTCTTATCTCTAGTTAGGCAGTGCTTCATTCTTAATATATGAGAGCCACAATTGTTACTAAAGGTATATGGCGGCAGCGTGTGCGACAACCGCGACTAGTTCGCTTGACGCGCGAATAAATCGAGTGCAGAACTACCTAGCCGAGAAAAAGAAGTGCACATAATGTGTTTCTTTCAAAAAATGCTTGCAAGCATCACAGTCTACATGCTTGCTTGGGACACGCACCGGCATATTTTCCCTGTGGTAGCCACATGTGCGGAGAGCCATTTTCAGCACACTGAGCTGGCTGTTGTGGCCATGGAAATCAGCTAGGTTTTTAGGTAACGTGCTTATTTCAATAATCAAATTGTTGCACAGGAACTTCACAAACGTACTGCCGCTATAGTTGCATAGTATCGCTTGTGTCTTTGGGCAGAGGCAACACCAAGAGACATTGTTCGAGCATACCATTTCAAATAACAATAACAATAATTGGTTCCTGGTGAAAGTGAATGGCGCAGTCTCTGTCTTATATCGTTGGACACCTGAACCGCTCCGTAAGGGAAGGGTTAAAGGAGGGAGTGAAAGAAGAAAGGAAGAAATATGTGCCGTAGTGGACGGCTCCGTAGTAATTTAGACCACCCGGGGATCCTTAACGTGCACTGACATCACACAGCACACGGGCACCTTAGCGTTTTGCCATTGCAAAAATTTCTAAAAATTTGTAGTCTGAAATAATAGAAAAATTGAGAAACACGCTGCCACCTATTGCAGAAGTCGTGTATAAATATTGTCAACCTCATCTGAATAAATAATTAGTTTTACCAATTATTTATATTAGCAAATTCTGGTGAGTAGCGGCAATATGTAGTTGAAAAACACAGACAAAACTACGCCATGTCTGTGCTAACAGTGAATAAAATGTCATGGCTTAAAAATCCTGCAGCGAAAAAAAAAATCCGTTTTTTCCGCTCAAAAGAAACTAAGTACAAGAGGCACGCTCGAAGCTCGGTGCGAGCGTACTGTCCACTGATAATGCCTTGCAGTTCCTACAGTATCAAATTCAATTTGCCTGTGCTTTTAGTCCCCTTCAAGCAAATTCTTATGCTTCGGCACTAGTTGCGAATGCCGAATAGTATCCGCAGAAACCGGCACATTCCGAAGGGAGTGCTCATGGTGCAAACACGCCAACTTTCTTCTTCAAGAATGATTTTCCAAAACCCTGACGCCGCATCGAGGGTGGAACAATATTTGGCTTCTTGCAGCTGAGGTGGTACGGCTTCCAAAGTAGGCATGTGGTAGTTTTCTCTTAGAAACACCTTGTTTAAATCTGAAGGGTCGAAGCAAATGCGCACCTTATCATCTACAACCATACAACTGGACCAAGAGCACGGCTCTGTCACTTTTGTAACGACGCCGTCATTTTCCATCTCATTTAGTTTTGCTTGCACGGGCTCTTGCAGGGCAACATCTATTCTTCTTGCTGGTTTTACGGTGGCTTGTGCTTCAGGCTTCATCTGTAGGTGAATGGTGACACCCTTAAGTTTCCTAGGTTTTGAAAGAAGTCTTCAAATTCCTTTATGAAATCCTGGGCGCCTTCTGCGTCGACCACATTTTTGCACTATATCACGCAATATCGATCAAGGGATCTCCGCTCAACGTAACAATTTGAAGAAAAACGAAGAACGTAGCTTCTGTACTTCGTGTCTTGTTAGAGAGGAGAAGGATTAGCTCCGCGACCGCTTTTTTTTTTGTGGCCAAGAAACGTACGTAACGTAGACGAGCAATTTTGCGCTGGCACTGCTGATACTTTCGAAAGATCGTTTCTGGCATCACGCAACAGTTTGCTCCGGTGTCTATTTTACATTTAAGTGCGACACTGGTGACATTTACGGTTGTTGACCAGTTCTCGTCGCTGGTATTCTTCGTCGTCGGCGATTTCTACTTGTCTTATGCGCCGTCCTTCTGGCGGCACTTTCGAGCGGGACGTGCGGAACACACTCGCAAAATGATTTCAGTCGTTACATTTGCTGCAATACCTCCCTAATGCGAGCACATTACGGTTTTGTGCTGTTGTTAGCCACATCTAGAGCTTGTGGTCGCTTTGATTTTACCGCGTCTATGATTCTTTCTGTGGCAAAAGACGGGGCGGTTGTTGCTTGGATCTCTGTCAACTGCTATTTACCCTGTTCCTTAGCACTACAAATTTGTACTGATTTATAACAGGATAGATTTCATGACATGATTCTTTGCTGGAGTTCTTTGTCTCTTATAGAAAGGATTATTCGGCGGCTTCGAAGCCTGTCCTCAAGATCTCCAAATTGGCACGACCTCGTGAGAGTCGTGAGCTCTGTGAGCCAATCGTTGAACGACTCGCCATCCCGCTGGTTTCTGGAACCGACCCAGGACTCGTTAAACGTGAGGTTTGTGGATGGTTTGTATAATCTTAAAACTTCATGAATAAAGGATTCAAATAATTTTTGTACTCCTCTTTTTCAAACTTTAAGGTACGGAATGTGCACCTTGCCTCTTCGCCACTAACCCTTAAAAACGTAGCGGCCTGAGCAGCTGTATGTTGTTCCTTCTGCTTCGACGCGGATGCAAAAAGTTCAAACTCACTTTTCTAGATAGTCCTCTTGTGGAAAATTTCGCCTGTAGCGTCGAGGTGCTTTGGCGGAGTTAGCAGGGTTGAACTCATTGTTGTGGCTGTGTTCTGTCTATCTCGAACTGGGGCCTCAGAGACACTCGCCGGTCGTTAACCTGACGACTTGGTTCACATGCTACGGCTTGCTGCACAGCAGAAACAAACTGCGGCCCCACTTCTGACACGATGTTAATGAGACGAGCAGCAGGGAAGAAAAGACGTTTTGTTCAGCAACGCAGCTGTATTTAAGGACGTGTGCGAGACGCGGTCTGCACAGGATACATGCGCAGTTGTTCGTTTTACAACCATGACATTTTGCTGTGTCACAATCACCAACTACAATACTGTTATTTTCAGAGAGACGGGAGCAAAAATGTGCATGTGATGGTACATGGTGGCAGACAGTTCCAAACTGCGACGTCGCTGATAGCACAGAACTGCAGGATCATGCCGACATGAGCTCCTCGCCAAAAGCAGGTGCCCAGTGGTGTTCCTCATGGCTGACTGAGGTGGAAACAGCACGTCATTTAGGTTTCGGCACAAATTGCATGGTTCAAGCTGCAACACCAAAGTCTAGGTGTGGCGTTCAGCGAGCCAGTATCGGTGCTAGTTAGACGAGGAGACCCTGAGGTGAACAAGTCATGTTCAAGTGGTGCCACGGCCAAGGTGCTGCCAGGCAATTGAAATCTAGTCGTATTGTTATGGCTATGTGCCAAGCATGGGTGGCTAAGGCAACTACTAGATCACACCCAAAACGGTAACCACAATGCATGGGGCCTGCAGCATAACGACAATGATTCAAGCAGCAACGCCAGCTGCAGCAGCAGTATGCCTCTAGCAGAAGAACTAAAGTTTGGACAAGGTCGCAGCAAGACAGATCCACTAGTCGTGGCAAAGAACCACTCTCATCATGAAACTGCTTAATACTTGGGCCACAGATTTAGTGTACATCTGCGTAACAATCAGCTGGTACCGCTGGTACAAGCTTTTTTGCCACTGGATTGAAACCAAGTGTATTATCAAAACTGCTTACGTATCCCTGCTTCTGGTCATTTCGTTTTGCTGGTGTGGAAATTCCATATTTCGCGAGTGGAACTGTTGTTCCGCAGCAGTGGAGCCTTGTAACAATGGCCAGTATTTGAGCTTGTCCACCTGGTAGAATGTATTGCAGTCAGTGCAAAAAGAGCGCTGCCTTTCCAATATCTGCTTATCTTGTGTATGGTTGAGCTATTAGCAGAACTGAGGCTTACTGTTATTTATGATACAAAATCACAAAAAATCGCTATGTTTTTGCTGTGTCTCTTTTTACCCACCTCCAAGGTGCCTCAGTCAATGTGAGGAAAGCTGGAATGTGTGCATACGAGTGTGCACACAGCATTACTGGTTTGGGAGGGGTTACGTTACATTTGGGTTGAGAAGCACAAGCCTCCTCTCTGAATGCGTCTTACTGATTACCGTTCCAAACCATTTAAGTAAAAGCAGTAATTTTTGTGAGGTGCGTCTGCAATGATTCGATAGCGCATAAAAAGCACGTGCATTCCGTGCTCTCATTGGCACTGTTCGTGAGGGCCTCTTCATTGTGAGCGCGTTTCGAATCAAAGCCCCTGGATACGGCTACTCTGTACAGCCTGCAGGGAAAACGTGGGTTTGCGTATGGCTGAAAAACAAGTTAATGGGCCGTTTTCGCTACTTTGCTTGAGCCAGTGCTTGGATGATGGTGGACCAGAGGCACCACCCACATGCGGTGATCTCGTATCTTAACTCCCGACTGGTGGATGTGGCGCCTGCATTTTGTTACGTTTTCATCTTTTTGCAATCTGTAATTTCTTCGGAAAATGTACTAAAGGCACTGACTAGCCAAAACAGAAATTCCGTGCAAAAATTAAAGCATGCATGCATGCCTGAGGAAGCTCAGGGCGTTAGCTTGCAACGGCCAGTTGGAGTTGAGGCACTGAAATCACCTCAAGTGGCTGGCACATTGAGTACGCTAACACCCGAGTACTGATCAAGCCAAGCAGTGCAAAGAGCTTATCAACTTGCTTTAAAGCAAGATGCGAACATTGGCACATGTTCCCAGCATGCGGTCACCAGCAGCCGTCTCCTATGACTTCCTTTTCAAACGCGCTCACAATAAAGACGCCCTTGGAACAATGCTACTGCGCAACTCAAAAGGCCAGAAAATGTCATTTCTCTATAGAGTGCACCAGAGCGTGACGCACACGCTCCGTCCACAGAGCCGTACCGTTCCAGGCATTAATGGCTGCCGTTACTTTTCTTAGTCCAACAGCTTGAAAATCATCAATTCAAATGGAGAAAACCCCAGACTCGGCTGCGACACCTCTATGCGAACAGAAGCGAAGCGATACAACGATCCCATGTTTCGAGCTGCTCCAGACTGAGCTTCCGCAGCACCTGCGTGAGTGTGCCGTTAAATTTCTCCACCATACCATTGAACAATGGACGTCAAGGAGTCGTGCTGAGATATTTCACTGCCCAGAGACCATTGAGCTCCCTCTTCATACGGCGTAGAAAAACCGACAAGAGTGAGAATATATATATTCCCTTTTAATGATGTGGGCGACAGCGGACGGACAAAATTGGCAGCCACCCGATGAAATGTAGTGTCGATTTGAGGCATCCGTCAGAACGGAGCTTTCCGAACTTTGCCTTTCGGGCACGTCCTTCGGCAGGTGTCGCACGACCTCACATACTTGTTAATCTTCTCCTGAACTCCCGGCCAGTAGAATTCTTTCAGACTCGATCTGTAGTCTTCTTAATGCCTCGATTCCCCGCGTCGGGCTATCATAAGCAAGCCTTAACACCTGTGATCTAGAAGACTTTGGAAGTGCTACCTGTAAAACGTGCCTACCAGAGGTGAGATGGTAGAGGCGATACAGCAACCTCTTTTCTACAGAATACGAGTGCGAAGTGCCGTGCTTGCCATGGAACACCTTTCCTACTTTCACCCAACACGCCTTCAATGACTCGTCTTCTCTTTGCTCAGTTCCTAGCATTTATTTCCTGAACCTCATGACACCAACGCTTAAAGCAGTGTTTTCCCTCATTCGTCCGAAAACTTCCTTTCCAGCCAATACCACTTTTGGGCCCCCGCCCTCACCATTTTCCCTGGCGACCTCGTCATTGCATTTTACCAGGGCCGTGACAGTGAAATAAGTGGAAGCGATATAGACTTATGCCTTGGGGACTTCCAGACTACTGTCATCAACAAGGAACACCGTAGATCTCGAAAAGGTGAAAGTTGAGTCAGGAGCAAGGGCTCTCCGCCCAATCACTGTATTGCTCCCCGTGTCCAGTAAATCACGTACTGGTAGCCGTCGGAGCTCTCCCTCTAGGAAAGGTATGTGTTGTGCGTCTGCAGGATTTTTCCGTATACGCCCGACAACCACCTTATCCTCAGCTGGCTCAAGCCTATATGTTGCTGTGCTCGCCGTTCAAGGCGCACTACTCTCTGGCTGAACACAACAGAACCACTGCTTCTGGTTTTCGTGCTTTCTTGAGCAGAAGCTTAGATCATGCCCTGTTTTCCGGCAATAGACGAAGTAAAGCTCTTTTGGCTTAAAGCGAATATCTGCAGCCTGATGTCCCAGTCGGTTACAAATGAGGAACGTTCCTGACTGCCTACTTGATGGAACAACCATCTCTCTTCGCAGGCCCACCTCTAAGGATTCTTAGAACGAAGACAAGTTTCTTTGTCGTTGGGCCTCCACAAAGTTGTCTCAGGCCTCAGCCATGTTGTCCAGCGTCTTGAGCTCTCTTTTTCTGATGGAAAATTGCCAGACGACTATGACAGTTTCTCATGAACTTTTCGGCCCCCACCAAGTCACGGAAATCATTTTAGGTTGTGGCCGTTCCCGACATCTCGACCAATCAATCGAAAAGATTGAGCAAACGTGCTGCGTATTGCTCTGGTGTTTCTTTATCAAGTGGATTACTTTCACCAAACCTTTCGCGATAGCGTTCTTCTGAAAAGCGAAACAGTTGGAGAAGGGCTACCCGCCGCGGTGGCTCAGTGGTTAGGGCGCTAGACTACTGATCCGGAGTTCCCGGGTTTGAATCCGACCACGGCGGCTGCGTGTTCATGGAGGCGAAACGCTAAGGCGCCCGTGTGCTGTGCGATGTCAGTGCACGTTAAAGATCCGCACGTGGTCGAAATTATTATTCCGGAGCCCTCCACTACGGCACCTCTCTCTTCCTTCTTTCACTCCCTCCTTTATCCCTTCTCCTACGGCGCGGTTCAGGTGTCCAACGATATATGAGACAGATACTGCGCCATTTACTTTCCCCAAAAAACAATTTTTATTATTGGAGAAGGGCTAGTTTTCCCTTATCGTAATCCATTGGACCAGCTGGAGACAGTCGACCGAACACACGGAGAGCTTCCCCAGTCAAAGACATACTGTGTGCTGTAGCCAATCTTTCCTCTGGCTAGCCGTGCCCTTCGGCGATACGCTCAAAACGTTTCAGGTATGCATCTAAATCATCCCTGCGATCGTCGAAAGGCGGGATCAATTTGTGTGGGGTAACCGTAACTGTGGTTCCGGTGCGGGTTCTCGACTACGCCCACCAGTTTCTGCGAGCCTTAATTGGACCTGCAACCTACGCTCTTCAGCCTCTGCTAGCAATTTGCATGGTCGAGTTCGGCTTGTGCTTCACGCTCCTGAGCCTCTACTTGCGCCTTGGTGGCCTCGCATTCGGCTTCTGCTTGCGCCTTGGCGTGCTCAAGTTCGGCTTCTGCTAGCGTCTTTTCATGCTCGCGTTGAGCCTCGCGTTCGGCTGCACGGGCTGCGCTTTCGTTCTCTTGCTCGGCAGCCACCCGCGTGCGAAGCCCGGCGTCTTTCAACCCCAACTCTTTTCTTAACTCAATTAAATCCTTTAGCGCGCTCATTGTTTCCTTATTCTTAAAAAATTCCTTAATATAAGTTTAACGGCTTCATCCTGTCGCGCGGACACCAATAACCGCGAACTGGTAGCGCGTCCCCGACTCTCCGAAGGGGAACGCTATCGCGCGCAGGTTCGAACAAGAGGACAAGAGAAAAAAGAGATCAAACAAAACAAAACTAAGCCCTATTTATATCTCAAAAGAAAAGGGCCAATAAGAAACAGAAACAAAAACAAGAAAAACACCCTCAAGAAGCGTAAAACACTACTGAATAAAAGAAAAAGATTCACCTGGTACTAAGCGTCCCAGGTAAAGGGGGATGTATTGTAGACAGGAAGGAACGCGGGTTCACGAGCTGCGACGTGTCGCTGGCGTTGCATAGACGGAAGCGGCGAAAGGTAGCCAGGTGGTAATAGGAGCGGAGAAGAACACAAGCAAACGCTGGCCCTCTTCCGTCAAGAGCCCGAAGAATTTGCCAGCAGCAGGAAAATCATAGCCAGACCCCGCCGACAGCGACACGAAACGCCAGAGACTAAAAGCAGACTATCCAAAAGTGCCTTTCGGCAGCATGGCAGCAAGGAACGCAGGAGACTATAGTGATTCAAGGGAGGTCACAGCAGCACGGACCCAACGTCCGACGGCTGCTACCTCCACGCTTCAATCTCACGACCTGCGCTGCGCTATATATCTTTACACCTAGGTTTTCTGACCCGTCAGCTCTCAGCTCCTCGTGCTCGCAACGCTCGCTGTCACCGTCGCCTCGCAGACACCATTCGCATGTGCACGCGCGCACCGCTCCGCTTTCCGACGCACCACTGTCGACGCACCTACCGCACTCAAAAATCCTCTGAGAATTTTTTGTGCACCGCACTAAGGTAGAGTAGCCTGAGCTGCAAGCTGTTCCTCAGCATTGGTCACACAGTCTTGAGTAACCTGAACTGCAACGTTTGGTGTGTTTGGCATGCTTCACATCGGGCACCACATTTGGCGTCTCACACAAAGGCAGCACCGGTATGCTGTTTTGCTTTCTCCTCACTTCTCTTGGATTCATGCCGGCTGAGCAACCCGCACTGTGGCGCCGCAACCTGACACCTTCCTATAAGGCAACAGACGAAAAGGTGCTCCCGCTGTTGTATCGGTGTCTTAAGGTGTAAACCTTATAGATATGCTTGTATTCAAGAGCTCAGCCAGTCCAGAGTATTGTAGTCTATTGAAGTGTCCAGCAAACGTGCATCTTAGTTTACTGCCTGTGACCAGGCTTCAATCTAGGCGTTCTAAATGAAAAGGTTCGTAAAATGCAAGGTGATATGTATCGTATGCGTATTGACCAGGGGCTCTAGTTTGAAAAGCAACAACACATTTCATTTCAGCAATTTCTCTCACACGGTGTCTATACTTTTGCCCAGCAGAGCAGAACACCTTTTCAGAGAAGGTTGTCGAGAGTTATTACCCTGTGCCGAAGAACTGATTGAGCACTGATTCTATTACCAACACAGATCATGAGGAATTACTCCCAAAATATGAGATTTTCCAATTATTATTATTATTATTATTTCAATATGAGGGCGCCAGCTGAGGCGTTGCGTCGGGGTGTCATTATTGCAATCTTGGCTCAGAAGGTCGATATTGTGCTTTCGTGGTCGCGCTCCGCGCTTAGTGGCCTGTGCAATACAGCAAATATCCCTAATTTTAAAGTTCCTTGGTTTTCAGTGGTTTCTATATGGGTTTCTTGGTTTCATCACTTATTTTTTGCTTTATTGGTCTTTTTCTGCGGCCCGGGTTACACAGACTGTAAATGTGGTCTTCGCGAAATAAACGAATTGCTAGTGAGGCCCCGTATTTTCTGTTTTTCTGCCTCCCCCCCCCCCCCCCCCCCCAACCCCGTACTCCTCTCTTTTGCGTTCTTTCTACTCGTCTGACATAGACAAGTTGGGCCATGCTGCCATGAATCTATGAGCCAGTTAAATAGTGCTACATGCCGTTTATAAAATGTTTAGTACAGCGCAACATGGCGCTAGCGCTACATAGGGAAGGTTAAATTGTTTCTAATAACTCGGAGGCCCAATTCGTAAGCTGAAAACATTTCGAATATAATTTTAACGCACCATGCTTTGGCGCATATTACGCCGATGAAAATGCGCATTTCCAGCAAGAGTTCGAGTGCTTGTGTTGAAATCCAGCTTTGTTCTTAAAGGTTGAAAGCCCGCTATGAAGTTGTACCGCAGCTGGTATGCAATTTGAAGCAGCCGTATATACTACATTGCTTTTCGCTTCCCAGGGTTTCGTCATGAGCTCGCGATCGGCACTTGAGCAAATATCTAAGGAAGCTTGTTTACGACTTCTGGCAGCCGCTGTTCTCTGCTTCTAGGTGAGCGGTGCGAAGTGGTGATAAAAATGTCAAAAGCGCATGTTTCTTCGAAATCTCATTTAAATGTGAGGAAAGCGTACAATACTGTTAAATTTTGAATTCTAAATTTTCAAGGTAATGACTCGTAGGATTATTGTGTAGCAAAATATTTTCTTTTAATTTTTTCATCGCTCGCATCAATTATTCAAGTCTGGCGTCAAAAATGAAGAATTTTTTTATAATCGCAAAACGTTGACAGCAGGAAAAGACAAGTCTGTCCTGATGAGATCTGCGGATGTATTTATTGATTGCTAAAGTGGAATTCTACCCTATGTAAAGAATTGCGTTCATAAAAGACTTCCCGTTGGAAAATGCGCACTAGCAGAGAACTTCTGGATATCCGCCCTGTAGGCCAGCGTGTTGGGCGTTTCAACAGGTAAAAGCACCTCATCACTTTTCAGAATTTAACACTTTACTTGAGCAGTTCTGTGTTGCCGGTTTGTTGCAAGTTTGGGCTTCAACGTAATCTTCAACTCAGTGAGTCTCCCTGAACTTGCAGTACTTAAACACACGTATAATACAGAGTGAGAATCGTTACCGCGTTTGTCTTGGCGTAACCCTTTCGTATAAGGCAACAGACGTGTAAACGCCTCGGCGACTTTCTGGGTGAAGTAATAAGGGTTTTCTTCACAAACGTACACGAAAAATGTACTGTTGCGGCCGACGTTTATATGCGCACGTTAACACGTTAACAATGGTAAATTGACCTAATGTTATTAATTAAAATCTCGACCTTGAATATGGAAGCTCCACAGGCTGAAAGTGCTGAGGCTGCGTCATTTAAAACAGTACCTGTTGATTACTCAATGCAGTCGCTCTTATCAGCGCATCATTCTTTCTCGTTAGCTTGGCCACGACCGAAAATTTGACAGGAGGGAATTTAGGATGAAGTACATTAAAAAACAATGAATTATACAACGACAAAGCCAAACTAAGAGAAATTGTGTAAGATGGCATGGAGCATTTTTCTATACTTGTGGAACTTCTGCAGGAACGGCCGCTAGCCGAATAAAGGGTAGCTGAATTTTTATCTGTTATACTGCGCCTACAATTGCAATCATAGAAGACCAAGCGCTGGCGTCTTTATATGACGCAATACTTTCACACTTTAAGATGATCGGCTTCCTCTCTTAAAATAATCACGCAATTACAAAAACGGGCAAAGCATTCATAAAGAAACAGGTTAGGATAACATTGGAAAATAAATTGTTCGGTGGATTCCTGCTAGACTCCAGTGCCAAACATTCCAAAAAACTAGCCAGTCACTCCCCTGCTCTTTCGGCTTCAGTAGAGACTTAACTCCTCAGATTTCAAAAACAAGGGGTGGAGGGCTGGCTGGAGTGCTTTGGAGATTCGGCACACTGGCACTTAGGCTTTTGAAATTTTGTTTTAAGCAAACCTAAAAACTTTCCAAGCTCAACTGCAACTCAGACAACACGTAGGCAAAGCTTAAATGATAAACGGCGTGTTTCTTTGAATTTTCCTACGTGTTTCTTTGGGCTTTTCTTGTTGCGTAACAATCAAACAATTTCATCGTTACTGTGCAGGCATTTCGATCCTTTTCTTTATTGAAAAATACGATTGAAACACGCGACTGAAAAAAAAAACGTGTAATGCTGTTATGGGCCCAGTATTTTGAAAAGCCGGCAACCAACGCCTACATTTGTGACAGATTGATTCTATAGTCCCTGGCACATGGTGCGCCTTCTAAATCAAGGTACTCAATGAGCCGCTGTCCAGAAATACTGTCTCAAACCAGCTCTGCGCGCAGTTAAGTTTATTTTCTTGGAACTAACTCAAATCAGAAACCATAAATGCCTGCATGGGCGACATAATAAATAAACTGGACCTTTCTTCATGTAATAACGTAGAGTTCGTCCTTTACGCTTCGTATTCTAGCTGCCAACTAGATTACTCATCACATGAAATTCGCATAGCCCTAGCTTTCCTCCTAAATGTGATCTATATCTAGATACACTAGATCTAGACCTATATAAATGTCTCGATAGATTTTAGACTGAAATCGTGATATGAACAAACGCGCTGAAGCATCGTCGAAAGTACTTTACTTAGATGCAGAACTGATTACAAAGGGGATGATGGAAAGAAATTGACAAGCAAGCAACATCGACATTCGAAATGAGAATTTTGCAGTTCAAGATCTTCTAGCGAGGAACTTAGGTAAACATGTTTTTCTTTTTGCCTTGGACAATAAGTACCACCTAAAGTCCTTTCTCGTTACATCTGGCCGATTGTAACTGAAACCAGGCGTGGTGATCATAATCACCAGCGTGACTACGCCTACTGCAGGGAAAAGGCCTCTCCCATATCTTTCCAATTCGCCTTTCCTTTTCCAGCTGCTGCCAGCGTATCCCCGCAAATTTCTTAATCTCATCCGCCCACATAGCTTTTTCCCGTGTCTGCACCGCTTGACTTCTCTTGGAATCTACACCGTTACGCTCAAGGGCCAGCAATTTTCTTGCCTTCGCATTACATGCCGTGCCCTGCCCAAGCCCATTTCCTCCGCTAGGTTTCGACTAGGATATCATTAACACGTGTTTGTTTCTCAGCCACCCTGCCCGTTTCCGGTCTCTTAGCTTTTAAAATATCATTTTCTTTCCAAATCTGCTGCGTTGTCCTCAACAAAACCTGAACAATTTTCATTAGCCTCCATGTTTTTTCCTCGCAGGCGAATACCAGTAAGATACAGCGGTTGTGCACTTTTCTCTTAAGGGATATTGGTAAACTGCCTTTCATGATCTGAGAGAACCTGCCATGTGCGCTCTACAACACTCATATTCTCCTACTTATTTCCCTCTCAGGACCCCGACCAGCGCTCACTGCCTGCTTTAAGTAGACTAATTCTCGTACCACCTCCAGCACCTCTACCAATTCTGAGCTGCGGTTCCGTTGAAGAACTGCTTAACATTACTTTCGATTTGTTTCTGCCAATTTTAAGAACTACTGTTCTGCTCTGCCTGTCTAACTCATTTATTATGCTTTGCAGCTCATGTCCCCAGAGAGTTAATAAGGCAATGCGGTCAGCGAATCGCAAATTGCTTAGGTAATCTCCCTCAGCTCTTATCCCCAACTGTTCCCAATCGAGGCCTCGGTTCACCTCCTGTAAGCAGGCGGTGAATAGCAATGGCGCCATAATGTCTCCCTGGCTAACACCTTTTCATAACGTAATTCTATTGCTGAATTTATGGAGGTCTATGGTAGTTGTGCACTTGTTATAGATATCTTCCAGTATTTTTATATAAGGCGCTTCAACACCCTAATTCTGCAACGCCCTCATGACTATTTAGGTTTCCACTGAGTCAAATGCTTTCTCGTAACCAATGAACGCTACATAATGGGGTCGGGTATATTCTGCGCATTTTTAATTACCTGCTTAAACATTTGGATGACTGATGTCTGATGTCGGCCTGATTGTCGTTGCGATTACCTTAATAAGTACCTTGAAGGCAGCTGACAGTAAGCTGATCGTTCTGTATTTTTTCAACACGGGTAGAAAAGTGATTTGTTACAACTTGTTCAGCACCGAGATGTAAACCTGCTGCACTAAACTGATACATGCCTGCGGAGTAGTTTTGTCTTTTGACGAATTTCATTTAAAAATTACGTAAAAAATACTAGTTCAGAAAATACAATTTGCTGATATTTGTTACTAAATTACTCTAGGTCAAATAGCAGAAGAAGAAATACCGAACAAAATGAAGCAAACAAAATCACCAACTTTAATCAGCGATGGAATTGTAGTATGAGCAACCGATTCTTGTTGGTTGGTCAACCCCAAAGCTGCCAGGTATCTGCTGGTATTACATAGGGTACATGTCTTCCCGTAGTCTAATGCTCGGCTTCTTTGGGAGTGAAATGCTTGTCAAATGGGTCGTTCACCCATCTTGAGTAGACGAAAAACATCTTGTGCAGTGGCGTTTTTTGACCACAGATGCCCTTGAGCTATAAAATTCTTCACCATCTTCGTCATCAAACACATCTAACCGTAAGAAATTGTGCTAAATATAATTTTCGTAGACATTGAGAACAGTTTTAAATTTCTTCACCTCATTTCATTACCATTCTCTAGCAAGAACATCTCATAAAAACTTACTTAAATTTGATCCGCACATTCTCTTACCAGAGTCATAGCTATTCTCAAATTAATCTACATATTTGAACAGGGTTCCTCCCTTTGTAATACTATTATCAACTGCTGCATATAATTATATATAGCGGTTTTTATGGTTGAAGAAACTTTGCAGCCATCAAAAACGAAGGAACACTTGATCACACAGATGAGATATATTTAAAGATTACTTTTGCTGGAGCAAAAAGAAAACTGTGCAGTAAATTGCAAGAAACATCCACGCTTTTCAGAAAATTAAACAAAGCGAAAAATAACGTTCTTGTTTACAACACACGCCACTCTAAAACAAAAAGAACAATGTAAGTGAACTAAGGCTATCTCTGTACTTCAATACAGAAGGGTTTCCTCTTAGAAAACACTAGGGCTAGGAATGTTGTACTTTCTATTGGAAGGAAGCAAACCATAACCTTTCTTCTGTTTATATGACGATTGGTTTTTCTACGTAGTTCGTGAAGATGAAGCGCGAACAATGAGAAAATGCATTTTTCTGCCATAAACTGCAAATGCCGACGGGGGCATAGGGGAAGCTTTAAGCTGGTGCAAGCAAGGTTGTCTTCTTGCTCTTTCACAAGAGAATGACAACAGCAAATGAGGAAACGGCGAAACTGCTACATTGGCAGGCTTTAACAAAATGCTTTGCGATGTGTTTGAAATAAATGTTTTGCGCTGTTTTTAAGCAATGTTTTTCAAGGCGGACAGGCACTTGTTATTTCTTTCGTCATCAAACCTCGTTAGACGGTTTTGGCACGCTCTTTTTCGATCATCTCAAAGATGGAAAATAAGTTCGGTAAGGAGCTGCATATTTTTGCTCACTGAAAAGGCGTCAATCTTTTTGTCTGGCTCTCCAGGGCACAGAAATTCCTTCCCTTATTTTTCGGCTACATGAAGGGATGTCCCAAGTTTAAATATATTTTTGCTTTCTCTGTTTTTCGTGCTCATCTATAATCTTGACTATTTCAACCGCTAGCGTTGAGCGCTGCCTTCAAGCAATTCGGAACCTGTCTTTGTTTAGGATCTTGTTTTTTGCTTTAATGGTATACTTCAAGTTTCGTCAATGCTAATGTCATGCGGGATCGGTTACTGGTAGTCTTCAGCTTGCGTCCAAAAGTACAGCTGAAGCAGAAGCAAATGTGCCCGTTGGTGGTTCTCGGAAGAAGGTACCCGTGAACTAGTTCTCGTACTCCCAATATCGGACATTTTGGAGCGTCGCAGTGCCCTATAGGCGACATTTCGGGCCTGTAAAATATATCTAATAAGGCATGCGTCAAACGATTGACCAGAAACCCAGCTTTAATTCAAAATAGCTATGCTAGCATGAATTTATTTCAACTACGTAAATAGAAATGCAGCTCTGTGCTGGAGTTTTTAGCATTTCCATTATCCATGCTATTATAAACTGTTGGTTAATCGCACTGATTTCACGCTCTTTAGTGATATTATTTTCATATGGAAGGTGTTAGCGACGGCTATAAAAATCTTCAGGATTCAAAATGTTGATTTCAGAAAAGACACCATTTTTGTTTCACTTTGCTGCTTGGTGTTCCTGCAGGGGTGGGTGCGCTCTTAGTGCTTTCGCCTAATAGCGCCCTCCGTCGGCGAGTAGACAGTATAGCCTGTGTGACATTCTTCGGGAACTATATTTAGCTAGAATGCCTAATGGCCCAAGTCTCTCAACTACTGCTCCTTAATCACAACTACAAAGCTCCTGTCACATCAACAAAGAAAGACGGCATAGTTATTAGCAAAGAAGGCAGGTCGAATCCATTTCATGGTTGCTTTTTATGTGCCACACAAGCACTACACTATTGCACCGACGTGCCTGCAGGTTGCCTTTCAAGACGCCAAATTTCTCTGAGTCCATGTTTCTCTTCCCCGCAAAAAAAACCGAGGTCATAAGAATTTTTTTAATCTTTTCCCAAAAACTAATCTGTATGAATGAGATCCTGCTGAACTAAATTGGTAGCAAGAATGTTACAAGGTTGTGCCTTGTTCGCACGTGACTTCCTTCTAAGTGCTCGCTTATTTGGCATTGTACATGTAGCCGACAGCCAGACTATGGACGAGCGACGACAGACCGGCTAACGTAGTAAACGAGGCTTTTATAACACTTGGAAAACTCTACAGAAACATCTTTGCACAGAAACAACACGGGCTGTACACTCAGCTATCAAAGCTGACACAAATTAACGCTCGTTCTCGGCGCTTTTACCTCAGCCAAAGTGTGTTGTCACTTCGGACTGCCTCAGAGGGTTTCGCTCTATAACTCTGTTGCTATCGCCTCCCTGTGGGTTCGCGCACTCCTTGCGGTGGCGTTGTCTTCCTTGCTTTTGCCGTCTGTTCAGTGAGCGGACAATCCCTAATAATGTGGGCCGTCTTTTTGGCATTCGGAGCAGCCGCTCCGTTTTCCCTGGTTGTTCACATCGCGCCCCTTCGTTCGCTCCAGTGCTGTCACCGATTGTCGCAGAGCTGCACCTCTACCTTTCGCATCTTCGAATGTGTGGCCGCTAAAGTTCAAACACGAGACACCGAAACGGTGCAATAGCGTCTTTTACACATTTAAAAAGATTTTGGAGGTAGAAGAAGCTCTAATTTTAACGCTTTTGAAGCTATCCCGGGAACCAAGCCCCTTAGTACAGAAGATATATAATGCTCATTGAGGTCAGATGTCGTGGAAATATTGAAACCGTTCTAAGAGGCTACGAAAGTGCTCTCTGGAGAAGAGTATTCGACCATTTGTTTGATCGTTTCTGTGGTCTGCGGTATTGAACGAGAGCTGGAAAGGCGACTGGACAGATCATTTCAGATAGAAGAAGCAGGCCAAAGGGAAAGAATTAGGTGTACCTAGCGGTTCTTTTGTAGCAGACAGGAAGCCGGTATAAGTTTGCAAATTGCCCTACACGAATTATAATTGATTTTATGGTTGGTAAATAAGACATCAACAAATGAAGTTATCGGAATGGTGTAGTGGTTCCACTTTTGAGTATAATTGCATCGAAGAACATACTCCGGAACTTTTTCTGCAGAATGAAACATTTTATCGCTTACAATGTTTTAATAAACGCATGAATTGAGTATTGCTGACAGTCAATTGTTACAAATGTGCTGTGGTGGCACAGGGTTTATGATACTTGCCTGCCGACAAGAAGACGCGGGTTCGATTCCGGCCTCAGCGGCTTTATTTTGGACCAGTACCACCACCACCTTATTTCGAAGGAGGCTAAAGGCTAGAGGTCTGTATACTGTGCAACTGCAGTTCTTTCGGAACAAAGCCTCATTAAACCCTCAAACCAACAATGTATCGCAAATATTTCGGACAGTCGCAGGCAACAGATGCTGACTATCGAGAGTGTACTATCGATAGGGCTTACTATCGCCAGTCTTTATTACCGATAGTCGCAATGTCGACAGTCCTCGCTA
Organism: Amblyomma americanum; assembly: GCF_052857255.1. Taxonomy (NCBI): domain Eukaryota; kingdom Metazoa; phylum Arthropoda; class Arachnida; order Ixodida; family Ixodidae; genus Amblyomma; species Amblyomma americanum. The sequence goes on along the minus strand of NC_135499.1, from coordinate 90,622,234 downwards.
TCAATAGCCTCACTATAGATAGTACCATCAATAGACTATCGATAGTAGCACTATCGATTGTTTTTCACATTATCGATAGTCTTAGGTAGTAGCACTATCGATGGTTTTTACAGTGTCCATAGCTTCAAAATATCTATCGATACCTTCGGTAGTAAATTTTTCGGTACTTCGCATCCCTACGGCGGAGTCGTATGTCGGTTTTAAAGGCGCCGGCATAATCAGGTTGCGGCTCCTTGTGAATTAAGGCGCAGAATGTCGACCGTAAATGGAAAGAGATGAGAAGCAACCACTTCCGGCCGGCAGATACCAAGCTGCGCAGTGCAGGAGCCCATCAGGGACGGCAAAGTGTGCAGCCTGGCGGCGTAGAGCGCGGGGCACAGGTGCAGTTGAGGAATTGGAGAGGAGGCATAAATACAAAAACACACAGGGTCATCTTTTGCTCTGTGCCCGTGCTATCAGACCTTGTATTTGGCCGGCAGTGCGAAGCTGCAGCGAAGAGTGAGACAAAGCGTGGGCTTCGTTGTGTTTTCGCCGGAGCGATATATTGCACGGATATTGTTTTCTTGTAGGAATATGGCCCCAGCGAGTGAGGTGCCCTGTAGGATATTCCGAGGAGGACAGCCATGAGAGGGAATGGAGGCCCCTTGGCGGCGTTGAAAGCGCGGCAGTAAACGAAATAGCGGAACTTTCCGATCATCAAAATGTTGGCCAAGAATTCTTTGTCGGCGACGGGAGTAGTATGATTCCGGTTATGTCAGGGCACGGCTCGCGTAAGTAGCCACATACTTGTCTATCCTGGGTTTTACAATGTGTAAAGTACAGCGCCGAGGCCATGCATTGGCATCGGTGTGAATTTCTGGTCGAACAGTGGGGTCGAAATGTCGTAAAATAGTAGGCCTGGTGAGCAGCCGGTACAAGAAGACGAGCTCATCGCCGCAGTCAAGTATCCAGCCGGACTGGTCGTTCCCGCCCCGAGGACGGTTCGTCAGTGGTGCGATAATTGAGGCAATATTTTGGACATCACGTCGAAAGTAAGAATATCAGCTGGCAAAGCTGCGAAGTTCTTGCACAGTTTACGGCTTGGAGAATTCTGCGACGCCACAAACTATTTACTGGTTTAGGGAACACGCCGTCCTTACAGCGGACGTGACATAAAGTTGTCGGTCGGCACACAACAAAGTGACACTTTTTCAGATTAAGTTAGAGCCCCGCATTACTGAAACAGGTCAGCACGTGCTACAATTTCAGAATCACGAAATCGCGAGAAAAGACGACAATGTCGTGTAAGTAACAAAAGCGCGGTTTGCATTTCATGCCGCATAAAAAAGAACCCATCATGCGCTCGAAAGTACCCGGGGAATTACAAAGGCCTACCTTTGGGAAGGCATGTACCCTATGAAATACCAGCAGATACCTGGCAGCATTGGGGTTGACCCACCAGGAAGAGGCGGTTTTTCATGCTACAATTCCATCGCTGATTAATGTAGGTGATTTTGTTTGCTTCATTTTGTTCGGTATTTCATCTTCTGCTACTTGACCTAGAGTAATTTTGTAACGAATATCAGCAAATTGTATTTTTCTGGAATAGTATTTTTATGTACTTTTTAAATAAACCGGTGAAAAGACAAAGCTACTCCGCAGGCATGTATCTGTTTAGTGCAGCAGGTTTACATGTCGGTGCCGAACAAGCTTTAACCAATTACTTTTCTACCCCGTGTTGAAAAATTACAGAACGATCAGCTTACTGTCAGCTGTCTACAAGGTACTAACTACGGTAATTGCAAATACAATCAGGCCGACATTAGACATCAGTCAACCAAATGATCAGAGAGGTGACTAAAAAATGCGCAGATTATAACCGACTGCATTATGTAGCGTTCATTTATTAAGAGAAAGCAGTTGACTCAGTGGAAACTTTAGTCATGAGGGCGTTGCAGAATTAGGGTGTTGAAGCGTCTTATATAAAAATACTGGAAGATATCTATAACAAGTGCACAACTACCATAGCCCTCCATAAAGTCAGCAATAGAATTACGTTATGGAAGGGTGTTAGCCAGGGATACATTATGGCGCCATTGCTATTCACCTCCTGCTTACAGGAGGTGTTCTGGGGCCTCGTTTGGGAACAGTTGGGGATAAGAGCTGAGAGAGAATGTTAACTCACCGAGGACATGAGCTGCAAGGCATAATAAATGAGTTAGACAGGCACATCAGGACAGTAGTTCTTAAAATGGGCAGAAACAAATGCAAAGTAATGTTAAACAGTTTTGCAACAAAACAGCAGCTCAGAATTGGTAGAGGTGCTGAAGGTCGTAAGAGAATAAGTCTACTTAAGGCAGGTATTGAGCGCTGGTCGGGGTCCTGAGAGGGAAATAAGTAGGAGAATATGAATGTAGTAGAGCGCATATGACCGGTTCTCTCAGATCATGAAAGGTAGTTTACCAATATTCCTTAAGAGAAAAGTGCACAGCTGTATCTTACTGGTACTCGCCTATGAGGAAAAAACGTGGAGGCTAATGAAAATTGTTCAGGCTTTGTTGAGGACAACGCAGCAGATTTGGAAAGAAAATGATATTTTAAAAGCTAAGAGACCGGAAACGGGCAGGGTGGCTGAGGAAACAAACACGTGTTAATGATATCCTAGTCGAAACCTAGCGGAGGAAATGGGCTTGGGCAGGGCACGGCATGTAATGCGAAGGCAAGAAAATTGCTGGCCCTTGAGGGTAACGGTGTAGATTCCAACAGAAGTCAAGTGGTGCAGACACGGGAAAAAGCTATGTGGGCGGATGAGATTAAGAAATTTGCGGGGATACGGAGGCAGCAGCTGGAAAAGGAAAGGCGAATTGGAAAGATATGGGAGTGGCCTTTTCCCTGCAGTGGACGTAGACACGCCGGTGATTATGATCGCCCCGCGTGGTTTCAGTTACATTCGGCCAAATGTAACGCAAAAGACTTTAGGTGGTATTTATTGTCCAAGGTTCTAGCTAGAATATCATTGACTGCAAAATTATCAGTTCGAATGTCGATGTTGCTTGCTTGTCACTTTCTTTCCATCATATCCTTTGTAATCTGTTCTGCATCTGAGTAAAGTACTTTCGACGATGCTCTAGCGCGTTTGTCCATATCACGATGTCTATTTAAAATCTATCTAGATATCTATATACCTCTAGATCTATTCTATCTAGATATCTAGAATTCATTCAGAAGGAAAGCTAGGGGTAAGCTAACTTCATGTGATGAGTAATCTAGTTGGCAGCTAGGATACAAAGCGTAAAGGACGAACTATACGGTGCGTACTCCAGTATTACATGAATAAAGGTCCAGTTTGTTTATTATGTCGCCCATGCAGGCATTTATTGTTTTTTAATTTAGTTAGTTTCGCGAAAATAAACTTAACAGCGAGCAGAGCAGGTCTGAGACAGTATTTCTGGACAGCGGCTCATTGAGTACCTTGATTTAGAAGGCGCACCATGTGGCAGGGACTGTAGAAAGCAACCTGTCACAAATTTAGACGTTGGTAGCCGGCCTGTTAAAATATTGAGCCCATAAGAGCATTACACGTGTTTTTTTTTCAGTTGCGTGTTTTATTCGTGTTTTTCAAAAAAGAAAAGCATCGAAATGTCCACACAGTAACGATGAAATTGTTTGCTTGTTACGAAACAACTAAAGTCCAGGGAAACACGTAGAAAAATTAAGCTATGCTTACGTGTTGTTTGAGTCGCAGCTGAGTAATAATTGGTTTTTTGGGGGGAAAGGAAATGGCGCAGTATCTGTCTCATATATCTTTGGACACCTGAACAGCGCCGTAAGGGAAGAGATAAAGGAGAGAGTGAAAGAAGAAAGGAAGAATAGGTGCCGTAGTGGAGGGCTCCGGAATAATTTCGACCACCTGGGGATCTTTAACGTGCACTGACATCGCACAGCACACGGGCGCCTTAGCGTTTTTCCTCCATAAAAACGCAGCCGCCGCGGTCGGGATCGAACCCGGGAACTCCGGATCAGTAGTCGAGCGCCCTAACCACTGCTGAGCTTCAAAAGTTCCTAGGTTTGCTTACAACAAAATTTCAAAGCCTAAGTGCCAGTGTGCCGAAGCTCCAAAGCCATCGAGCCAACCCGCCGCCCCTTCTTTTTGAAATCTGAGGAGTTAAGTCTCTACTGAAGCAGGAAAAGCTGGGGAGTGACTGGCTAGCTTTTTAGAACGTTTGGCACGGGAGGCTGGCAGGAATCCAGCGAACAATTTATTTTCCAATGTTATGCTAGCCTGCTTCTTTATAAACGCATTGCCCGATTTTGTAATTGTGGGATTTTTTCAAGAGAGGAAGCCGATCATCTCAAAGTTTGAAAGTATTGCGTCATATAAACACACCAGCGCTTGGTCGTCTATGCTTGCAATTGTAGGCGCAGTACCACAGAGCAAAATTCAGCTACCCTTTATTCTGCAAGCGGCCGTTTCTGCAAAGGTTCCACACGTGTAGAAAAATGCTCCATGCCACCTTATACAATTTAACTTAGTTTGGGTTTGTCGCTGTATATTTCATTGTTTTTTAATAAACTTCATCCTCAATTCCTACATGTCAAATTTTCGGTCCCGGTCAAGCTAATATGAAAGAATGATGCGCTGATAAGAGCGACTGCATTTAGTAATCAACAGGAACTGTTTTAAATGACGCAGCCTCAGCACTTTCCGCCTGTGGAGCTTCCATATTCAAGGTCGCGACTTTAATTAACCTCTTTAGGTAAATTTAACATCGTTAACGTGTTAACGCACGCATATAATCGTCGGCCGCAACGCTATAATTTACGTGTACGGTTGGGAAGAAAACCCTTCTTGTTTTACCTTGAATGTCGCCGTGGCGTGCACACTTTTGTTGCCTTATACGAAAGGGTTACACGAAACAAATGCTGTTCTGGTTCTCACTCTGTATTATACGTGTGTTTAAATACTGCAAGTTCAGCGAGACTCACTGAGTTGATTTCGTTGAAGCCCAAACTTGCAACAAACCGTCAACACAGAACTGCACAAGTAAAGTGTAAAATTCTGAAAAGTGATGAGGTGCTTCTACGTGTTGAAACGCCCAACACGCAGGCCTACAGGGCGGATATCCAGAAGTTCTCTGCTAGCGCGCATTTTCCAACGGGAAGTCTTTTATGAACGCAATTTTATACATAGGGTAAAATTCCACATTAGCAATCAATAAATACATCCGCAGATCTCATCAGGACAGTCGTGTCTTTTCCTGCTGTCAACGTTTTTGCGATTGTCAAACAAATTCTTCATTTTTGACGCCAGACTTGAATACTTGATGCGAGCGATGAAAAATTAAAAGAAAATATATTGCTACACAATGATCCTATGAGACATTACCTTGAAAATTTAGAATTCAAAATATAACAGTATTGTACGCTTTCCTCACATTTAAAAAAAGATTTCGAAGAAACATGCACTTCTGACATTTTTATCACCACTTCGCACCGCTCACGTAGAAGCAGAGAACAGCGGCTGCCAGAAGTCGTAAAAAAGCTTCCTTAGATATTTGCTCAAGTGCCGATCGCGAGCTCATGACGAAACACTGGGAAGCAAAAGGCAATGCATTATATACGGCTGCGGCAAACTGCATACCAGCTGCGGTACGACTTCATAGCGGGCTTTCAATCTTTAAGAACAAAGCTAGATTTCAACACGGGCACTCGAACTCTTGCTGGAAATGCGCATTTTCATCGGCGTAATATGCGCCAGAGCATGGTGCGTTAAAATTATATTCGAAATGTTTTCAGGTTACGAATTGGGCCTCCGAGTAATCAGAAACAATTTAATCTTCCCTATGTAGCGCTAGCGCAATGTTGCGCTGTACGAAACATTTTATAAACCGCATGTAGCACTATTTAAATGGCTCATAGATTCATGGCAGCATGGCCCCACTTGTCTATGTCAGACGAGTAGAAGAACGAAAAAAAGAGGAGTATGGGGGTGGGGGGGGGGGGGGGGAGGCAGAAAAACAGAAAATACGGGGCCTCACTAGCAATTCGTTTATTTCGCGAAGACCACATTTACAGTCTGTATAACCCCGGCCGCAGAAAAAGACCATGAAAGCAAAAAAACAAGTGATGAAACCAAGAAACCCATAAAGAAACCACTTCAAACCAAGGCATTGTTAAAGTAGCGATAATTGCTATACTGCACAGGTCACTAAGCGCTGAGGGCAAACACGAAAGCACAATACCGACCTTCTGAGCCAAGATTGCAATAATGACACCCGAACGTAACGCCTCAGCTGGCGCAACTATATAGAAAGAAAAGTTCATATTGTGGGAGTAATTCCTTATGATCTGTGTTGGTAATAGAATCAGCGCTCGATCAGTTCTACGGCGCAGCGTAATAACCCTCTGCAATCCTCTCGTAAAATACGTTCTTCTCTTCTACTGGGTAAAAAATAAAATATGGACACCGTGGGAGAGAAATTACTGAAACGAAATTTGTTGTTGCTTTTCAAACTAGAGCCCCTGGTCAATATACACATGATACATATCACCTTGCATTTTACGAACCTTTTCATTTAGAACGCCTTGTTTTGAAACCTGGTGATAGGCAGTGGCCTTATATGTACGTTTGCTGAACGCTTCAATCCCCTACGACACACTCGACTGGCTGAGCTCTTGGATACAAGCATATTTAGAACGTTTACACCGGAAGACACCAATACAATAGCAGGAGCACCTTTTCGTCTGTTGCCTTATAGGAAGGTGTAAGGTTGCGGCTCCACAGGGCGGGTTGCTCATTGTCACATATATTAAGGAGCCTAAATTAAATTTTAAAGGGAAGAGGGGTGAAGAAGACAACGTGGATTAACCGAAGAATAATGATAAAGAAGCATTCGGTGAGGCGGAGAGAGATGATTAGTGAAGAAGCATTCGGTCAGGTGGAGAGATATGGGTGGAGAAGCAATCCGTGAGCTGGAGAGAGATAATTAGTGGAGAACAGAAGAAGAAGAAGACGACAAGGCTTACGTGGACTAACGCCAAGGCTATAAAAGGGCGAGTGAGAGCAAGGCACAGGGGCAACAGCAGAGAAGCGGAGGCTCCGGCGGGTCAGGGACACATCGCCTGGAAGAGAGCGACGCCGGCTACTGCTCCGGTGAGCTCGCGTTCTACGGCTTCGCATCGTGGACTTCCTGCCGTTCCTGAGGCCATTCCCAGGAGTCGACGGAGGACGCTACCACCTGCTACGACTAGGGTTGTCTCCAGCGCTGTTGCCACCCATCCGGGTGGAACCCCCAACACAAACAACACTGGCATCATCTCCACGTACGCTTGGACCGGGAGCTTGTACGACGCAGCCAGCGACGCCGCCAGCCACGCCAGCCCAAGCACGTCGAACGCCGCCTCGACGCCGGCTACTTGATGCATACAACTCCGCAGCCGCATAGAACCAACCGTGAGCACGAACGCCGACCACTAATACTAGAGCACTAGTAGTAGACGGTGGCAGCAGTGTGCCCGGGTCGTGTGCATTTTTATTCCTTGTGTTTTGTGTTAGTGTTGTTAGTTTTGTGTTCTAGTGTGTGTGTCAAGTAGGGTGTAATAAATGTGCGTCTTGTGGGTACACCTGTCGCCTAGTCCATTCATTCGGTCCGAGTGTTCTCCGGGTGAGATCCGTGACAAAGTGGCGAGCCTGTGCCAGGATACATTTCCTTTTTCTTTTTTGCTTTGTCTCGGATCTTTCTGATCTCTCGACGGCAGAAAGTATGGATTTGGCAAGAACGTTAAAACTGGCGCTCAAGCTTGGGTTAAGGAAGGAAGAGGCGATGCGTCTCTGCGACCAGCAGAAAGAGGAGGCAGATAGGCAGAGAGAGGAAAGGGCGCAAGCTGCGCAGACGCTCGCGAAGCAGAAGAGCGCGAGGATAAAAGAGCTCGCGAAGCAGATGAGAGAGCTCGGGAAGCAGATAAAAGAGCTCGCGAGGCAGAAGAGCGAGAAGCTAAAAGAGCTCTCGAGGCAGAAGAACTGGAGAAAAGAAGGATAGAACGGGAGAAGTTTATTTTGTGGAAACAAGCGCGTCTCGGAAGGATATGAGGAGATCACGGACAATGATCAGCGTTTCTTAGCGGGTACAGAAGCTCCTAGACCGGCTAGAGTTTTTCCAAGAAAGCTGATAGGTCCTTTTGATGACAAGAGAGATAGTTTGGACGCATATCTGCAACGATTCGAGCGGATAAATTTGGGGCAAGGATGGGAGCGCAGTGAATGGGCCACGGCATTGCGCATGCGTTTAGTTGGAGAGGCGCTGAATGTGTTTGGAAGGATGCCTGTTGCTGATTCCACGGACTACGAGAAACTCAAAAAGGCGCTCCTCCAATGATTCAGGCTTACGGCAGATGGTTTTCGTGAGAGATTGCGCACCGCGAAACCTGAGGATTCGGAAACCGCTAAGCAATTTTACGGCAGGCTAACCAATTATTTTGATTCGTGTTTGATATGTCAAACACAGAAAAGGGCTTTGAAGGGGTGCGTGAAAACCTGGTCACAGAGCAAGTTTAGCGTGTTGCTTCTCAAAGCTGGCGCTATTCCGGAAAGAAAGAAAGTTGTGTTCATTGGAAGAGCTCGCCGACACTGCAGACTAATTCGTCGAGGCTCAAGGGCTAAGAAATTTGAGTAAATCAAAGGAGGAAACCCTAAAGTTCCTTGAGAGAGACTCGGCAAAACCAAGAGCATACGGCAGTGCATCTAAGGCGCCAGTAAGGTGTCTTCTCTGTGGCAAGATGGGACACCGTAAAGCTGACTGTCGGACTAGTAGTGCTGCCCAAAAAACACAGGTTGTGTGTCAAGGTTGTAAGAGGAGGGGTCATACTGTGGATGAGTGCCGATGCAGAACGCAGGACCGAGCTGCATGCGTTGTCGAATCTAGAGTAGAACTTGTCACGCCACCCGAAGTTCCACAGCTGAAAGGAGAGCAAATGCCACTGGAATATGAGGCAGTGAGTCGAACACCCAAGTCGAAAGCAGCAATGCCGGTGGTGATTGGGCAAATAGGATACCGTCCTATATTGGTGCTTTGAGACAGTGGAGCCAACACAGTTTTTGTTCGGAGAAGCCTGGTGTAGGACGAGTATCTTACAGGGGAAGCGTCGGCCGTCACTCTTGTAGATAGTAAGGTACCTTCACAGTAAGGTACCTTCTGAAGCAAGGATTCTAATGTCCACGCCATGTTATACGGGGCAGGTAGTGATAAAATGCGTAGGCCAACCCATCTACGATCTCATCTTTGGAAACATTATGGGTGCAAGAAGTGTTGAAGACCCCGATGCCGAGTGGTGGAATCTCGACGTTGAAGAACAACCAAAAGAGGAAAACCCCTCGACAGCTCAGGGGGGTGATGATTCTAGTCGGCAGTGTAGACAAGAGCTCAAGAGACAGCCCACGCAAAGCAGCGTCCGCTCTCTACTACTGTTACGATGTGTCTGAGCGTAACACTGGACCAAATTGCAATTAGGCAAATAGAAGGCACGAGCTTGAAGCTTGTTTCGAAAGAGTTTGGGAAAAAGTGATAAGAAAGAAGTGTTGTACGTCATTCGAATATCAAATGGTGAACGGTCTTCTGCACAGCGAATGCATATTTAGATCAGAAAGGCTGGTCCAACAGCTGGTGTTACTGAAAGATATGAGAGAGACAGTGCTACCCTTTAAGACATGACGCCATTAAGGTCAGACACCAGGGTGTTCAAAAGACGGTGTCTAGAATCACCGAGGAGTTGTTCAGGCGTGTCCGGAGTGACGTTAAACAATTTGCTCGGTCGTGTGACGTGTGCCAGCGCACAGTTCCGAAGGCAAGAGTTGGTCCCGTACCCCAGGGCAAGATGCCAGCCATCGACCTACCATTTCAGCGAGTGGCGATTGATATTGTGGGGCCAATCTCTCCAGTATCCGCCAAAGGCAGTAGAAATGTGCTTACTCTGGTTGACGTGGCCACTCGTTATGCTGACGCTTTTCTACTGAGCACTAGTGACAGTATTCAAGTGGGGGAGGGTCTCGTTGAAATGTTTTCGCGTTATGGGTTCCCGAGGGAAGTTTTGAGTGACCGGGGCTCGAACTTCACATCGCAACTAATGAAGGAGGTTAACCGCCTTTTGTCAGTAAGGCAGTTATTGACGACGCCTTACCATCCCATGTGTAATGGGCTTGTAGACCGGTTCAACGGCACCCTCAAAAATATGATCAAGAAAATGTGCCAGGAGAGACCTACTGATTGGGATAGATATCTCCCAGCTCTTTTGCTCGCTTTCCGCGAAGTACTGCAAACGAGTCTTGGTTCCTCGCCCTTCGAGATGTTGTATGGGAGAACCGTTAGAGGTCCACTTACAATACTCAAGGAGCTGTGGGCTAAACGGAGATTGCATCAGATCTCAAGACAACATACACATACGTTCTTGAGTTGCGGGACAAGTTGGAAGAAACATGCAGGCTTGCACATCAAGGCCTGTAACGGTCGCGCGAACGCTGGAAGGGTTACTATGACAAGGAAGACACACACAGGAGTCTGATTCCGGGCGATAAGGTTGACATCTTGATACCCACGGATCATAATAAGTTACTGATGCAGTGGAGGGGCTCTTACCTTGTGACGCTGAAGAAAAATGACATGGATTATGAGTTACTGATAAATAACACCAAGAAGGTTTTCCATGCAAACATGCTGAAAAATTACGAAGAAAGAGTTCCCGTACAGTGGGCCTCCAAGGTAGCATGCTCGGTAGTAGCCGAGAAGACAGATGTTGTTGTCGAGGTGCCCACTTGCAGTGGGAAGTAAACTGTAGGATGAGATAAGGTGCTAATAAACCCCAATTTGAATGAAGACCGAAGATCACAGATAAAGGCTCTACTCCAAAGCAAATTGCATGTGCTTTCGGATGTACCGGGCGAACCGGATTTCATATGTTGCAGACTAGACCTATCTACAGATAGACCAATCAGCGTGAAGCAATACCCACTGCCTTTAGCTGTTCAAGAGTCAATTGAAAATGAGGTGCGGGATATGTGTGAGCTTGGTGTGATTGAGAGGTCGTGTCAGCATACAATGCGCCTCTAGTTGTTGTTAAAACACCCGATGGTACTAACCGACTGTCTGTAAATTTTTGTCGGCTAAATGACATCATAGTACCCGATGCAGAACCCATACCAAGAGCGGACGTGGTGTTTGCTAAGGTGGCTCACAAAAGGCTTGCTTCTAAATTTGACTTTGCTAAAAGGTATTGGCAGATACCAATGGAACATTCGTCTAAAGAGAAGACTGCCTTTTCGTGCTCGGCGGGTTTATTCCAGTTTAAATTCATGCCTTTTGGTTTGATGACAGGATCTGCAATATTCACAAAGTTGATGAGGAAGGTTTTGGGTGGGGCCCAAAATGTAGAACACTATATTGATGATATCCTGGTGGCAACAGATACGTGGGAAGAGCATGTAATTACGCTGGAAAAACTGTTTGATTGAATTCAGCAAGCGAGATTGACCATAAAACAGGCAAAATGTGAGGTGGGCTTTGAAGCCATTTCTTTTCTCGGACACAAGCTGGGGATGGGCCGCAGTGCGGCGAAAGACGGCATCTGGGATAAAATGCAGTGGACCCAGACACCGACGACCATGAAAGAGGTACAGTCGTTCCTGAGGTTAACGGGATACTACAAATACTTTATTCCCGATTCTGCCCATATAGCCGACCCGCTTGTTGAAGTCACTAAGAGGACAAGCAATGAGCTGAATTGGAGCGCTGAACATGAAAATGCATTCGTGATGTTAAAAGGGCATATGCAAAACCGCCCGTACTGCTTGCTCCGAATCTGGATAGAGAGTTTGTGCTTCGCACTGATGCATCAGACAGAGCTTTAGGTGGTTGTGGTGGTGAAAATCATTTATTAGGCTACATGTACAGAGAGTTGCTCGGGAAGAGGCCCCTAGTGGGCATCGCCCCTTACAATAGAAGGCGGAGTCCCTCATTCCGGGACCCCGTTGGTCCTGACCGCTGCGCAGGTCCGCCGAAACAGGGCCTGTTGGGCCGATAGTTCCTTGCAGCCGAGCAGAGCCGCCTCCCAGTCCTCTCGTGTAGGGGAAGGGGTGGTGGGGGGCAGAGAAGGATTTTGCCTGCATGCCTAACCCATGTCAAAGATGTCTGCCACCTCCCAACAGAATGAGCAGCGGCCGTCAAAAGAAGAGTCAAAGTGCTTGAGAACCGCCGGGCACAGCAGGGTGTTAGTAAGAGCCTAAGGAGAGTTCGTTCGCGAGCTTTACCCAGTCCCTTCATAGGAACCGGGTAGCGCCGGTGTTCGGCACGATAGTGCTCTGTGAAATCTTTAAAAGAAAGAACAGGGATTTGATCCGGGTTAAAGTCCTCCCAAAGAACGCCTGGTGCCCGGTAAGTGAGTGCGAGGGCTGCCTCATGGGCGGCTTCCTATCCTGGCGTGCCTTGGTGGCCGGGGACGCATATGAATGAGCGGTGAGTTGGATCGCAGTCGCGAGTACTGTGATGAAGAATTTGGTGAGCATGTGGAGTGATCCAACCGAACTCAAAGTTACGACAGGCTCCGCGAGAGTCTGTGAGGATGAATTTAGAGTCGGGATGGGAGGCTGCGAGGGCGATCGCTACCTCCTCCGCATGAGTTGAGCTGGGCGCCCTGAACGAGAGGCCGTCCACCTGTCTTCCCTCGTGTACCATTCCCCCCTGAAGTGGTGGTAGGGGCCTGCAATGTCGACGTATAAGACGTGTTTCTTTGAGCCATAGTGGCGGTGCAGGGCATCCGCCCGCGCCTGGCGCCGGCCATTATGGTCCTCCTTGTTCATCTTAGTCGGAAGGGGTCGAACGTAGAGGGCGCGTCTCCACAGTTCGGGCACTCGAACATTGTATGATGGTCATGTTTGAAGTGTAACCGGTCCAAGAGGCGGCGACCGGACACGGTCTGAGCGAGACGCGTGTATTGGTTAACGAGATGCGCCGCGCTAAGTTCTCTATAGGTGTTCACCATCCCCAACGCGAGCAGTCGTGCGTTGGATCTGCTCAGATACCAAGTTTGTTATATATGCCGACGACACGAGTGCTTTGGTGCCATCACGTTCTGAAGCTGAAGGAATTACTAAAGCAAATATTTTTCTGCGCAAATTGGACTCGTGGATTTCCAGCAATCAATTAAAACTTAACGCAAACAAAACAAAGGTGGTAATTTTTCAACCAAAAAGTAAACAAATTTCGTTACAAGGAACCGTAATGTTTAGATCCGCAGCCATTGATGTGGTAGATACTGTCAAGGTGTTAGGGGTATATATTACTTCAACTTTATAATGGAATGATCATGTAAACAGTCTAATCAGCAAACTGAGCTGCATAACTGGAATTTTAAATCGCAACCGCTATACTCTTCCAAAAAAAGTTAAACTAATGGTCTATAACGCTCTCTTTGTTTCCCACCTAAACTACTCTCATTTAGCCTGGGGAACATCAACAAAAACTAATCTGTTCAAGCTTGAAAGGCTACAGAAAAAAATAGTACGAATAATTGAAAACGTTGAATACACAGCGCTTTCTTCAGATATCTTTGCTTCGCTTAATTTATTGAAAGTAAGAAATATTTACGAATACAAATTATGCAGGCAGTACCGTTTAAGTGTCCAACGAGAGAGTACAGTTTTTACTGAAATGGCAGAACTAAAACCCAATTATCCCATCTGCAGCACCAGAACTCCAGAACGATGGAAAGTTCCAAAATGTCGTACTGATTATGGACAACAAGCACTCCGGTATAACCTTCCGCGATTAATGAATGCTGCAGAAAAAGAAGGCGCTGATGTATCCAATATGTCTCTTCCAAATATGTACAAATATTTTGCTACTCATACTCTTTTTTGTGAATGAACGCACAGGTCTATCTTTATGTTCAATTACATTGCATTGTTTACTTTTCAAAAAAAAATGTTTTTCCAGGAGTCCAAACCCAGTGTTCATTTGAAACGCTTATTTAGGCTTATTTTATTTTGTGATGCGATATAGTGCTGTTTATTTTTTTTTATTTTTTTTCTCTCTTTGCAACAAAAAAAATGTGACTGTCTATTGTCCCGCTCTGCTGCTGTATGCACTGTAAGGGGGCGGAGGATTTCTCAAGCCACAAATGTACGGCTTTTCCCTCCGCCTCCTACCACTTCTTTGTGGAGAATAAAACTTGTATGTATGTATGTATATGTATGTAAGATCGGGAGGTCGAGGGCTCTCTTGAAAGTTTTGCCGAGGACAGCCTCCAAGCAATCTTCGTCATGTTTCCGTAAGCGGAGGTAAGGAGTCGAGTACAGTACTCGACTAGTTACGAAGGCATGGGCGAGCCGCACCGCATCCTTACTTCGCAACCCTCCTCGCTTGTTGGAAACGCGGTGAACCATTCGGCCCACCTGGTCGCCGACTCTGCGGAGTTTGACAAGGGTCGTGTCTACCTTGCGATGCAGATTAATGAAGAGACCGAGTTTTCGCAGCTCCTGCGCTTCACGGATGGGGCCGCTGGAGAGAGAGAGTTGAACGGAGATTTTGCATTTCGGAGAATGTCGAATATGCACAAATTCAGACTTGGACAGGGAGCACTGGAGGCCGCAGTACGTAGCATAGTGGTCTACTGTGCGCGCCGCTGCTTGCAGGCATTCCTCTATCTCTCCTATCTTTCCCTTAGTAGCCCGGATGGTGATGTCATCGGCGTACAGTGCATGCTGAACACCGCCGACAGCCGCCAGGTGCGCTGGGAGGTGCATCATGGCAATATTAAAGAGAAGCGGGGACAACACAGCGCCGTGTGGTGTGCCCTGCGTTCCCATCTCAAACGGGCCGTACTCCGTCTCTAGCCGATGAGAATCGCGTGCTACATCCGGTATTTTTCGCAAGAAAGAGACCATCGGCAAGTGAACGCAACTATTCCACTATTGAAAAGGAATGTTTGGCGGTGGTGTGGGCGGTAAAGAAATTACACATTTATCTTTATGGGAGACATTTCAGGATTCAAACAGATCATCAGCCTCTTGAACACTTAACCAAGGCCAAAATGAACAATAGTAAAGTCGTGAGAAGGAGTTTGGTTTTGCAAGAATACTCCTTTCCGGTGGAATATTTTAAAGGCAGAGATAACGTTGGAGCGGAATTCATGAGTAGAGCCAACTGAACACATCTAGATATCTCTTGGATGTATCTTGGTACAGTTGTTGTGTTAATGTATCTCTGGGATTTATCTTGTTGCTGGAGCTGTGTTAATGTATCGCTGGGATTTATCTTGATGTTGTTGCTGTTGTTGGGGTTATGTGATTATACAAGTGAGTGTGTTCTGGGCACCAACACGTTTATTAAGGACTCTGTACGGACAACGGCAGTGATGTGTTAGTGTTCTGAAAACGCCGTTTGGTGTGCTATGTTAGTGGTGTGCTCTTGGTGTGTGCTGGACATCTGCGATGTGTTGTGTGCTGAGTCTAGAATCGCCACAGAAGATAGTCGGTTGGCTGGATGGCTCCATGATGAGGATGACGTGAGCAGTTTTTCACGGAAAAACTCTTGAGAGAGGGGGCCGTTGTCACATATATTAAGGAGCCTAAATTAAATTTTAAAGAAAAGAGGTGTTAAGAAGACAACGTGGACTAACAGAAGAATAAAGAAGATGAAGAAGAAGCATTCGGTGAGGTGGTAAGAGATGATTGGTGGAGCAGCATTTGGTGAGGTGCAGAGAGATGATTTGTGGAGAAGCATTGGGTTAGGTGGAGAGAGATAATGGGAGGAGAAGCTACCACCTGCTACGGCCAGGGATGTCTCCAGCGCTGTTGCCACCCATCCGGATGGTGCCCCCCACGCCATCAACACCGGCATCACCTCCATGGGCGCTTGGACCGGGAGCTTGTACGACGCAGCCAGCGACGCCAACCCAAGCACGTCGAACGCCGCCTCGACGCCGGCTACTGGATCCTTTCAACGCCGCAGCCGCACCGAACTAACCGGGAGCACGAACGCCGACCACTACTAGTACAACGCTAGCAGTAGACGCTGGTAGCAGTGTGTCCGGGTCTTGTGCATTTTCATTCCTTGTTTTTTGTGTTAGGATTGTTAGTTTTGTGCTTTAGTTTGCGTCAAGTATGGTGTATTAAATGTGCGTCTGTGTGGGGACACCTGTCGCCTAGTCCATTTATTTGGTCCGAGTGTTCTCCGGGGAGATCCGTGACACTCAGCCGGCATGAATCCAAGAGAAGTGAGGAAAAAGCAAAAGAGCATGCAGGCGCTGCGTCGGTGTGAGACGCCGAATCTGGTGCCCGGTGTGAAGCATGCCACACTTACCAAACAGTGCAGATCAGGTTACTCTAGCCCCTGTGACCAAAGCTGAGAAACAGCTAGCAGGTCAGGCTTCTCTACAATACTGAGGTGCACAAAAAATTCTCAGAGGAGTTTTGAGTGCGGCACGTGCGTCGACAGTGCTGCGTCGGAAAGTGGAGCGGTGCGCGTGTGCACGTGCGTATGATGTGTGCGAGGCGACGGCGGCAGCGAGCGTTGCGAGCACGAGGAGCAGAGAGCTGACGGGTCAGAAAACCTAGGTGTAAAGAGCGATAGGGCAGCGCAGGTCATGTCATGGAAGCGTGGAGGTAGCAGCCGTCTGGCGTTGGGTCCGTGCTGCCGTGACCTTCCTTGAATCACCGTCTCAAGTCTCCTGCGTTCCTTGCTGCCGTGCTGCTTTGGGTCCGTGCTGCCGAAAGGCACTCTTGGATAGCCTGCTTTTAGCCTCGAGCGTTTCGGGTCGCGGCCAAAGGGATCTAGCTATGATTTTCCTGCTGCTGCCAAATTCATCGGGCTCTTGACGGGAGACGACCAGCGTCTCCTTGTGTTACTGTGCGCGCCTATTGCCACCTGGCTCCCTTTAGCCGCTTCCGACGACGCAACGCCAGGGACCCGTCGCAGTTCGTCAACCCGCGTTCCTTTCTGTCTACAATGCATCCCCGCTTTACCTGGGACGCTTAGTAGCGGGTGAACCCTTTTCTTTTATTCTGTAGTATTGTATGCTTCTTGAGTGTGTGTTTTTCTTGTTTTAGTTTCCGTTTTTTATTGGTCCTTTTCCTTTGAATTATAAATAGGGCTTCGTTTTGTTTTGTGTGATCTCTTTTTTCTCTTGTTCTCTTGTTGGAGCATGCACGCGATAGCGTTCCTCTTCGGAAAGTCGGGGACACGCTACTAATACGCGACAATTGGTGGCCGCGCGACAGGAAGAAGCGGTTAAACTTATTTTAAGTGGTTTTTTAAGAATAAGGAAACAAAGATCGCGCTAAAGGATTTGATTGGGTTAAGGAAAGCGTTGTGGTTAAAAGACGCCGAGCTGCGCATGGGAGTGGCTGCCGATCAAAAGAAGGAATGCGCAGCACGTGTGGCCGAACGCGAGGCTCGACGCGAGCATGAAAAGGCGCTAGCAGAAGCCGAACGCAAGCACGTGAAAGCGCAAACAGAAGCCGAATGCAAGCGCGCCAATGCGCAAGCAGAGGCTCAGGAGCGTAAAGCACAAGCCGAACACGAGCACGCAAAGTCGCTAGCAGGGGCTGAAAAGCGTATTGCGGCTCACACTAAGGCTCGCAGAAGCTGGTGGCGGTAATCGACATCCCGCACCAGAACCCCCAGTTACGGTTACCCCACACAAATTGATCCCGCTTTTCGACGATCTCAGGGAGGAGTTAGATGCATGCCTGAAACGTGTTGATCGCATTGCAGAAGGACGCAGCTGGCCCAATAAAAAATGAGCAACAGCACTCAGTAGGTCTTTGACAGGGGAGGCTCTCCGTGTGTTCAGTCGTTTGGTTCCAACTGATTCAATGGATCCCGATAAGGCAAAACTAGCCCTTCAACAGTTTCGGTTTTCAGCAGAAGGTTATCGCGAAAGGTTTGGTGAAAGTAAGCCACTTGATAAAGAAACAGCAGAGCAATACGCAGCACGTTTTCTCAATCTTTTCGACCGATGGGTCGAGATGTCGGGAACGGCCACAACCTACAATAATTTCCGTGACTTGGTGGGGGCCGAACAGTTCATGAGAAGCTGTCATAGTCGTCTGGCAATTTTTCTTCAAGAAAGAGAGCTCAAGACGCTGAACAACATGGCTGAGGCCTGAGATAACTTTATGGAGGCCCAACGACAAAGAAACTTGTCTTCTTTCTAAGAATCCTTAGAGGTGGGCCTTCGAAGAGAGATGGTTGTTCCATCAAGTTGATAGTCAGGAAGGTGCCTCATTTGTAACCGACCTGGACATAAAACTGCAGATTGTCGCTATAATTCAAAAGAGCTTTACTGCGTCTATTGCCGAAAAACAGGGAATGATCTAAGCATCTTCTCAAGAAAGCCCGAAAACCAGCAGCAGCCGTCCTGTTGTGTTACGCCAGACAGTAGAGCACCTGGAACGGTGTGCTCAACAGCAGATATGCTTCAACCAGCTGAAGATAAGGTGGTGGTCGGATGTATCCGAAAAAAAACTGCAAGCGCACAACACATGTCTTTCCTAGAAGGAGAGCTCCGACGGCTACCAGTACGTGTTTTAGGGAACACGGGGAGCATTACGGTGGTTGTATGGAGTGCCCTTGTTCCTGACTCAGCTCTCACTTTTTCGAGATCTACGGTGTTCCTTGTTGATGGCAGTAGTCTGGAAGTTCTCGAGACAGAAGTGTATATCGCTTCCCCTTATTTCACTGCCACGGCCCTAGTAAAGTGCATGGAGACACCAGTGTACGATGTCACAATTGGAAATATACGAGAGGTCTGTGAGCCGTCAAATTCAGAGATCCATTGGAAGAAATCGGAGGGCGTTGCTAAATTAGGCCCTGGCATAGTCAATGACGAAGTCGCCAGTGAAAATGGTGAGTTCGAGGGCCCAAAAGTGGTATTGGCTGGGAAGGAAGTTTTCGGACAAATAAGAGAAAACACTGCTTTAAGCGTTGGTGTTTAAGGTTCGCCAAATAAATGCTAGGAACAGAGCAAAGAGGATATGAGTTATTTATTGAAGGCGTGTTGGGTGACAGTAGGAAAGGTGTTCCATGGTAAGCACGGCGCTTCGCACTCGTATTCTTTAGAAAAGGTATTGCTGTATCGCCTCTATCATCTCACCTTTGGCAGATAGGTTCTACAGGTAGGACTTATAAATTCTTCTAGATCGCAGGTGTTAAGGCTTGCTCACCATAGCCCGCCGGTGGGGAATCTAGGCACTAAGAAGACTTTAGATCGAGTTCTGAAAACATTCTACTGGCTGGGAGTTCAGGGGAAGATTAACAAGTATGTCATGTCGTGCGACGCCTGCGGAAGGACGTGCCTGAAACGCAAAGTAGAGAATGCTCCGTTGGTACGCGTGCCTCTAATCGACACTACATTTGATCGGGTCGCTGCCGTTATTTTCCGTCCGGTGTCGCCTACATCAGTGAAGGGAATATATATATATATATATATATATATATATATATATATATATATATATATATATATATATATTCTCAATCTTGTCGGTTTTGCCACGCCGTATGAAGAGAGAGCTCAATGAACTCTGGGCAGTGAAACATCTCAGCACGACTCCTTGCCGTCCAATGTTCAATGGGATGGTAGAGAAATTTTTACGCACACTCAAGCAGGTGCTGCGGAAGCTCAGTCTGGAGCAGCCCGAAACATGGGATTGTTATATCGCTCCTCTTCTGTTCGTATACAGAGATGTGCCGCAGCCGAGTCTGGGATTTTCTCCAATTGAGTTGATATTTCAACGTCACGTGCGATTACCGCTCGCAGTGCTAAGAGAGCTCTGGACCAGGGAAATGCTGGGAGAAAACACGATGATGACCTATGGTTACATTCCCGATCTAAGAGAATGTCTCCAGCAAAATGAGAGTGCGGCACATCAAAATTTGTTGCATTCCCAACAGTGTCACAAGCAATACTAAGACAGGAACAGCAAGAAGCGGTATTAATGGTTGGAGATCGTGCTCTCATTTTTTTTCCGAGCCGCCACAATAAATTGCTAATGGAGTGGAAAGCTCCATTTGTGGTTTGTGGCAAAAGAACGATGTGGATTATTGGATAGACTTGGGCCACACTAAGAAGCTCTTCCATGTCAGTATGCTTAAGCGATAAGAAGAGCATGCGCCCCGAGAGACCGTGCAGGCGTCATCTTTTGTCGTACTCGAAGAAGGTGCCACGCTCGGAAAACGTTGGCGTTGATTGCATGAGTCGTTTGTTATATACAGGTGGGTTATTCCCACCTTATAGTTCTACTATACGATGTTTGCAATTGTTACCTGGTCAAATGCAGCCTGGTAGAAATTGTGCGTTATTATTTTTCCTCTTTCTCGGGTTATGGCTTGTTCAGTGTGAACATATTCACCTTCATCCATGGTACACACTTGTTTAAAATTTGCATCTGATATTTAGTACTGTTTTATTTTTACTTTTTCCAGATGTATAAGGTTTGACCGCATGTTTCCTCTAAGACCTTCAACTACATCAAAAACTTTCTCAGCGACCGCACGGCCACGATTGGCATGGGAGATGTCCGCTCCGGCACAGAGCAGACACCCAACAAAGGCACTCCCCAAGGCTCTATCATCTCTCCTCTCCTCTTCAATGTAGCTATGATCGGCATGACAAAAGCACTCGAGGCTATTGAAGGCATCGGCTATATTATCTACGCTGATGATATTACCATCTGGTCCACCTGTGGTTCCGTCGCCGACAAAAAAACAACCTACAAGAGGCAGTCAATTGCGTAGAAAGACAAGCAGCAAATTGCGGCCTCCGCTGCGCACCCGGCAAATCCGAAATTATCCGCATTCATAGCTATGCCTACAAATCACCCGGTGACATCGAAGTTTATCTCGAAGGCACGAGAATAAAGGAAGCCCCTCTTATCCGCATCCTGGGCCTTTGACTTCAGAGCGACAGGAAAGCCAACCACACGTACGTTACAGCGTCTCCGGACAACTGCCCTCCAGATCTCCCGCATGATTCGGCGCATCACCCGCAAACGAAAAGGCATGAGACAGGAGGATACCATTCCACTGATACAGGCTCTAGATATGAGCCGCCTGTCATACGGTCTCCCATTCCTACCACTTCTGGGGAATGAGCGAGACAAAGCAGATGCCATCATCCGTACCGCCTACAAACATGCGTTAGGCCTCCCGATGTACACGGCCAGCTGCCACCTCGAGGACCTGGGACTGACCAACACAATAGAAGAAATTCGAGAAGCCGTCCTAGCATCGCAAAAGGAACGCCTCCTCACCACCAAAGCTGGAAGCGCAATCTTGGAAAGAGTGGGTTCCCCGGCTGACATACGCGCCGTCCAGGACAACCGAGACCTTCCTTCAACTCTGCGAACTCGCGTGTATGTAGCTCCACTCCCAAACAAAATGCACTCGGAATCACAAAAGGGACGACGAAAGGCGCGAGTGGACTATCTGCGCCGCACACATCGACAGGCACAAAATGCTGTATACGTCGACGCAGCCATGTACCCCGATTCAACAAACGCGGTGGCGGTCGTCTTGGATACCAATTTCAAGGATATCCCCAGCGCCTCCCTACGAAACTGCTCTCCCACAGTTGCAGAAACTGCTGCAATTGCCCTCGCAATCCAGCACGGCGATGCTACAGGAAATGAGTTAAAAATTATTACCAACTCCCAGTCCGCGTGTCGCCTCTTCCTCTCTGGCAGACTTCCACACTCCGTCGCTCCAATTCTGACTACCCCCCAAGTTCAAAATTCCACATGCAAGCACGAAATCACTTGGACTGCTGGGCACGAGGGGCTCGAGGGAAACGAGGCCGCGGACAGTCTAGCACGAGGATATACAAACCGAGCGACTAACCTCCCCGACCTCACCCCTCTCCCCTCTACGTACGGCGAGCGCCTCCTCCTTCTCCGAACACAAAGAGAAGTCTATCCCCCACCACACCGTAAGCTAACGGCGGCAGAGGCGAGGGAATGGCGACAACTACAGACGAACACCTATCCTAACCTACACAAGTACCACATCATCTTCCCCGACAGATATGACAGCAACTGCCCCTATTGTGGCGGAATTCCAACAACATATCATGTAACATGGGGCTGCTCCGGTCCCAAGCCCCCCGAACTAGACAAACATCACTCTGAGGAACAGTGGGAGTCTGCCCTGCTCAGCTCTGACTTGGCGACGCAGCGAAAGCTGATATCCCAAGCAAGATCAACTGCGGTCGACATTGCGGTCCTGAAATAAGGACTCCACCCAAAATCTGTATTTTCGCCTCTCTATCCTACCTTTTTTGAATAAAAGTTTTCTACTACTACTACTCTTAGCGCATTTCCATGTGCCTCCATTTGTCACTGTGTAAAGTGCCTCCGGTGACTTCGGGGCCGTCTAACTTGACAGTTTACCAAGTGAACATTAGTTTTCTTACATCAACCGCGTTTGTCTGCTTTCCACGTGCGCATTCGTGTTGTGTGCACCGACGGCAGTTTTTTCTACGAAAAATCTTTTCCGCCGCGGTGGCTCAGTGGTTAGGGCGCTCGACTACTGATACGGAGTTCCCGGGATTGAACCCGACCGCGGCGGCTGCGTTTTTATGGAGGAGAAACGCTAAGGCGCCCGTGTGCTGTGCGATGTCAGTACACGTTAAAGATCCCCAGGTGGTCGAAATTATTCCGGAGCCCTCCACTACGGCACCTATTCTTCCTTTCTTCTTTCACTCCCTCCTTTATCCCTTCCCTTACGGCGCGGTTCAGGTGTCCAACGATATATGAGACAGATACTGCGCCATTTCCTTTCCCCAAAAACCAATTATTATTATTATTAGAAGAGGGGGGCTTATGTGAGGTGCACAACAAATTTTCAGGGGATTGTTAAATGCGGTACGTGCGTCGACAGTAGTGCGTCGGACAGTGGAGCGCTGCGCGTGCCAGCCCAGTGTTGCACGTGTGCATGTGCGAAGAGTGTGTGCGAGGTGACGGTGACAAAAAGTGTGGCGAGCATGAGGAGCGGAGAGTTGACGTGTCAGAAAACCGAGGTGCGAAGGGAGACAGCACAGCGGAGGTCGTGTCATTCAATCGTAAAAGTCGCAGCCATCAGACGTTGGGTCCGTGCTGCCATGACTTCCCTTGGATCACCGTCGCAAGCCTCCTGCGTTTCTTGCAAGCGTCGAGGTGGCAGCCGGTGGACTTAGGGCCCGTGCAGCCGATAGGCACTCTTGGACCGCCGTCGACATGATCTGGCTACGACTTTGCTGCTGCTCGCGATTTCTTCGGGCTTGTTGACGGGAGACCACCGGCGTCTCCTTGTGTTCCTCTCCGCTCCTAATACTACCTGGCTCTCTTCCGCCGCTTCCGTCTACGCAACGCCAGCGACACGACGCAGTTCATCAACCCGCATTCCGTCCTGTCTACAAGGCATCCCCGCTTAACCTCAGTACCTGGTGAATCTTTTCCTTTATTCTTTAGTTTTGTACGCGTGTTTCGTGTCTGCTTTTCTTGTTTTCTTTTTTGTTTTTTATTGGCCCTTTTCCTTTATATTATAAATACGGCTTCATTTCTTTTTGTTTGACCTCTTTGTTCTCTCGTTAGAACTTGCACGCGATAGCGTTTCCTTTGGGAAAGTCGGGGACGTGTTATCAATTCGCGGCACCGCGTCAGCACGTTTGCACATGTGACGGTGCGACTTTCCACTGCCAACATATCGGCCTGCTGCTCCTGCGGGGCTGTCGAATCAAGGTTGCCGGTGATTTCTTTTGCTCAAACCACGTTTGAGAGCAGCATGATCGTGGCGCCCAAATCCGTCAATCGCGTGGTTAATTTCTGTATTTCGTGGGCTTTCTTTGGATCAGGGAGAAAAATACACACGTGAGCGTTTCCTTATCGTAAATGATGAAATGGGGGTTTCTGAATGCGCTCGACAACTCTTCAAATTGATTTGGTTGTCTCAAGATAGTATTTAATATTCAGATAGCAAAAATAGATTAAACGATAAATTAATTGCGAAACAAAAAATGACCTATGGTGCGCAAGATAAATGTCACCAGTAGGCAAATGGTTTCACTCGCCTGTCTCTAATTTATTTCACAACCCTCGATTAAATTTAGCTGGGACACCCGGTATATACAGGGCGTGACACCTAACACTTCACAAAATCATTAAAAGAAGCTCTTTGAGTTAAAAGAGCGCTTTTTCCGGCATAGGATTGTCAGCGGTGTATTACATCAGGATACAACTAAGTTGTGCTACCTAGCGGTCTGGTTGACTAATAATGAATAGTTGACTTTTTAACTATTACTGCGGGGCTCTTTAATATTTGAGCGGTGTGTAGTCCCACGTAAGTAATATTAATATCGCTTTTAAAGATTTTGAAGACGCGGTTACTCTCGTAGCTGTGGCAACACTAATTTTGGCTATTTCGACCAGTTACATGCGCAGGAGAGTTTGGTATGCCCGCTTGCTTCTCAAAAGCGCATGTATTTTGGCGCAGTGTAGCCAAAATTTGTTGGCCAACACAGCGCCGAGTGTAACCGCGTTTTCGCAATTCTGAAAAAGGTCGTGGATATTACTTTGGGGTACACGCCTCTCGATAAATGAAGAGCATAATGGTAACAGCTGAAAAGTTAAATGTTAACTAGCTAGGACATCTCAGCTGTGTTCCTATTACTGCACCACTGACAGTGTAATGCCTATAAAAGCGCTTCTCTAACTCAGAAAGCCTATCTATATATGGTGGGATTTCATATCCATTAGAGAAAGCAACTTCTGTCTGGACTTGCAACTGACAATAACATTTACTCTTGCAGGTGCATGAGGGCTTTGCATAAAGTATTTAAAATCGTTAGGCAATCCAATTTCTCTTTGTCATCACTGTCTCAAAGAGTGAAATGAGGGGCCTAGGGCTTCTGCGCAGATGGCAATATTTTGTTCCTCTCTTGCTCCCCGCATGTTATTTTTATGTCTCATGCACGGCTCGCAACGCTTCAGTAGATTAGAGATTGTGCGCAATGGTTGTAACAATTTGCATTTTTGGTTCTGTTATTTTTTATTAAGTGTGTTATTCAGTGTCCGCAAAATATTTTTGAAGTGATAAAACAATGTTGATCCACATATAATACAGATTCGGTAACACGCACTTTAGAAAACGTTGATAATTTCATAGGATTATAAAGGCCTTCTTCATACTTGACACTTTTGGATACCGGTGGCCAAATTGTCGGAAGACGGTTAATGAATGAGATGTTACTAGAAAGTATAAAGACATTTAAAATACTATCTATTCAATGTTAATAAGTTGCATTACCATTTGTCTAAAGACATTATAAAAAATGTTACTCCAAATTTTTGTAAAGAAAATTTGCAGCAAAGAAAGCACAACAAAAAACATGAGAATATGTGGCCAATGCCGAGAGAACAAATAGCGACACCTACAAGGCTATTGCGATAACAAAATTGAAAGCAAAATTTACGAAGTACTAAAAACAAGTAATAGTTAAGAAAGCATGTGACAGACAATTCACAAGGCCAAAATCTGATGGCATTATAGCTAAAAGATTAAATTGGGAAGTTTTGTACGTTGGATTGCAGCTGGCTTAGGAATAAATTTAAATGGGAAGGTTAAAAACTGGGCCCAAGTATGATCCTATTAATCAAATTTAACTGCAGTGAAGAAAATGCCTTTTTCGAAAAGGGCTATTGGTGGAACTCTGCTTGCTTTTATGTTGCCAAATCTGACCGCTTGCATTTATTTAATGTGAGCTCATATTGGATAGTATACGGGCATCTCTCATTTCGCTTCAATCGAAACGCAGCCATTGCAGGAAGGATGGAGCTCTTATCTTCTTTCCTAGCATCCTTGTGTGCTATCTGTTCAGCTCATATTTCTACAGTGGCTCAGTGGTTAGTGCGTTGGGTTACTGAGTCGGAGGACCCAGGTTCAATCCTGGCCAGGACGGCTGAGTTTAGACGGATGCAAAACGCGAAAGGTGTGGTTGTAGGGTGTAATGTCTGGGCGCATAAAGGGACCAAAGATTTCAAAGTAATCCGGAGCCTACACTACTGCCCATGTTTGGCTTCGGGTTGTCCATCTCTATAATTTACCATTTTTCTACAATAGTTAAAATAAATGTTTCTGGGAACTGTGTTTCAGCATCCAGAAAGCTACTTTTTTATTTCCCCTCTAATTAGAGATCGGTCTTCTTTGAGCTATTTTGTTGGGAATTTCTTAATCAATATTCCAGTAGAAAAAAGGTGCGATTTTATTTGTTTCTAAGCTTTAATTCTGAGTTTTGAAGGGGTAGTCCAATATTGGTGTTCCCTGCTTAAATTTGTTGGGAGGGTTGACGCTCTTGCTGGGCCAAAACTTTCCCCATGCTAAGTATGGGCTGACCGAATCAGCTGTGAGCTTCAGCCCTCATCAAACGGCTCCGCATTCTGATGTAGCGGTGTTATCGTGCGCAAGGTGGAAAACATCCAGTAACAGAGTGAAACGTGGCTTGTTAACTGCATCTCAAAACATGCATGTAAGCCAACCTGTGAACAAAGTTGCCATAGCAGCGAGCTTGCTCCCTTAATCTTCATTGACAGCCTTGTATAGAAAAGTGTGTATGAGGGAGTTGTCTGGTTTTAACACATTTACCTTATTCAGCGCATGTAAAGGGTATCTGCTGCCTCCAAAGCGTGAATCCCGGATTTATCACGTGGATTGACCGCCCTTCTAGCAGATGTCCATTCGAATTTGAAGAATCGCAAGGAATTATTTGGATCACTGTGCTACAAAGGGCCTCATGGGTCGCATTGTTGCTTTCTAGTGCATATATCCACTAATTAATATCCATTCCTTGAAAACAAATGGCATCCATAATTAGCCTCCTATGATAGTGCACGCAAGAACCTGGGGCTAATTCCTTATGTGCGAAAAAGGACGTCAAAAAGAAGCACGATTGTGTTTCGCGTTTTTTTTTTCTTTGCCCTTAAGCCATACACACATTATTAAAACATTATATGTGAAATACAATGTGTGGTTGGCTGCAAGCAAGGAGAAAACGGTGACCAACTTTGTCGTGCTTCTGAACCAATTTGCAAAATTGCAAATAATGCGTGACCATTCTTTTTTAGCTAAGGTAGCCTTTGTTTCAGCAAAAACTTCCTTGTTAAATCCAGATTGCTGGTTTTTTTCGAATGATAGAATTATTGCATTGTGCATGCATCTTGTATACATGTTTGCATATTTTCAAGATGTTCTCTAGATCTCTTGCTTAAAAAACCTGCAATTATGGTGTGGGCTGCAAGAAAGATCTTCATGAATGAATAATACATAGGCCTGCACAGTACTAGGGCTTATTGAGTTGCTGCCCGATTGGCAATTCATAATTAGATGACTAAGAATTAGGCGGACCAACGAAGGCATTCAACTCGGGTTAATTAGAATTCCCGCATGAGTGTATATGCAATATAGCCCACTTATAATGGCCCGCAGTTAAAAGGAATGCATGTCGTAGCGAACGAGGGATGTGATACTGTGAAAATGTGCATTAGAGGAATGGCGGTGTGTTTCGGAGACAACGAACGATCGTAACTGCACAAACCGGAAACAGCAATTAAGCAGCGCCGTAAACCTAGCCCTGAAATCGAAAAACGCACGCTTCAAACCAGTGTGGTGATTGAGAAGTGCCTCCCAGCTTCTGTGACACCCACGCACGCCTTGCAAAAGGAATAAGGCGGCCGAGAAACAGCAGCAAAAAAAGGCGGCGTTAAAACCTCTAGCGAAGCAAGCATCGATGGACTACAGTGTAAGTCGCTGCATGAATATGTACCACCTTATCCTGAGTTGAAACACAAGCGTGGTATGTGTTTAACAGGAGTAGATTTGTAAATGAAACTACTGCACGCTGTTGGTGATTAACTTCTAATGCTAGGCTCGTTGTGTACTTTTGCTGACCCAGCCATCCATGTACGGTACTTAGTCTGCCCAATCAGTTCTTCAAATCATGCGCCATAGAGGCAGAGTGATAGGCTGTGTGAGCACGTTGGCTTTGTAGTTGCTGTAAACATTGATGTCATAATTCGTACTGTCACGTCCCTATAGCAGGCCGTTGACAAAAAGGTATTTCGGTGAATTTTGGACTACCGCTCTTTGACATAAGTGGCAGAATATAATATGAACTGAATTGAATTTTACAAAAGTATGCGACACTGTTTTTGCATTTTTGGCTGTAATAAGGGGAAGTCTAGTTACTGTGTACTATGGATACAATGAATGCAATCCCCACGACCCCCAAGTTTTTATAAGCAGGCTCAGCTGCATGTGCAGTGCGCTACAAACAATATTCTTTAACACATAAGGTAAATCATGCGAAAAAATTTGATATCGCCTTAGTGACAGCAGATAGGTAGTGGGTGGTGGTAGTGGTTTTATTAAATATAATTGTAAAAAGGAAGGAAAAGATTTTTGCTAGCCCCTGCATCTGCCATCGATACTGAAGCACCTGAGCTGGGGCAGCGGAAATAAACGACAGCAGGCAGAATGGAGAAATGAAATGAAAGAGGTGAGGGGACAGGACAGCAGATAGTGCAGCGAAGAAATTAAATTTTCTTTTCAAGATGTGTTACTAAGGGAAAGCTAAGGAGGAGGGACCTGCTTTCTTGAGAGTTTATTTGTGATTTTTTTTCAAATGTGCAATGCCGTTATAAAATGTGCTTGAGGCTCCTTGCTCTTTTTCAGTTTTCTAGTATTTTTATGCTGGTAATCTTTGTGGAATGAAAGCCTAAGTTTCAAATTTCGCGAAATATTAATTGTATGCAAAATCAAGTGCATTGTTTTTGTTCTGTGAAGGACTAACTATGCCCGGGCCAATTTACGCCTGCGGGCATGCGGGCATCCCTTATGTAAGTGCTGTATCACTCACTGTTTTGCTACGAGAGAACTTTTTGGCTGTGGTCTCCGTCTATGCTGAAACAATGAAGTCTGACAGGCCAGAACTGTCGTTCCTTTTTTTTAATAACGAGGGTTAGCATGCTGAATGTTTCATGGCGCAGACAATCTCTTGGTGCTGAAGTGTGAGTTTTCTTGCACCGGTTCTCAGCCCTGAGAAATGAGACACATTTTAGAGCTGGCGTTTTTAAGAGCCGCATTTGACCACGTCATTGTGAGGAAATAACAAAGAAGACGTGCTGCCTCACAGAGAGGTATTTAAGCATATCTAGCAAAGGGCAAGGGAAGATGCCAAATGGTGGACATGAAAACAATTTACTACCTTGATGAAAAGAAACGCGAACAACCCGGCGCCAACATGCCCTGCTGTTTGAATTTATTTTCATCGCGCATTTACCACGGTGGTACGAAAAAGACGTCATAGTCGTCCTAGAATGTAACGTGGACAAGCCTAGGGTTTTTTTTTCTATCATCGAAGTAAAAGCACAATGAAAAGAAATTGAAACAGCGGAGCTTGTTGCCGCCGGGTTGTTCGCGTTTCTTTCCGTCGATGTAGTACCAGGGGGGAAATGTTGCAAAGGGCGCTGTTCAATCTCGTTGAGGCCTTAGCTCTGTGGATAATTGGCTTTGTTGGTTCGATTATTTGTGTTTCATGAGTTAGCATGGTTTTGAAATTTTCAGATAAGGCATGCCCTCTATCACTGAGCACTTCATGAGCTGCTTTATGGTGTATCATGAAACATTGCCACAAGAAGGACGCCACGTCGTGTGCAGTTGCAGCCGAGAGAGCTGCGGTTTTGGTGTACTTGGTCAGGACTCAGGAGGTCAGCAGCAAACAAATACACAATGGCTCTCAGCAGCGTGTGTTGAAGTGGACCATATAAATCAGTGCCGACATTGAGGAAGGGCGGAAGCATGCAAGGCAGCGGCTGCAACCTTCCTGCACGAGTATGGGAGGCCATGTAGCGACATTGACTTGTTTTAAAAGTATCCTGCATCATAGTTGCAGTACTGCAAATTTTCATGCCGGTCAGGTAAAAGTTTACATTGTTTAAATTTATCTTGTAGTTCCACTATTATAGGTGCTGCCGCTCTTTTAAAACATGACCCAGTCCTCAGTCATTTTCATCTTCGGGTGGTGAAAGGAGTGGGCCGAGATAAATGCTAGGCTCACTTGGATGGCTTGGTGGCTGTTGTCTGCGGGCATCGCTGGCTCCGGTAGCATGCGACTGAGGAGTGTCAGGGCTCTTAGCTAATATTCAGTTCAATTAATTTATTTCACAAATGGCTCCTCATTCTGTCTCCTCCACAGTGTGTAAGGTGGAGTTTGGTTTATTTCGAGAAACATAGCAGCGGTGAAAGCAGTCCAACGGCAAAAAATTCGAGTACATACTGTCCATGAGTCCATGACCGAAAATTGGGACCCCTGATTTTTCGGCGACGATTGACTTGAAATTGCTCATAGATTTAATGTATAACATCAGCGGAAAATTTCGAGACACCACAGTTGACTGCACTATTCTTTAGACCTCGTTCGTCCTCACCGCCAATTCCCAAGTTGCCATTAATCTCGGCATGGTTAAATAAAACTGCAAGGAGAATAGAAACCAAATCACAAAACCGAAATTCTAGA
Source organism: Amblyomma americanum (assembly GCF_052857255.1). NCBI lineage: Eukaryota > Metazoa > Arthropoda > Arachnida > Ixodida > Ixodidae > Amblyomma > Amblyomma americanum. The sequence continues at coordinate 90,591,667 of NC_135499.1, read as the reverse complement.
TAAAAGAAGCGTCATAAACGGCGAGGCTGTTAATGTCCGCGAATCGGCACATTACGCCCGAGTGGTTTCGACTTCGGACTGTTCTTGGACATCGTCCACCACACAAACATGAACACCAGCCACAGTTCGCGGCGCTCGTCTATACGGAGCATTTTGTCCCGACTACGGGAAGAGGTAGCAACGAAGAACGTGACAGGCATACGGCTTCACAGAGACGGCGAGTGCAGAAGAAAGTGGTGTTGCATTGAATAGCGACTTCAGAGTACCCATGGAACACGCCCGCAACCCTAATTTTTCCACCTTAAAACCGTAAACAAGTCCGTTTTGATGAAAGGCAAGCTGCATGTCATTATACGCATGCCACCGCACAGTGCACATCGCCAGTAACGATGAAGATTTTAACTCTAGATGCAAGGGCTATATATGGAAGCCAACGCCGACGGAGCGCTTGCTTCAGTCTTTTTGTGGTTGTTATCGTTTCTTTAACTTCACCTTTCTTTCCGCGCACTTCGTACTATGGGTGCAGTGCAGTTGCTGGCTAGGCGTGTTCGACTTCACGTCCAGACTTTGTCGCAGCCCATGTGTTAGTCGGCGACGACGAACGTTGTGCAGTCATCGTAAGCCGAACTCGGGAAAGCTGTCGCCGCGCTTTGTGTACAGAGACGAATGCGGTGAGATTTAGCAATGAGGAGCTTCAGAAGATTGCATATTTACTGACCGCATCATCAGTCACATTGGGAAGAAGCGAAAGTGATTTTAAGAGCATTAGTTCATACTCATCGCGTTATGAGATATCGTGGGTTCTGCTACCACCCTGAGATCACAGCGCCATATGTGGCAGCAACTACTCATCAGGTTTTGAGATTTCGTGTGGTCACGGTAAAGTGTGGTGCATAGAGGTGGAACTGTGAGAGTATCACGTCAGTGAACGGAATGACAGCATAGTTTCGATTCCTCGTATATAAGATCGCGGCCACTAAAATGGCGCTCCAGTTACGGAAACGCTTTATATGTATGCATTCATTTTGCAACAAATACTCCGACAACAAGGGGTACCCATCCAGTAAACGTTGTACAGCGAATTTGGCAGGAAAATGAAATCATAAGGGTTGTGTGCCCCGCCGCGGTGGCTCAGTGGTTAGGGCGCTCGACTACTGGTCCGGAGTTCCCGGGTTCGAACCCGACCGCGGCGGCTGCGTTTTTATGGAGGAAAAACGCTAAGGCGCCCGTTTGCTGTACGATGTCAGTGAACGTTGAAGATCCCCATATGGTCGAAATAATTCCGGAGCCCTCCACTACGGCACGTATTCTTCCTTTCTTCTTTCACTCCATCCTTTATCCCTTCCCTTACGGCGCGGTTCAGGTGTCCAAAGATATATGAGACAGATACTGCACCATTTCCTTTCGCCAGAAACCAATTATTATTATTAATAAGGTTTGTAGAATAGAAATATAACCACAATTAAGTAAGATGTATACGTTGTATACATGCAATTACTAATTGAAAAGTTGCCATATTGCAACGCAAGCGGAATTCAAGGCTAACCTTGAGCCCCAAACGAAGGAGATTCATTTCGGGACGTATCTTGAGGGGATGTAACTCGACAACGTGTAGACGTGCATAGAAATTTTTCTGATAGATGGCGCTAGGCGTCGATCACTCCGCTAGGCGGCGTGCGTGCACGCATAACGAAGCATGGTGGCAATCCATCCCGTTTGAAAGGGGACGCTCTTATGTTCCATCCATCCGTAATGAGCCGTCTAATTCGGGAGCTCCTCTCAGATGCGCTCGTTTCGCCGTTATGCGCCCTATCACAGTGTTTGAAAGACATGGATGATCCCAAACGATCGACATCTTACGCAGTGGGCGAAGAAGGTCTGGGAAATATGTGCAGGAGATCAGATATACTCGGATACTTCTGAGAACGCCGAGCTGCCGAGACCTCACTTTAATCTCCTTCATCTCAACTGTAGTAAACGAAACAGCTAACTCCCGTTAATTCAACGTCTCCCAGGCGCTGGCGGCTTTTCTTCGGTGAAATTCGATTTTTTTGCTTGTTTTTTCAGACAACTTCGAGGTCTTCACACAGTCCGAAATATTGGTGGTAGAGTGTAAACACAGAGCAGTATTGTTGCCGCTGTGCCAACTCCGATCGTCTTCTTTACATTGTACTTTTCAATGCTCAGTCGTGCAAGGCAGCTTAAAATGCATTTGACATTTGCCAGTCATTGTTGTTGTTGTTGACCTCACACAATGGCACATACCCACAAGGGGGATTGGCCATAACCAGGCGGTGACTATTTAAATGACCACTTGCATGTGGTAAGCATGGGATGACCTACCAAAATTTGGATTGCACTGTTTTCGTAGCCGAGGTGGTTGCAGGAGGTTAGGGGGGTCATACAAACTAAAATTTACGCAAAGAAGGGGTAGGGATTGCTATAAGTGGTTGTAAAAACCGAAATACAGAAGCTGATAATGAGATGGGCAGGACGAAAGCTCATGAAGGTAGACGTTTTGATTCTAGTAGATAATTTTGAACGGCAGAGCAAACATTCCCATTGGTATGGCCAAGCATAGAAGCGCCAAGAGACAGAACAACCGCAGAAGACAGGCGCAAACTGAGATTCTGTATTGGAACTTCTAATAGCCGCCTCCTAATCGATGAGTAGCGACGGCAAAAAAGAAGAAAGTGCTCTATTGTTTCCGGCTCCACACAATACGGACACAATGGGGAGATCGCCAGACCAGGCCTGTATAGGTAAAAATTTAGTTGCGGCACTCGGCAACGAAGCCTCGTGAAGGAAACTTCAAGATTGCGCGATCGCCAGACTGAGCTTCTCCATGGGAACAGTAGGTGCTGGAAGTCGTCCAGGGAAGTAAGCGCTGATGCGCCCAATTCGTTCATTACAGTCTACCGTCGAAAGCGTGCCGCCGTGATGTAAGCAGTTGTTGGAAGCGGGTCAACAATCGGTCCACCCAGGGCTGCCTTCGCTAAAGCATCAGCTGATTCATTTAATAGAAGACCCCTGTGCCCAGGAACCCAAAGAAATCGAATTGATGTGATGTGTGGAGGGATCAGGAATTTTAGAATCCGAAAGAGCTGCGATTCAGTGGACGCCGAGAGGGAAGTGCATAAAGATAACGAGTCCGTAATTATTATTACTGCTGATAAAGAAATTGGTACCTTGCGCAGAGCGAGAATCACTGCTAGAAACTCAGCCAGATAGATAGGAGTGAAATCTTGGAGACGGAGAGAAAAAGACCAGTCAAGGGACTGGGAGTAAATACCTACACCTGCCTTTTCTGCACACACCGAGCCATCAGTCGCAATTGCAACATGTGAGCTGAAGGTCGACAAATAATCCTGCAACATACCATTTAACCATGAGAAAGGCAGTAATTTTGCATTACGTGGATAAATGTCATCGTAGATGATAGACACATTTGCAGGGATGGACCGCACCGGAACAATTTCAGGTATTCGCACGTTGAGTGGGCCCAGCAAAGATTCAACGAAACGTGTGCGAAAACTCGCGAGCGTGACTCTATCAGGCGGTGCCCAGGGGGCAATCTAGGAGGCAGGTTGGCCATTTCGGTCACATGACCAAGCAGCCACAGCCTGCCAACTATGGCAAATGAGAGCTAAATTAATCATTGGTCGCTCGGTTACAGGAACCTGGGCCAAACAAGGCCCGCCGCTGGGAGCACCTGCCATCACAGGGAAGTTGTGCATTTCATTAGCGCTGTACCACTGCTCCAGCAGTGGTATGAGAACTCCCTCGGATCAATGAATGTAAAGTAGAGAATGACCCATATATGGGAATTAGCCTAGTACGCTATCGCGTCATGCCCTTAAAGCGGAGCTTAAGTGTGCACTCCATTTTATTATTATTTCATACATTTATTATAGAGGCCGTCAATAAAGGTTCGGTATTCCGAGATGTTAACGGATGCCGCTTCGCGAGGGTACACTATTAAGGATTTTTTTCTGAACTTCTCAGAAACTGAGTGTGGTGTAATCCAATTATATTTGGTTTGGGGGAAAGGAAATGGCGCAGTATCTGTCTCATATATCGTTGGACAACTGAAGCGCGCCAGAAGGGAAGGGATAACGGAGGAAACGAAAGATAGGAAGAAAGAGGTGCCGTAGTGGAGGGCTCCGGAAGAATTTCGACCACATGTTGATCTTTAACGTCAAAAGAGCTACAACTGGGGCTAGTTGGAAATGCATCCTTGAAGGTATTGGTGAGCGCTACCAAAATACGGAAAGGGACGAACACACAAAACAAGCGCTTTCTAACAACTGTTTATTATCTGAAGGGGCATGCCTATATACACATATTAACGTCAAGTCATACACAGAAGAGGGAATAGCACACGACGCTGACAAGAGCGATATGAAGGAAAAATATATAATAATAAAATATCAACGCGTGCCTTTACAACAGCCGAAGATTGCTATTCCAGAGGCAGTTTAATTCGGTTCTCCCTAGCATCACCGAAGGGGAGCTGATGCATTGCTTATCTGGAGCAACGTGCATAGCGAAAGCTTCGATAATTTCGCGTTCCCGTCTGTTTCTGGCCCGACCTATTACCTTGGTGTTGTTTAGCATCGGGGTGCATTTGCAGTGTGCGCAATGTGGTGCTAGGTTTCCTGATTTCGCTACTTGCTCGCATAATCTTTCGTGCTCTCTGAGCCTCTTGTTCAGGCATCTACCCGTTTGCCCTACGTAGGTTCGTTGGCAGCTAAGTGGAATGCTGTAAATGACGTTTTCTTCACACTCGATAGGTGATGTCGTGTTTGACGTTGCACCCAGGTTTCTTTTTGTGGTCTTCATTCTCGTTGACCTTTTTGCACATTCCAATGAGCTTATTGGGAGCTGAAAAAACCACCTCAACTCCGTACTTGTTCGCTGTCTACCTTGTTCTGTGGGAGATGTTGTGAATGTATGGCATCACAACGGGCCGTCCTTCATAGCTCGATTTTTTATTCTTATCGGACCCAGTAACTTCCCTTAATAAGCATTCTGCAATGCCGCCAAGTAACTGCTCAGGATAGCCACAAGCCCTCAATCGGGAAACCTGTTCAACAATGCTGTGACTAATCGAGTAGGGGCATTATTTTTTATTGCTAGTTTTAGGCAGGAAGTTGCTACAGCTCGTTTAACAATTTTAGAATGACCAGAATCAAATCGCAACAGTGGTGTTTCTGCCCTGGGCTTATAAGCCCAGCAAGTGTGGTTGTCGCTGCAGGTCACCAGCAGGTCTAGGAATCTAATCTGGATGCCCTGTGGGGTTTCAGATGTAAACTCAAGGCCAGGAAAAACACTCTTCCATTCATTAAGAATACCTTCCACGTTTATGGAGTCGGTTAGGCTGTTGGGAAGGCAAAGCAGGTAATCATCAACGTACCTAAAACAAGTTAAAATATTGGGCGAATTTAGTATGCTCGATATCTTCCGATTGCCCTGTGCCAAAAAAATGTCGGACGTGCACTGACATCGCACAGCACACGGTCGCATCAGCATTATGTCTCTGTAAATACGCAGCCGCCGCGGTCGGGTTCGAACCCGGGAACTCCGGATCAGTTGCCGAGCGCCCTAACCACTGAACCACCGCAGCGGGTAGTGTTGTTTAATCAAATTTGAATTTCAGCATCTTCACACCTTACCCTCTCGTGTGGTCATTTTTTGGATCCTCAAAATCGGATCTTCTCCACAAAGGCTACCGCCGACGCGCGCAGGAATTCCCCGGAATTCCCCGCGCAGGAATTGCCAGAGCTTCCTGGCCCACTGAAGTGGTGGTGCTGACTGGCTGAGGCCATGGTGTTAGCTATGGGACGCCTGAAAGAGTGACCTATAGCCATTTCTGAACAAAATTATCCATAAGTGTGCGACGGTAGAGATCGCGTGCATGAAAACGTCGCCGGAGAGGATCTGCCGACTTTCGCGTGCGATTGTATTTTCTGTGCTGCAAGTAGTAATTTATTTTTTGGCTCAAGTGTTCATGACGAGAGAACGTAGTGAGTGAGCGTTTTTATGTATTCTCCTCAGATTGTGTTTCACGGCCGTTGGTCTTTCCGTGGATACCATTTGCATCGGTGTTTCAGAAAAAAGCTTTAATATGATCTGCAAATTAGCGAGTTCGAAATGTGAATAAAATGTTTTGAGGAAGAGGCTGTTACCCACGGTGGGCGTCTTTACTGTAAAAGAAATCATAACTAGGTATTAGTTAAGTGAAGTTCATTATTTATCTTTTTAAGCACAACAATCAGGTGGCTAGATTCAATCAAGGGTTCAAATCCACGAGCTCTACAATGCCATATCAGTTTTCATATAACGAAAACTAAGAAATATGATTTTTTTTCAGGAATTTCAAGATTTCAGAAATTTCAGCAAATAAAAAGAATCAGTTTTCATATCAAGAAAATCCAGCATGCGTTTCCGCGCAAATTCAAAACGGGATGCATAGTTAATTTTGAGTAGGCTAAAAAGACGGCTTTTCCCGGCAAAATGCTTCATGCCGATGGATTTTCAATCTGTTGGACTAAGAAAAGTAACGGCAGCCAGTGATGCCTGGAGAGGTACGGCTCTGTGGACGGAGCGTGTGTGTCACGCGCTGGTGCACACTAGATAGAGATGACATTTTCAGGTGTTTTGCGTTGCGCAGTAGCATTGTTCCCAAGGGCGTTTTCACTGTGAGCGCGTTTGAAATGGAAGCCGTAGGAGACGGCTGCTGGTGACCGCATGCTGGGAACATGTGCGAATGTTCGCATGTGGCTTTAAAGCAAGATGATAGGCTCTTTGCTCTGCTTGACTTGATCAGTAGTCTGGTGTTAGCGGACTCAAGGTGCCAGCCACTTGAAATGATTTCAGTGCCTTAACTCCGACTGGCCGTTGCCAGCCAACGCCCTGAGCTTCCTCATGCAAGCATGCTTGCTCTAATTTTGGCGCCAAAGTTTTGTTTTGGCTAGTCAGTGCCTTTAGTGCATTATCTGAATAAAAACAGATTGCAAAAACATAGAAACGTAACAAAGATGCAGGCGCCACCTCCACCAGTCGGGAGATAGGATAAGGGATCACCGCATGTGGGTGGTGTCTCTGGTCCACCATCATCTAAGAACTGGCTCAAGCCAAGTCGCGAAAACGGCCCATTAACTTATTTTTCAGCCATACGCAAACGCATGTGCTCCCTACATGTTGTACCCAGTAGCCATCTCCAAGAGTTTTAGTCGAAACGCGTTCACAATGAAGAGGCCTCACGAACAGTGCCTATGAGAGCGCGCAATGCATGTGCTTTTTATGCGGTACCGGATCATTGCAGACGCCCTCACTGCAATTGCTGCTTTTACTTTAATGTTTTTGGAACGGCCATCTGTACGATGCATTCAGAGTAGCGGCTAGTGCTTCTCAACCCAACTGTAACGTAACATCTCCAAAACCAGGAATGCTGTGTGCACACTCATATGCACGCATTCCAGCTTTTCTCACATTGACTGAGGCGCCTTGGAGGTGCAAATTAAAGAAACACAGCAAAGACATAGCGCTTTTCTGTGATTTTGTATCATAACATTAAGCCTGGTTCTTGCCAACAGCTCAACCATACACAAGATAAGCAGATACAGAAAAGGCACCGCTCTTTTTACACTGACAGCAATACTTTCCACCAGGTGGACAAGCTGAAATACTGGGCATTGTCACAAGGCTCCACTGCTGCGGAGCAACACTTCCGCTTGCAAAATGTTGAATTGCCCAGCCAGCAAAACGAAATGACTAGATGCATGAATAGCAAGCAGTTTTGATAATACACTTGGTTTCAATCCAGTGACAAAAAAGCTAGCACCAGCAGTACCAGCTAATTGTTACGCAGGTGTACACTAAATATGTGGCTCAAGTATTAAGCAGTTTCATGATGAGAGTGGTTCTTTGCCACGACTAGTGGATCTCTCATGTTGCAAGAGCAGTGAATACTCTTGCTGCGACCTTGTCCAAACATTAGTTCTTCTGGCCGAGGCATATCGATGCTGCAGCTGGCGTTGCTGCCTGAATCAATGCCGTTATGCTGCAGGCCACATGCATTGTGGTTACCGTTTTGGGTGTGATCTTGTGGCTACTTTAGGCACCATTGCTTGGCACATAGCCCATATCAATACGAGTAGATTTAAATTGCCTGGCAGCACCTTGGCTGTGGCACCACTCGAACAAGACTTGTCCACCTCAGGGTCTCCTCGTCTAACTAGCACCGATACTGGCTCGTTGAACGCCACAGCTAGACTTTGGTGTTGCAGCTTGAACCATGCAATTTGTGCCGTAACCTAGATGACATGCTGTTTCCACCTCAGTCAGCCATGAGGAACACCACTGGGCACCTGCTTTTGGCGAGGAGCTCATGTCGGCATGATCCTGCAGTTCTGTGCTATCAGCGACGTCGCAATTTGGAACTGTCTGCCACCATGTACCATCACATGCACATTTTTGCTCCCGTCTCTCTGAAAATAACAGTATTGTAGTTGGTGATTGTGACACAGCAAAATGTCATGCTTGTAAAACGAACAACTGCGCATGTATCCTGTGCAGACCGCTTATCGCACACGTCCTTAAATACAGCGGCGTTGCTGAATAAAACGTCTTTTCTTCCCTGCTGCTCGGCTCGTTTGCATGGTGTCAAAAGTTGTACCGGCAGTTCCTTTTTGCTGTGTAGCAAGCCGTAGCATGTGAGCCAAGTCGTCAGGTTAACGACCGGCGAGTATCTCTGAGGCCCCAGTTCGAGACAGCCTGTATTCCAGAACACAGCCACAACAATGTGTTCGACCCTGCTAACTCCACCAAAGCGCCTCGACGCTACAGGAACGTTTTCCACAACTGGACACTTTAGAAATGTGAGTTCGAACCTTTTGCAACCGCGACGAAGCTGAAGGAACAACATCAAGCTGTTCAGGCTGCTACTTTTTTAATGGTCAGTGGCGAAAAGGCAAGGTGCACATTCCGTACCTTTAAGTTTGAAAAAGAGGAGCAGAAAAAGAATGTGAAGCCTTTAATCATGAAGTTTTAAGAGTATTACAAACCATCCACGATCTTCACGTTCAAGGAGTCTTGGGTAGGTTCCAAGGACCAGCCGGATGGCGATTCGTTCAACGATTGGCTCGCAGAGCTCACAACTCTCACGAGGCCATGCCAATGTGGAGAACCTTAGAACATGCTTCGAAGCGGCCGAATAATCCTTGCTATAAGAGACAAAGAACTCCAGCGAAGAATCATCTCGGAAATTCCATCCTGTTCCAAAACAATAGAACTTTGTCGTGCTAAGGAACAGCGTAAAGATCAGTTCACAGAGATCACAGTTCATAGTTCACAGTGCGGGAGTCCTGATGAAGTTATTGTAATAATTGAGTAAAGGTGTTCTTAATCTTGATACAACTCATTTATAAGAGTTGGTTATAAGAAGGCATGCATTGCGTCATGCAGGCATGTTGGCGTTTTTTTACGTGCTAAGGCCAGTGTGGGACCGCATTCATCATTGCTTCTGTGTTTTTTTCCTGTATAGAGCGCGCTTTGATTTTGCATCACACCTTAAATCACCGGCGAGACCGATTTAGTTGACATAGGCGGGCGCATGACTCTTGCAACCCCGCCACAGCTCTTGTGGGATGTACCACTGTAAAAAGTAGGCAGTCGGAATTAGGCTTGGCGAGGCTTTTCTCCTACAGAGACCACATTTATTCGCCCCTCCCTTCAAATGACAAACACGGTTTATTTGGGCTGCAGATGGGCACCTCCGTTTTCCAGCATGCCGAGTGTGATATGGGACCTATGGCGATTCTGTTACAGAAGCCGCAGTTGGGCTCGGCAACGTTATTCCCACATAGCGCCAATATTAATGGAGCATCTGCCTTCAAGTACCCTACATGAGTAACGTGGGCAACATGCAGACACTCCCCTTTTCCAGACTTGCATTAGACGTAATGAGTAGTTGGGTAGCCCCTTTTCAGCTTGTTGATTTTTCCTCGTAGAGCCTACATTTATTCAGCATCCGCCATGAAATGCCCCACAACACACCGATGTGGGCTAGAGGCAGTACAGTGGTCTGAGTTAGCCCTAGGAACGCCGGTACGGGACGCTTGTAGCATCAACAGCGGCAGGCTCAATTTGGGCTTGTCCACTTAATCCCTATCGGGGGCCGACATAGACGAGTTGCACCAGCCCATTTGCCGAAGCGGGACCCAAAGGTGCCTGGTATTGTGTGCTGGCTGGGAAACTATTAAAATTGAGTCCCTTATCAGCCGTTTACTGACACTGCATTCTCAGTCCTGTATGGTAAAAGCGCTTTCTAGCCTTAACGATTCAGTGCTGTATTCAGTTCGTGATGAAATAATCCAGTTAGCGCGCACAGCTTGACCCATGCTGTGAGTGACTATTATTGTAATTCCCTTTCTGGTGCTCTGTGTACCTTTGTAGGTGGAAAGTAAGCTGTAATGCCGAGGCATCTTTCCGACATATTTAATAAGAAACTTGGGTTTAGAAAAAACCATAGCTTTAACTTTTCGAACCAGTTTGAGTGCTTTTGGTCTGGGTAGTGCATTTTGAAAGGCGCATCTAGCTATCGAAAAAAGTAGGTTTTTATCGCTGTTAAATGGAGTAGACGAGTTAAAGCAAGTGCTCAGCATGATTGGCTGATGGTTTTTTAGGCGAAAGCCGATACTCGCGGTGTCCGCTCGTCCGTGACGTTCTTCAACTCGATAAGAAATATTTGCGCACGTTGGAAATCGAACCACCATCCTTCCGTTCCGCTGCTCAGCGTGCAAACGACTAGGCTACTTCCTGTCATCAAATATGTTGTTCTCTTTGTCTAGTACGCTGGAGAGTGTTTTCAGAAAGCTGTCAAATCAGATGGACGCCTGCGAAATGCCCTCATTTATCTCCAGCATTTTGTATTCACGAACAATTCTTGCCTTAATCAACATCTTAACCATCATCGTGACACAAGCAGCAACACAGCCCTAAGGCTCTCGCCTCACCACACTGGGTGGTCGGCCTGTCTGACACCGATATTAGGCTGGTTTGATCAGATCGCACAGCTGATAGAAGGTGATGAAGACGACGAAGTTTTGCAGTCTAACACGAGGAGTGATTGGTTGCGGCGGTAACATAGGTTGTGCATTTCCTTTTTTCTTGTTCTTTGTTGCTTATATGTGTCGCATTATGATGTATTAGCTAATTGCTCCAAAATGGCACTTTCGTCGTGCTTCCTTGGTTAGGTGTGTTGATTTAACAATGTTTTCTTAATGTTGTAGATAGCTGATGTGCAAAAACATCGCCTTATTGTAATGGGTGCAAGGTACATAAAAAATAGCGGCGATAGCATAGTGTTCGCGTGCGGTGGCCAGCAAAGCTGATCGGTTCACACTGCCACGCGTTCGAATCTCAATCTTGCCAGCTTTCCGTGGTCGTGAAGAATAGGTTTCGCTTTAAAAATCAGACCGCGGTAAGTGGAGTTGATTAGGTCAGCTTAACTCAGAATGGACGACCATGGCTTTCAAATTTCATTTCAATTTGAGAAAAGAACCGACAGCGCTGAAGGCAATGTTGGCTCTGTTACTCAGACGTCACAGCAGAGGTGCTTGCGGCGAAAGGTAGACCCTTGTATTGCCCCAGATACTTTCGAGCACAAGATGGGTTAAATTTTATGCGGCGTTAACTGAATAGTAATAATAATAATGAAAAACGTGCCTTTGCTACTTACACGACATTTTCGTCTTTTCTCGCAATTTTGCGATTCTGAAATTGCAGCACGTGCTGACCCGTTTAACTGAAGCGGAGCTCTAACTTAATCTGAAAAAGTTTCGCTTTGTTGTGTGCCGATTGACAATTATATATCAAGTCGGCTATAAGGAGAGCGTGCTCCCTAAACCAGTAAACAGTTTGGGGCGTCGCAGGATTCTCCAAACCATAAATCTGCAGGAACTTCCCCAGCTTTCTCGGCAGGTATTCTTACTTTAGACGTGTTGCCCAAAATATTGCCTCGATTATCACGGCACTGACGAATCGTCTGCGGGGCGGGAACGACCTGTCCGGCTGGCTACTTGACTGCGGCGATGAGCTCGTCTTGTACCGGCTGCTCACAGTACCTACTATTTTACATTTTTACCCCACTGCTTCTACCGAAATTCACACCTATGCCAGTGACATGGCCTCGGCGTTGTCACAATATCATCCAAATAACACAAACAAATCTGCCACTTCAGACCACGCAAAAGAGTGTCCAATGTGGCACATGCATTGCATAGTCCAAAAGGCATGACGTTAAATTCATACAGTCCGTTGGGTATGATAAGTACTCTCGGCCATTTAGCTGTAGTAGCCAGTTGAACTGCGGCACAAGAAGAAATATTAGCATGCGACTGAACGTTCTTCGTGCGAAACAGGCATTGTAATTTGAACAATGGCTGTGTCAGAAAGCCCAGCAATGATGGTAAAATTTTTGAGATAGTGTTTATGATATACAAAGCTAGCCTTAACGGGGTCAGATATACCTGTGTCGGGGATGATCATAAAGAGATATAGCATGTTATCCAGCAGAGCTGAATATCATTTGGCCGATAACTGATTACGTATTGCACTGTAGCATTTAGAGGGTTTCGCGCCACTGTTAATTGTAGGCATGTCATTTTTTCTGATATCGGAAGCGATATTTCTCGGCGCTTTCGAATCCTAGAAAAGGAGACTTCTTTGGCGTTTGTTTAGCGACGCCCACCGATACACGCCACTTTCCTCCTGAGTGTGCCGATTTACCTACTCTACGCAGTCTGCGTTACAATGCCATCAACTGGCTACTCTTTTAACGTAGGCCAGACAACGAAGATTGCTTCACATTTGCGTTTTGCAGTGATGTGTACTGGTTGGCGCTGCTCAGCACATGCCAGAGATCAGTTTTATATTTCTCAAAACATGCGCAGCTCTCACTAACGGGCTGGCAGTAATCTCATATAGAAACAAAGCTCCTAACTGCAAAAGTCAAAACACTCTCAGACACAATAGAATAAAGAGATTCTAAAGCAACAAGAGAAAAACGTGGAATAAAGATGCGCACAACATGCCGCGACAATTTATGCCTCTCGTTCGGAAATCAAGGAAATATCCGATTACATGCGCTTATAAATTTCAGGGTAAAAAAAATTGCCTGCAAGACGCAACTGACCAGAAAGCCTTTCCTGGTCGCTACGGTCGGACTGAAAAAGTCGTGAGGGGTAACGTATTATCTGATTTTTTTTTTCACACAGTTCACGAGTGTTTTGCAAGTCACAAGCGAAATAGAAATGGAATCTTGAATATCTGTACAACTTTTGGTTCCACCATTACTCTATTGTTAAAAAATTATACATGATGACATTGCTCTCGGTTCTCTTCCTTCCTACGCTTTCAGCTGTAGCATTTGAAGGATTTTCAAACGTGACTCATCAGGCTCACATTACAGCCACTATCCTTTTCTATGGCCTCGCATGATGTCCCCCTTTGGAGTACAGTTGCCAATATGGGGGAAAGAGCGGACAAGTAGAGCCATTCCTGGATGTGCCGTTAACTGGCGTTGTGAATACAGGGGAAACTTCGGACAAGTATGTCCATCGTTAGAGGTGCCATGGAGTAAAACTGCCAGTAATGATAGGAGAGAGCAAACAAATAGCACGACCTTGGAGGTAGCATACAGTGGCATTGCCGAAAGGGAGACGGCGATCACAACGCTGGTGCTATGTAAGGCCGGTTACCAGCGCGCTTCCAATATTGGACCTATGCATAGTATAGCCTTGGTGAGGTCTCAAATAGAAAGCTGCCAACTCATGCGGGGCGCCACTGTGAGCACCAGTCCTTGGAAACGTTATCCCGTGCAAAAAAAGGGGTTACTCCCATATTTCGAATTTACATCAGAACTGACATTCATATTGTCTCAAATACCAGCTATCTGGTCGCGGAATAGACGCCTTGCAAAAATACCTCACCTGCCGGTGAATTTCAGTTCCCGTTTCGGTTCGAAAAGCGCGCTGGAAAGAAATTCGCCATCTTAGGGGAAGCCGCCTCCCCGCCTATCCGCTGCAGCCTGACTGCCTTTGTTCCGTTGGCGTGGGCACGCACCGCTTGCTCAGCTGCGATTTTGCTGCTATAGTGCTGCGCCACCGTTGGTACAGATGTATTGTTTGAACTGAAATGAGTGATATCGTGTATCCGGTGCGTTTGTGGGAGAGCGACTTGAAGAAGCTGCCGCCGCTTCGGAGGCCACACATCGATGCATATGTGTCGCGGTTGACAGCGACCACGAAATGTCAGCGGAAAGCATGCAAGCTCGTCACCGAAGGCTACGTCGTCACGTCATCTGTGTCAGCGAATTATTCCTGCACAACGTAAGTAACCAGACTTCGTTCGGCTGTTTAAATGTTGTTAAACCGAACTCATTAAGCGCAAGCGGAGCTACGGAGAAATGCCGCGCCTGTCGGCGCCCGATGTGATGTGCTCGCTTTGTTTTACGCTGCCGGGTTGACGTGTAGGTCAGCCCCATTAAACTGCTTTGTTTATTTTTATTTGTATGCGCTGCTTCGAAAGGTCGAATTAAAGACACGTGCAATAAAGAACGCACGTTACAATATTGTGTTGACGTCTCGCGCGCGCTCGTATTCGTGCTATACAGTTTTGTCCATGTGTTCGCGTCGCGCACAGTGGCTTCGCAGTATTTCTTTCACTACGTAGACAAGACCTACTACTGCAGAGCGTTGCAACACCCAGATAGTTATTCATTATAAAGTAAGACAGCGATATTATTTCAGGTTTGTGTACACTGAAGTACACGGGATAAAGCAACCCGACAAGACGAGGGCGAAGTGACAGTGTTACGAAGTGCAGTGTCGCTTCTTCGTTTTCATCCTGCTATGCTGTTCTCTCCCCTTAAAGACCCTTGGGGACGAGACTGCAGAAGTCATGCCACAAATGCTGATGCCAGTACTTTTGTCTTTATTTCAGCGACAACATAGAATTTGTGAAGGCCAGCTGCCACAGAAGCCAGAAGACGAAGCCACCATATGTGGTTTCAGTGGCCTTGTCTCTGCAAGGTGACGTGCTTGGCGGACAATGTGAATGTGCTGCCGGAAAGTACATGTGTAACCACTTACAAGCAGTGCTAAGGATTGTCGCGCTGCTTCAGGAAAAAGGATTCTCTGAGGCACCAGCTCATATGTCATCCACTGACTTGCCTCAGTGGTGGCGAGTGCCAAGAACAAATCCATTACGAGGAACTAGTGTCCAAAAAATTGACTGGCGAGAAGTTGCAGAAGGCGGGCAAGCTGTTCCCCGCTGCTCAAAGGTATACAGCGGCCATGCTGCAAGTGAGCCCCCTGGAGCAGCAAGAAGATTGCACAAAAGCATTTGCTGATGCCTAGAACACATCCAGTGGAATGCAACAATTTGCTAGTTTGATTCAAGCTCCCGACTGCAGTGAAGTGGTCGAAACCAGATACGGCAAGCGGATAAAAGGTGGTTTGCTGAGCTACCAACAGTCGCTTGTGCCGCATGGGATTTCTGTGCTTATGTATTACAACCTAAGAAGCAGGCAGCCACAGCTGCGGGAGACAGCTGAACCCTTTGTGTGCTTCAGTTGCCTGACACCTTGGCAGGTTCCTTACCCAGTGGATGGAGCTACTGCCGCAGTGCTTAAAATATTTGCATCACTTGTATGTTTAGTTCATTTCAGTAAAGACTTTATGTCTGTTACAAGCCGCGAACTGTTTAAGACATGTGGCCTATAACGTTGTTTGTGGCACGCAGTATGTGTGACAAATTTGCTAAGTCATTGTTTTTTGCACCTTTTAGGGGACAGTTGTTACACCTGCTGAAGCCCAGCAACTGGAGAGCACCTCCAGAAAACAAAAGAACAGCACATCTTGCTTTCACGCCCACAGCTATCGATTGACGGCGTCCCTCTTTTGCGTAGTCATGAGCCGCAAAAAATGGACGGAGAAAGGGCTAGCGAACCTAAACGCTATGAATGACCTTTCCCGAGTGAGAGCTATCAGGTATGTGTATTTTCTACTGACACGGTACGGAATTGCGAATAAAATTTTTTCAGGTACGGAATTGCGAATAAAAGTGATACAATCCTGCCATATAAGGACACCATGATTGCTGCAGGCCATCCTGTTGAAATCATTAACTGTGGAATCATCGTGAACCCCAAAAAACCATGGCTGGGCGCATCACCAGATGCAATTGCCTTTGACCCCTGTGAGCCCTTCCCGTGGAGTACCGTGGAAGTGAAGTGCCCCTATTCTCTGAAGGATGCTAGAAAAGAAGACCTTCTGTCTCAAGACTTTTTCGTCGAGTTTGACGAGAACTACCTGCCAACATTCAAGAAGCACCATGAACACTATATGCAGGTGCTCGGCCAGATGGGTGTTAGCCAGACGCTGTGGGCAGACTTTGTAGTGTTCGGGCCACACTACCTCATTGTCCAGAGGTTGCGTTTCTGTGAAGAATGGAGCAACATGGAAGCCGTATTGAACAGCTTCTTTGTCAACACACTGTTGCCTTTTATGGTAAAGCAGCTCAAGGAGTGAATGAAACGTAAGGCTTGATTCAGCAGACCACAAGAGGTGAAAAATGTTTTTATTCGGATTCTAGAATTAACGGGCTTTGCATGTTGATGAGCACTGCACAGGCTGACAATTTCTGGTTAATAAGCGGGCCAAGGGACAGTGGTATGGGGCGGTCAAAGATGTGATAGCACTGGATGCGTTGTATTCGTCGCTCTACATGGATTCGACAAGATGTGATATGTTGCGTTTCCTGCACGTCTTCTTTTTCGAACTGGTGCTTCTGAGAAATGGTGGAATGTTGAGGCCAACTTTTTTCTTCAAGCAGGTCCCTGATTTTGAAACCCTTGTCAGCCATGACAGTGTCTCCAGAAGAAAATGTGTGGTTTCTCTGTCGGAGAGCGACCCCATGAAAGTTAATAATAATAATTGGTTTTTGGGGAAAGGAAATGGCGCAGTATCTGTCTCATATATCGTTGGACACCTGAACAGCGCCGTAAGGGAAGGGATAAGGGAGGGAGTGAAAGAAGAAAGGAAGAATGAGGTGCCGTAGTGGAGGGCTCCGGAATAATTTCGCCGCGATGGCTCAGTGGTTAGGGCGCTCGACTACTGATCCGGAGTTCCAGGGTTCGAACCCGACCGCGGCGGCTGCGTTTTTATGGAGGAAAAACGCTAAGGCGCCCGTGTGCTGTGCGATGTCAGTGCACGTTAAAGATCCCCAGGTGGTCGAAATTATTCCCATGAAAGTTCTGAAGCGAAAATCAGCAGACCATCTGGTGATACACAGACAAGTGCCCTGAAAGTGTTGGCAGATTTATAATTTGAGTATGTACCTGAGTGCATTACAAGAGAGCTAGGTACCTCGCACCTAATCTCTTTGGCATCAATATTCACTCTTGTGGAGGGGTAGAGCTCACGGAACACAGCAGGCATATTGCGGTTGATCACACTTTTGGGTGCCCACAAAGGTAGGTTCCCTAGCTGGAGATACATAAACCTCACCCAACTAGAGAATATCCTCGACACCGTACTGGGTGTGATACCAAACCGTGGCCAAGGTGCGGGTGAAAGAAGCCTGTTCTAAGCTTAACCAGTGTAAGAAATAGCTCTTCCTCTTGTGAAAGCTCGCGAGGTCGACCTCTGGCATCATCATTGGGCAGGCAGTGTTTCTTGCTCTACACATCACATGCATTTTCGCCTGGTTTTAACAGCAGCAGCAGCTTCTGGAAATCCTGGTAGTTGAGCAGGCCTGTGCAAAACTACATGCTGCTATCGTCATTCTTGTATCTGTCTAGTAAGAACGCCCTCGGTTGCTGTTTTTCGTTTACAGCTCGTGCTTCTTGCAGCTGCTGAGTGGTAACTGCAAGCTGTTGCTGGAGATTTTCATTATGTGCTACAAGCTCGGCATTCTTCTGTTTTTATACTTCGAGGTCATCTTTTAACTTCTGTACAAAAGCTCTCAGATTTGTTACACAAGTATAGAGGCCTCTAAGTTTCTCATATTTGTCCTGAAGCTTTGCCTTAATGTCAGTACACACAGACAATCTTGAAGCTCAAATTGCTTCTCAGAAGGAGAGTCTGATTGGTCTGCCAAGTCTGCTGGGTGGTGGTCGCAAACTGCAATGTTAGGGCTTGCAGGAGGCTCGTCATCTTGACTGCTGCCTTGGTGAGATGTTTTTCTAGACCGTGCTGTGCTTGTGTGGGTTGTTAGAGTCCTGTTGGTGCAGTGTTGTAGTCTCTGCTTTGGTGGTCGACGTTTGGTCGCTGGTTTCGAAAATGGGAACTGTGACGGAACAGCATTTTCTTTGAGGAAACGTCTTCCACTTGCTACATTGCTGACGAAGTCATCTAGCTTGAAATGTTTGCTGCATACTTCAGTTGATTGGTCAATTACAAATTTTAGACCCGGGTCTCTCTTTATAGCAATAATCCACTTCTTGACCAGTAGACAGTCTCTGGGAAACTTGCGATAAGACACCTGCAAAAGATGTAATTGGCATTGAAAGCATGATGTGACTGTTTTTCCTACTTTCTAGTCTGTTATCTTTCATGTAAAAACTGATTCAGTTGATCAACGTCAAAAATAAAATTTTACATAAACTCATTCCCTGTGTCTGTTTTTTTAGTCAGTGAGTGCTTCCATACAAAAATTGTTTCCTGTGCTATATTCTCCAGTGCTCTGGTTCTAAAACGGTTCGCTGTGTTAGTACAAGCGAACCAAATGATATCGCTCGCGCAAGC
This sequence comes from Amblyomma americanum, assembly GCF_052857255.1. Lineage (NCBI taxonomy): Eukaryota > Metazoa > Arthropoda > Arachnida > Ixodida > Ixodidae > Amblyomma > Amblyomma americanum. The sequence continues at coordinate 90,572,855 of NC_135499.1, read as the reverse complement.
ACATGTGTCCTAGCGGTGTTTTGGTCAAAGCACACTGCTGCTGATGGCGAGGTGGCCTGCATTATACTTCGTCCGTGACCGAATTTATAAGCGAGAACGACGCAAACCAGCGTGCTGTCTGATGCTAGTGAGTAGCTATTCTAAGCTGTGGTCTAAATGTGTCGCCAACAGGGAATCTCTTGCTTCTCTCATGCAGCTCCGTGGCACTAAATCGTAGGCAATACGAAAGCTCACAGCCTACCATAGCGCATACTAATGCAGCCAACAAATGCAAACTGCACGAGTAGGTGTGCGCGCACAGCTTAGATTCGACCGCCTCCACCAACATCGTCGTTCACTCGGCTGCACAAGTGAACGACGCATTTCGTCGTCGCATTTTACACAAAATCACAACAATCTATCAAGCTGGAAGGCTGTCGGTAGTCACCACATCGTTTCTTTCTAATAGGTAACGTTCCTGCGTAGTCGGGTTATCGTGTGCTGCGGCGCCTTCGGGGAGCAGGCGCAGTAGACGGTGCATTTCTTCTGCATGCGATAAACTGTGCGTCCTTTTCGAAATGCATACAACTCCAAGAACAAAATACAGTTTATTAGGAAAAAAAAAAGTTGCATGCATGGTCCGCGACGAAGCGCGTACCAGAAAACTTGCATCCACTGCGGACGTACTACTTACAGTACGTACCTAAGTACATACCTTCCCGCCATTCGCGTCGCGATATCCGTGTTTGTGGCATTGTGGAACACAGCAGGAGTTGACCATCTTGAAGTGCTTCAGATGACGCCAGAATCAGTAGTGTCAGTGCTTTAGGCAGACTTGTGCGGCGTACCGCGGTAAATCCGTGTGGCGACCGAATCGGGCGTCTTTGCGGTCTTCCCCCAACATGGCGCTGGCGCTAGGGTTCCGGTGGTCTCCCACAGGTGGCGTATTTTTACAAGGGGCCCATTGTTTCATAACGTCTGCATTCGTCTCCGTCTCGTCTCATGTGGGTTAACTAACTGCGCATTCATCAGCCCGGTCGTGTAGATTTATCGAGCGGCGCGCTTTGGCCAGCGTGGACGATATCCACGTCTAACACGTAGATATCGACCCTCGAAGAGCCTCCACGCATTTCACGCCGCGTAAATAATAATTATTGCCTTAAACGCTCATGCAGAAGAACCCAAGCCTTCAATTCATCTTCACTTCCATGTGCCATGGTTTTTTGGAATGATCTTCCCGACAGTATCGCCTCTGTCTATAACCACCAATCATTACAGACTAGCTGCACAAACATTTTCTTTAATGACATTGTAGGATTTTACAAGATGTTCTGTCCCATAAGTTCTTTTTCTCCTCGTTGCTAAAGTATTATGTTTTGGTTTCTTGTGCAGTTTCAACAATTCGCAATTTTATTATAGATAGAACTATTTCTTTACATGTGTATTGGGCACATGCGATGCATTCATGCTGTTTTTTGTTGCTCGCGGGGATGTATGTCTTGTAGTAACAATTTACCCTTTATTACTATAATTGTTTTCACTTTTTGCCTTGCATTGCGCGTTGTATTTTATTTATTGTTCCTATCTTACTTTATCCGTTATTTTGCTCCCTCCCCCCTTACTCAATGCACTTCTGGGCCCTATAAGGTATTTTGAATAAATAATAAATGAATGGACAACCAGTCTGAGAAAGTTGGAATATTAGCACGCGCTGCAGCACAGATGTTCATTGCTTCAACGTTTAGCTTTGCTTGTCTACAGCTGCAGTCACTGGCGAAACCGGCGCAGTGCCTCGAAACAAAAGCGGAGATAATGCTTTTCGCCATTTGCTGCTATTAAATATTTGTCCACTAAAACCTGAATGCGGGGCATTATTTTTTATCAGAGTTTCGTCGCCGCATTATTAAGTTCGGCGTGCACCGCAAGCGCTCTATTTTGCCAGATAGCTTGAACTCTGTCACCGTCGATGAATTCTTGACCTTAAGGAACTTGTGTTTACCTGCGGTGGATTTTGTTTTTAAAAATCAACCTTACAGAACGTGTGGATTTTTACGCGTTTCACGCTTTGGACTGAATATTGCGGAAATATCAGTAGGGTGGTGTGATAATTGTTTTGTCACGTGGCAATGAATGATAAAATCTATGAAAGAAAGCCGCAATTTTTACGACGGGATCCGACGAGGTAGATCAAGCTACGCTTTTAATGCTTTAATACCGCCACAGTATGATTAATAAGATATAATACATCGAGCTAATATGATGAGAGTCAAAACTAGCTCTGAAATATTCTAGTTTAGGACATATTGGGGTCTTGTATGCAAGAAATTTAGCACAATATGGGTGGAAGCGCCATATTTCCACGTAGATTCTGTACTGCATGATAGGCTGAATTAGTGACGCTGCTTACATGACGTGTCCAAGTTAAAGCACACAATTTTGAACAGCTTATTTCGAGGATACCTTAGTAATTTGTGATTCCCTGTTGACATTGCCTGGCTAAGTCAGTAGGAGATGAGCTGGAAAGCATGATAAATGAGTTAGGCAGAGCTGAACGGTAGTTCTTAAAGTTAACATGCAGAAAACCAATGTAATTTTAATAGTCTCGCAAGGGAACAGCAGTTAACATTCTGTAGCGAGGTGCTGGATGTGCTAAGGGAATATGTCTACTTATGGCAGGTAGTGGCCGCTGATCCGTATCATGGGAAGGAAATAACAACAAGAATGAGAATGGGGTGGAGCGCATATGGCAGGTTCTCTCAGATTATGAATGGCAGTTTACCAATACTCCTCAAGAAAAAAAGTGTACAACAAATGTATTTTACCAGTACTCGCCTGTGGGGCTCAAACGTCGGGGCTAACGGAAAGGGCTCAGGTTACTTTGGGGACAATGCAGCGAGCTATGAAAGAATTGAATGTTAGGTGTAACATTAAGCGACAGCAATATGGTGGAGTGGGGCAGGGATAAAGCACCAGGTAATGATATCTTAGTGAAAATCGAAAGGAATAAATGGGCTTGGGCATGGCATGTAATGCGAAGTCAAGATAATTGCTCGTTTTTAAATGGTAACTGAGTGAATTCCGAGATAAGGCAAGCGTACCAGGGGGTGGCAGAAAATTAGGCGGGCGGATGATTTTAAGAAGTTTGCGGGCATACCGTGGTCACATCTGGCAAAGAACAGGGTTTATTGGAGAGACATGGGAGAGGCGTTTGCCCTGAAGTGGACGTAGTCAACCTGATGATAATGATGATGATATATGATTATTTGCATGAGTCACTGAGGGGGCAATGTTATCTTTAATAAAATGAGCAGAAAATATATAGTTACAGTGCACGTGGATTTATAACAGGGAAGTCAGGCTTTAACTGAGCGTCGTGAGCAAAATGTCACACCATTCCTGTATTTTCTTAAGATCCTCTATTAGGCTGGAAGCATATGATTGATTTGTTTTTGGGCAATATATGATGCAGTCCTCAGCTAAGAGGCTAATTTCAGAAGTGATGATATTAGCTAGGTTATTAATATAGACAAGGAAAAGAAAACCAAAAATGTTCCTTGCGACACACCAGAAAGGACAGGAGACATTGCACATGAATACGAATTTGTATATACATATTGTTCGCGGTTAGAAATCTTAGAAACCATTCTAACACAGATAGATAAATGTTGAGATTTGATAGTTTAATATTAGGTTCTTAAGATGGACCCTGTAAATTTTTATAGCCCAAAATGGGGTGTATATTGGATAGTTCTGGTCAATGAAAGAATGCGTCATGAAGATAAAATGCGAGCTGAGCATCACATGAATCTTTGCAAAAAACATGTCGTTTCATATGAGAGAAATAACGAGATAATAGAAATTTAGTTACACTCGAGTAGAAAACATTCTGCGATTTTGGAGCAGTTGCAAGTGACGGAAATTAATTGATAAATTATTGGAGAATACCCGTTGTCTTATATACAAGAGTTATTTCCCCGATGCGCCAGTCTGCTGGAACATAACCCGAGATTAGTCACTGCTGAAACATAGTTGATATAATTAAACTGTATATATGTTAAGTGTTCTTTAAAACTTTAGCATTTGCGCTGTCGACCTCCAATACTAATGAATTTTTAATGAGTCTTTTAAATTCACGACATCACTGCGATTCATGGTTATGTTAAATGTGGACATGTGAATCGGAAATATTATTAATTGTGCGCATGTGGCATCAGGACATTCAAGAGGCTCATTGGTACAAAATCAAAGCAAATCTATTTTCCATCAGGTGCTATGGATGGAGTGGCTACGGAAAAAAAGCTGCCACTTGGCGGCTTGATGAGTCCGCAGCCTCATTTATAAGGCAGCGTCTAGACAGCACCAAAGAATAAACAAGCGATAAACAAATCAAGACACTCGATTAAAGCAAAATAGAAGAAAAAGTCCTGCGTCAGATAAAACAAGCAGCGTCAGCACCAAAGAATGAACAAGCGGTAAGCATATCAAGACACTTGATCAATGCAGAAGAAAAGAAAAAAAGTCCTGAGCTAGATAAAACAAACCGCAGAATAGCCGAAATCTCGTTAGTCAATCAGCAAACGGGTCTCCAAGTTTAACAGTGGAACAACTAAATAAATGAAAATTCAGTGACTGATAAAAGGGATGGCAGAGAATAACACAAACGCTCCATACCAGAATTAACGCATGGTACAGCAACTTCCAGATTTCTTCAGTTTTCTCCATAGAGGAAAATAGTGTATAGCACATATGCGACTCCAGAATCAGGCATAGGCGAGCCATCAGTATTGCAAAGGAATACAACGTTAAACTCGTTGGGACGGTTGCATTCCAAAAGCCTTTCGGGTTGTTTTGCAACACCGAAGGTATGAAGTAGAGTAAAATTTTCGCTTTTCTTTGAATGGTGGTGCATCGTAGTGTCTAGCATCAGAGTAGTTTTCGACCCAAGCGAGTTGAGAGTTATTTTTAGTAAAGCGGAAAGCGGGTTTATTTTCACACTTTGCTGTTTTGATTTCGCATAACACCACGATTATTTCACGCGCTCGGTTACTGCGACAGTTGGAATGAAAAGTGTTATTAAGCGCTGCATGTAGGCCTTAAAAAGAAGCCAGTTCAATTCGGCTAAGCGAAACTAATAACTTCATTTGAGGCTATACCCGAAGCTTCCTAATTCATTATTCACGCTAGATAGCCAGCCCAGCAATAAAGCGTAGGTGCAATTTTTGACAAGTTTACCCTTGAGCAAAAGCAGGCGAATGTAATATTAATTGCGTGATGACTGAGGCCTTGCACATGTGTAACAGCGGACAAGTTTTGTGGATGTAAATTTAAGATAAGGTCAAGAATTTTTGAAGAATGATCTGTGGTGCCTGTTGGGTGAGCGATAAGCAGTCTTAATCTAAAATAGAGACTAGAGTTGAATTGGCTAGCAATGTTATTTTTCGATAATGGGAAATCAAGGTCTGGCCAGTGAATTGAGGGCAGGTTGAATTCCCTGAAAGCTAAGAGTGAAGTGCGCGCGCGGGTATATTTTAGTAGGCTTATTCAGAGCGTCGTGAAAATGATGTATAAAAAATGCAGCAGCGTTCGGCGAGCGATAACAATATCCAACGAGAGTGCGCGGTTGTGACATATTAAAGGAAATACAAACATTTTTAATGGAGATTACACCTTAACTAGAATACAGTGCAGAAGACAATTGGCAGCGATAAGCACACCGCCTCCATGGGAGTTATAATTTTTGATTTACGAAAGATGGCGAAGTTAATTAACTAAGGCAAGATTTCAGAATCGGTAAAGGTTGAATTGAGCCATGATTAATCTAACAGAAGAATACTGCACAAACTCCAAGACGCGAGGTTATACATCAAATCTTTCTTTGGAATAACGCTGCGTATATTAGTAAATAGGAGAGTTAGACTAATATAACTCTAATCGCTTTTTGGAATCGTCATATCTGATTGCCAAACTGTGCATCTTTTCATGCTGTTACACTGAATATCGAAAACATATGTTTTCTTGCCAGACACGAGTTTGTCACAGCCAAGTTTGAACTTAATCTCCCCAACTTTTCAATACTCAATGAGAAGCCAGCGCGATGCACGAACATTGAGAAAAATTCACCAGAAACTGCGCTATTGGTGGCTTTCAGCTTCCCTGACATATATAGAATCTGGTCTTCGTCTCTGAAAGCTTCGAATCTGGCAATGACTGGCCGTATACTGTGAACCCGAAGGCCGCCTAGCATGTGTGCCCGCTCACTGGGTCGTGGTTTTATATCTATTCCTAATTTTTAATAGGCGCCAATCCTACTTTCTCATAGGCCGATTACTAGTTACTCAAACCTGCTCCATGATTCACCTTGAGAGGCTTTGAACCCATAGAACATTAGGTTGTTCCGACGCAGCATCGTCAACAGGGACAGCCATCGCCAGCACTTGACCAAACAATCATTTGTTTTGGATCCGACGCCTCCAATCTCAGTGATCATTGCTGCTAAAGGAGCGCTGTCCTTTTCAATAGCGGCGAACGTAGCACGTCTTGTAACACCGCGAGTGTGATGTGCAACGCCATATAGCGGCGAGGGCGGAAAGTGTGCGAGAACAATCTTATGCTACCTATATCATCAAGACTGCCAGAACCGATACCCTCGTTAAGCTATTAGCAGGCAAGGTAAATGAAATGAGGGGATCAATTGAAAAACCTATGAAGGAAGCCAACAGTCACCGAAACCAAGGTACATGGGAATGTTTTCACTTTTTTTTAATTTGTAATGCCAATCGATGGGAGAATAATACTTCGAATAATAAATTTGGAAATAAATTTGAGAGGGTGTATATTTATATCTGTAGTGTTATAAACTAACCAGTTCACAAGCACTCGTGATGTCTCAGTCTCTTTGTGCGTTTGTGTTTTTGTGCGCTTGTACGTGTTTGCAATGCACCTAATCTCCCAATAGTCCGTGCTCCTCAGTTCACATTAAACTCTGTTTCGATGACTGCATTTTCCTCAACAAAATTAACCCCGTTTTTTTTTTTTAAAATCTAACCTCTAGAAAATTCCGACATGGTGCAAGAATTCTCACGCGCTTCACCGCTAGGAATGAGATACCAATAAAAGCGCTTCTCTTGCTCAAAAATTTTATTTTTAAAAATTGTGCAGCAACCGGCATGTGAAGCCGTGCGCTTGTAGGAAACCTTCAAATTTCGCAAACCCGAATTCATAGCTGTTGTCTGTCACCTATATTTTAGGAATCGCTTGTCTGACAAAAAACAGTTGAACTGAACTATAAAACTGCAGATCTAGTTCACGATAACTATTCGACCTCCTGGAAGCGCGAAAGGTAGTCTAAAACCGCAAGACAATGCCTCTAGTTGAAATTAGTGGTCCTTCCCTTGTTTTTGCCAGAGAAAAGCAAGGGTTCCAAATGATCTCATTGGTTTTGATCTTTTTACTCGCAGCTTAGCGCACTATACGCAAATATTCACCACAGTAACCGTCGGGCCTACAGAGAGATTTCCGGTCAGAGCGCGATATCCTAGGTACACTGGACGATGTTCTGCGACGCTCCCAACTCCTTCCTGCTCTTCTCCTCAGAAGTGACAATGTGAGGTATACGAGCCCCTCACTAATGGCCCCTCTCCGCCACATTCTGTAAGATGGGCTCGAATCGCCAATGAGGAGGTGGAGGAAAGGCAGTGAGGTTAACCGGAAGAATGACCGGTTTGATACCTTTCACGAAAGGAAAGGGGTGAAAGGATAGAAAGATTAGAGAAAAAAGAGAGTAGCAGGAAATTTAAGTCACTATGCAGTCACAGCGTTCAGTAAAGTCACAGCCTATCATTCAGGCCAGAAGTCCTCAGGAACGAAGCAGTACCTTGGAGGCCTTCGCCGCCGACGATCGCCGCGGCCACTGGCCGAGAATCTTCATTTCCGTTAGCGGGCGCAGGTCTAGATGCTCCAGTACACGGCAGTGAGAAGGTCTCTCGGCACTGTAGGTAGGGCACTCACAAAGAGTGTGGCTTATAGTCTCATAACACCCGCAGATGGCATTTGCAGGGCTATCAGTCTGTGCAGGACGCCCAGGGAGGCGACCGTGGCCACATTTATTTAGGGCTGCCGGAGAGTAGATAGCCGTGGAGCGGCGGCGGGAGCGTCCGTCCCTCTCCAAGGTCGTTGTTCATGTTTCGTAAAATACGATGGCACATAAAGGTTCCAAGCGTTCTCTTCAGCGCGTGATGGGGAAGCTTCGCCCTCTTCGGCATTTCGGTAGAGCAGGCCGCGTGGGTAGCTGCAAGCCATACTGATTAAGAAATAGTAATACTTGGTGAAAGGTACACCAAGCGAAAAGTGACAAAGCAAAGTTGCTTAAGGTTGTGAGAGGTCGTCTTGTGTTTTAAATACAGTACTTAAAGTAGAATTTAATGACAGCTCGTCAGAGAATGGAAGTCAGAGATTCAGATCTGGGTCCAATGTATTTAAATCCGAATTCGAAAACTGGCCTGAATTCCACCCGGCGCGGTGGCTCAGTGGTTAGGGCGCTCGGCTACTGATCCGGAGTTCCCGGGCTCGAACCCGACCCTGGTGGCTGCGTTTTTATGGAGGCAGAACGCTAAGGCGCCCATCTGCTGTGTGATGTTAGTGCACATTAAAGATCCCGAGGTGGTCGAAATTATTCCGGAGCTCTCCACTACGGCACCTATTTCTTCCTTTCTTCTTTCACTTTGTCCTTTATCCCTTCCGTTAAGGCACGGTTCAGGTGTCCAACGATACATGAGACAGATACTGCGCCATATTCTATCCACAAAAACAAACCAACTGAATTCCACGCGGAAAGCGTGATGTCCTGCGCCAGTGGTCGAAGCATACCCGCTGCGTCGGCTCTCAAGATAGGGATGGACACACAATGGCCCTCATGGTGAACAGTTCGCGCGGCCTCGTCCGCGCGGTGGTTGCCTGCGACGACGCTGTGTCCTGACAGCCATTTGTAAACAATATCCTGCCCTTATTAATGGCGGTGTGATGTGTGATGTGTGATGTGTGATGTTTTCACTTTCCTATCTATGGAACTTACGGTGATGACCATGGAGCCCGAGGAACTGAAAGGGGTCACTAAGGCATCTTTGTAAACGTGCAGTGGGTGTTCGTGTTCCTAATTCAAATATGCTAAAGTTGTCGGTTTTATTGCTGTGGACGATAAATCAGCCTTCTTTTTAATGCGCGGTATGCAAAGAAGCACACGAGGTGGGGGCAGACTCATAATGAAGAAGGCGGTCTAGAGGCTGGCGTAAATTGGTTGGTAGGAAGCCGCGATGGGCATCAATAATTTTCGCAAACGATGTACTCGGCCGTTTAGCAGGAGCACTGGCAAGATGTTGTGCGGGAATCCCACAGAGGTGACGAATCTGCGCTCTCAAAGCTTCGATAGTTGCATGGGCAGTCACTCAATTCTCCTGAGCGATGAGTGCTATTGAGGCTGTAGACGTGGAGGATTTGGAAGTCCTAGGCACGTCCGGAGAGCTTGAGCTTGAACACTTTGTAGACACCATATGTTCGTTTTCCTCCTGTTTCCTAGTGCAGGGATACTGTACCGAAGGAATCCCATGAATAATGCGGTGTACAGCTGGAGCATCGACTTCACTGATGCTCCCCACGGTTTCCCTGCCAGAAAGGAGAGAACGCGATCGATCGATGGCAGTCGCCTTTTCATGTACGATGAATGGGGCTCCCTGTTAGATTACGTTCAATGATTACTTCAAGGAAGTGATGGCTATTTTCGTAGGGTACTGTTGAGCTATTTATGCGTACGGCATAATGGGACATGCTCTTGCGCGTAAAGGCAACAAGGAAACATTTTTCAGCAGAAATCTCCAGCCTTGCAGCCGGAGGTAGACAGTAAGAATAATTGCCTTCTCTCCTTCTGAAGCCTTGCATGAACTTGCGGTCGCGAAACTCGGATACAAATATCGTCCGTAAACACTGAGAATCGAGCCGACTGTTGTAGTACTTAAGGGCGACATCGATAAGGGCGACACGCGCAAGATGGAAAAGCTTTGGGCTAAGTACTCTAACCTGTGGGACCCCGCGGGAAGTGAGAGGTGAAGATGTTTGTCCGTCCTCAGTGTGGATAAATAGTGATCTGTTGGATAGATAATTGCGTATCCAGTAGAACAGGCGACCACCAATTTCTGTGGCTTCCAGAGAGTCCAAAATAGCTTGATGAGTGACGTCATTATACGCAATATCCAGAAACTACGCCTCTGTCAAGCGCTTCAGATGCTTCTGATGTTGAACTGATAACACCAGGTAAATCACGCTATCAGTAGACGAACGTCAACGCTGAAACCCAGAAATTACATCTGGGTATTTTTCGTAGCGCTCTAGATACCACTCAATTCGCGTTAGTATCATCCTTTCCATGAGTTTGCGGCGCAACTAACCAATGCGATTGGACGGTACGATGCTAGTACGTCAAGCGGATTTTCCGAGTTTAATGATTGGAGCCGGACGACTAGCTTTCCACGCGTCCGCAAGTGGACCTGCACACCTTTATGAGTTTAACTGGTCTGAAAGAACACGTCAAGCCTCCAGACCAAGGTTTGTGTGTGCAGAATATGTTACTGCATTGGGCCACGCGATGAAGACCGTCTGCAACCGGCCATCACGGCGTCTAGTTCTACCATGTATAATAGAAGGCTCATTCGCGAATCCCAAGATCTGGGCACTTCGCAGCAATCAGGGGTTTGAATGGGTTCTTGGGACCTGCTATTCTTGAGCAAAAATCTTCACTATTCTCCTCTCCGCTGCGTCCTTGGAGAAGTGCGATAGACTTGAATGGTTGGAGCTGCAGAGAAGGTGTTCATACACCACGCGCTACACTCCAGATGCGTGACAGAGGCTTTCGAGGATCCAGCGATTCACAAACTGCCTTCTAACAGTCAGCCACCAAGATTTCAATTGTGTTCTGGATTTCCTTCTGCGTGCGCCTTGGATCCCTTCAGTCGAGCAGCGGCTTCGTGCGCCTGTACCTTCTCTCTGCTCTTCGTCGAAGTGATCGGAGGCGCTGCTGCTCCACGTCGAAGTCTTTGAACTTTGTTATTGGAGTGCAAAAGTATCTCGCATTTTTCATGGCCTCCTTGATGCGCTCTTCAATGCCTGTTCAAATGTTTTCTCTCCAGGCATGTTCCATAAGGGTTTTATACAGAGACCAGTCTTACCAGTCGATGCGTTGCTATCGTTTGGCAGATCTGCATCCATCCAGACCAGGAACAATAATATATAATGGAATGTGGTCACTTCCACGAGTTTCTACGTCGGCAAACCACAGGAGGCGTCTCGAAAGGCACCGAGACAGAAACGTCAAGTCCAGACAGATAATGTAAGACAGCCAGCGAATGTACGTTGGAGAACCGTCGTTAAGGCATTGTAGGTCGTGGTCAGAGGCGAAACAGACAAGAGTTCTTCCCTTCGAATTTTTCTGGATGCCTCCCCACATGGCGTGATGCGCATTAAAGTCACCAGTGACTATCAAGTTCCACGTGCTGCTGCCAGCAAGTCCCTCAGTTTATCGGCGTCAAGCCTTGTTGTTGGAGTGAAGTACGCGCCCACAAGGGTAAAATTCAGGGTGCGCTATTTCCCCGTTACACAGACAAACTGATTATGACGGGGTATGGGTTAAACGGTTGTATGGTGAGGGGAACCGTATGGGGCACCGTGAGGGGGAACCGTTGTGAGGGGGAACCGTATGATGCACATGAGTAAGCTCCGTTCGAATGTAGACGATGACCTTTCTGTTTCCCCTGTGCGTGGAGGATGCAAACGTTTCATAGGCAGAAATTCGAATGGGCTTTTGTAAATTGGGCTCACAAATCACAACGACTGGAAATCTGTATTTATACATGCATTCGCCAAAATCCAAAATGCGGGAATTGAGTCCACGGGCATTCCACTGGAAAATGGTTGATTCTCTGTCTTGGTAATGATAGGAGAGCCATCGTGTCCGCTACTGCAATGCTGCAAGGACTGGATTTAGCGCGTCCAGTACCTGCATAGCATTTCGTGCTTCTGGCGAGTGAAGGCTATACACCATCACACGTATGGCGTTCATAAGAGGCCTCAAGATGGCGATCACCTACACTTCCTTACCTAGGGCTGGGTCTCTGCCTTGGGCTCGCTCAGCTGTAGGCGTAGGACAGTTGGGGCGGGGTGCCTGCTCAGACACTGAGGTCGAGCGTGGATGCGGCAATGGTGGCCATGTCACCTCTGAAGAACTCGTTTCGGCCTCACCAGTCACCGGGCTTACATTACTCGGTGGTCAGAGAGGACAAATTGCAGGAGCGATGGGGTCTTCCGTGGCGCTGTCGGCCGATTGTCTAGTAGATCGTCGGTGACGAGAACGACGCCGACGTACCGTAGCTGCGGTCTCTCAGTGCGTTGATTGGTCTCGCACTATTTGCTTCATCACCACCTGTCCTTTCTTCAGGCGAAGACTTGAAGAAGCGTCAAGAGGGCCACGGTAGTTGGCGCACTTCAAGACAGTAGCGCGGCAACTCTCAACGGCATGTGGCTCAGAGCAGCGCGGACACGCTATGTTGATATTGTTACGTGCTTTGCACGCACGGGGGTTTATTCAAAGAGGGGACCGGTCGAAGCAGGATGGAAGCAGGAAGCCTAGCAGCGTCCTTCAGCTCTCTCTTCTTCTTCCTCTTTCTCCGCGGGTCAGTCCTTCATCTTCTGCTTCTTCCGTCGAGGTTCTGTGGAAGCACGTTACATTTCCCTCCTCGCAGACGATGCCCGTCGGGCGAGTTAAACAGACCGTCTGGGATGGAATCGCTTGAGGCGGGCTACATGCACCACCTGAGATTGGCGTGACCGTCGACCACTAGCAGTTAGTCGTGCTATAACGTAATTAACGTCACTTATGCACTCCAACACAACAAATGGTCCAGTGTAGTGGGATAGCAGTTTCTGACACAGACCACGCTTGCGTAGAGGGGTCCACAACCACACAATGTCACCAGGAACATAAGAAACTTCTTGGTGTTGGACGTCGTAGCGGTTCTTGGAACGCTCTTGCGAAGATAAAATTCGAACGCGGGCAAGCTGGCGAGCTTCTTCAGCTCTGCAGAGTGTGGTCGCAAGAGAAGGTTCATCGTGGATGAAAAATGGTAGCATGGTGTCAAGGCCGCAGCGAGGCGAGCGAGCATAGAGCAGGTAAAAGGGGCTGTAGCCAGTTGTCTCATGTTGCGCGGTGTTGTACGCATGAGTGATGAACGGGAGTACGCCATCCCAGTCCTTATGATCTGCAGCGACGTACATGGCAAGCATGGTGGTGAGCGTACGATTAGTGCGTTCTACCACACCGTTCGTTTGGGGATGATATGGCGTGGAGTGGCGAAAACTGCAGCTGCTGAGGCGAAGAAGTTCTTCAACAACGTCCGCTGTAAATTGACGTCCACGGTCGCTAATGAGAACTGCAGGAAGGCCGTGCCGAAGAATGACGAATCGAAGTAAGAAGTTAGATACTTCAGACGCAGTAGCAACTGGTATCGCGGCTGTCTCACAATAACGGGTTAAGTGGTCTACGCACACAAGAATCCATCGATTTCCTTTAGAGGATCGTGGGAAAGGTCCAAGGAGGTCAATGCCAACTTGCTCAAACGGGGCTGTTGGAGGTGTGATTGGCCGCAATTTGCCCGGTGGACTTGAAGTCGGCAGCGTAAAGCGCTGGCATTGCACACAGCTGGCTACATAGTGCTGGATGGTTGAACGCATGTTAGGCCAGTAAAATCGTTGTTGTGTGCGGTGGAGTGTGCGTGTCACTCCCAAGTGCCCAGACGTGGCGTCGTCGTGCATCATTTCAAGAACTGTGATGCGTAGGCTTTCGGGTACGACAAGAAGCATGCGTGCTCCTCCAGAAGCGAAATTCTTCTTATAAAGCAAACCGTCGCGAATGCAAAAAGTATTCTTTACAGAATCTTGAGCGGCATCAAACAAAGAGGTTAATGTTTGGTCCTTGCGTTGCTCAGTTCGAAAAACTTGAAGATCGGGGAAGGCTTGTGAAAGTGACGACAAGTATTCATCAAAGTTGTCTGCGTCGTCCTCAGTCGTTAGAAGCGGCAAACGGGAAAGACAATCGGCATCTGAGTGTTTACGGCCGCTTTTATGCACAACAGTGAAATTAAATTCTTGTAGGCGCAAAGCCCATCGAGCAAGCCGGCCACAGGGGTCACGAAGACTCACTAACCAGCAAAGCGAGTGGTGGTCGGTCACGACGGTGAAAGCATTCCCGTACAGATAGGAGCGGAAGCGCTGTACAGCGAAAACAACGGCGAGACATTCTTGCTCAGTAACCGTGTAATTTCTTTCGCTCTTACTCAACGAACGGCTGGCATATGCTACCACGTGCTGATCGTGACCATGGCGTTGTATAAGTACAGCGCCGATACCGATACCACTTGCATCAGTGTGCACTTCAATTGGTGCAGATAGGCAGAAGTGGCGTAGGATGGGGCCCGAGGTCAAAAGAAATTTCAGATGCCGGAAAGCTGCGTCACATTCGCTGGTCCAATTGAACGGTGCATCTTTATGCAGCAAACACGTGAGTGGGTAAGCGATGTCCGCAAACCTAGCTATAAAGCGTCGAAAGTACGAGCAGAGCCCTAAAAAACTCTGCAGCTCTTTCACTGATTGAGGCACCGTAAAACTTTTGACAGCTTCAATTTTCTTTGGATCTGGTCGAACACCTTCTTTATCAACTAAATGACCAAGAACAATTGTTTCACGGTTCCCAAAATGACATTTCTTGGAATTGAGGATAAGGCCAGCTCGTTCCATGCAATCAAGCACAATATCCAGACGGCGGTTGTGCTCACTAAACGTTTTGCCAAAAATTACAACGTCGTCCAGATAACATAAACAAATTTGCCACTTGAGGCCACGCAGGATTGTATCCATGAACCGCTCGAATGTTGCAGGTGCATTACATAATCCGAAAGGCATGACGTTGAACTCGTAAAGTCCGTCTGGTGTAATGAATGCCGTTTTTCCCTATCTGCAGCGTGCACGGGGATTTGCCAGTAGCCGGATCTCAAATCAATAGAAGAAAAGTATGAAGCGGAGTGCAGACAATCAATTGCGTCATCTATACGTGGAAGCGGGTAGACGTCCTTCTTCGTGGCCGTATTTAAGCGACGGTAGTCAACACAGAACCTCCATGTGCCATCTTTTTTTTTAACAAGGATAACTCGAATTATGCCTCGCTTTAGCATCTCTTGAACTTGGTCATCTATTAACTTACGTTCAGTGGCTGAGACTCGATAGGGCTTCTGGCGTATAGGAGGTGCGGAGCCGGTGTTGATCGTGTGATGAATACGACTGGTAGGCGGTGGTGTTGAATCGTCTTTGGCAAAGTCGAACACGAACACGTGTTTCAGAAGGAGTTCCACTAGAGTGCGACGCTCGGTTGGGGAAAGAGCCTGATTAATCATAGCCTTAACTTGGGTCTCCATATCTCTTTTCACGTGCTGCTCACTGACAGAGTTGGTTAACGCCGCGACGAAACCTGACACACCTTCCTCGAAACGGGCGAGTTTGAGGCCCCGGGGCAACACAGCTGGCTCTTCAGAGTGGTTCACTGTCCACAGCTCGGTACGGCCTCTCACCACGGGAACGACGCAACGAGGCACGACGATACTCTTCTTAGAGCAGGCGAGTGTCGTAGGCTCTACCACAGCTTCAAAAGATTCGCACTGATTGTGAATAGAGGAAACCCGCACGAATGCTGCAGAGAAAGCTGGTACAATAGTATCTTCTTCCACCGCAAAAGCTCCAAAATCCGGTGTCGAGTTATCCACAAGAGCTGAAAGTAACGAAGAATTCAAAGCAACTTCTCCCGTACGACAGTCTAAAGTTGCACCACACTCTTGCAGAAAATCAATCCCAAGAATCACATCATGCGTTGACCGTGGTAGCACTGCGAATTCTGTTCTAAACGTTAGACCACCAATAACAACATCCGAAGCACACACACCAAGTGGAACCAAAGGTTCACCACCGACACCACGGAATAACGCTGCACGGTCACCACTAAACATCACTTTCCTACCTAAACGATTCTTAAACCTCAAACTCATAACGGATACGGTAGCACCAGTGTCCACAAGAGCCATTGTTTTCACACCATCAATAAACACTTCCAGTTTGTTCTTCAACATAAACACGGGCAGAGGTAGATTGGACGTCATCAACTCGCCGGCGGCCTCACCTCCATCGGCCGCGCCTCCTAGTTTCCCGGAGGCGGAGGGGATGCACGACGTCGAGGAGAAGGTGACCGCTGTTGGCGCTGAGGTGGCGGCGTCACACTGCGGTCAGATGCGGGTGATGAACTCCGCAAATTGCTCGGACGGTACGGGTCCCAAGCGGACGTTGGGGGTCTCTGCTGCGCGGTGTGCAGTTGCCCGTAAGTATTCGCCGGGGGTTGGCAGTCTTGAGAAGTTGGGAAACGACGGCGGCAATATCTAGCGATATGCCCTGCAATGCCACACCGGTAGCACAAAGGTTGAGAGCGCCAGCGACCGCCATAAGAGTCCTGGCGAACAAAGTCGCGACGTTGGCTGAAGCCAGGATCTCGCTGCTGACGAACCACGTCTTCTGGGTAGGTGGGCCTCCTTTCTGTCGGCTGGTGGCGATAACGTTGGGCAATGTTCCGATCGTCCATGGGCAAAGTGCCGTTGGGTGGAGCCCACGGAGTCGACAGGGCGGCAACATCTTCCTCCGGTGCAGAACTGTGCCGCAGATATTGTGTGTGGCAGAAGGTATCCCGGGATCTGGACAATTCCTCGCGCACAATCTCTCGAATCATATCAGCCATAGAATTTGGAGGACTGGCTTCAACACTGGCTATAGAGGTGACATTGGCCAATCTTCCGAATTTAGGGGTGATTCGACGCAGCTTAAGAGCTTCAAATGTTCTGCAATGTTCTATAACGTCAGCGGTGGTGCTCAGGCTCTCTTTGCTAATCAGGAAATTGTAAACATCTTCCGCAATTCCTTTTAGAAGGTGGCCGACTTTGTCTTCTTCAAGCATTCTGGAGTTAACTAGCTTACATAACTTTAAGATGGCTTCGATGTATGCCGTGCAAGTTTCTCCGGGTACTTGCGCGCGGTGAAGCAATGTCTGTTCCGCACGCTTCTTCTTTGCCGATTCATCCCCAAAATTTTTCTTTATCTCGGTCGTAAAGGTAGCCCATGAACTCAGTGTATCCTCATGATTGTCGAACCAGTCAAGGGCAGTGGCGGCAAGGAAAAACACAACGTTAGCCAGTTTAGTAGCAGCGTTCCATCGATTGTATTTGCTCACCCGCTCGTAGTGTTTCAGCCACTCGTCAACGTCCTCTTCAGGTTTTCCAAAAAATGTGCGGGGCTCTCGATAATGTGGCCAGTTGTTCGCTGTGGATAGCCCGGGTTGCTCAGCATTGTCGTCTCCAGGCATGTCCGATGGCAGTAGTGGGAAGCCTGCGAGTCTACGGCTCCTTCGGTAGATGGAATGCTCCGTGGTCGATACCCCGCACATCCACCAACCTGTTACGTGCTTTGCACGCACGGGGGTTTATTCAAAGAGGGGACCGGTCGAAGCAGGATGGAAGCAGGAAGCCTAGCAGCGTCCTTCAGCTCTCTCTTCTTCTTCCTCTTTCTCCGCGGGTCAGTCCTTCATCTTCTGCTTCTTCCGTCGAGGTTCTGTGGAAGCACGTTACAATATTACAAACTCCACTGACATGCCCAATTGTCATGCACTTCCGACACTAAAGCGGGTTCGGGACGAATGGGCAAACTGCATGTCGAAAGTGGCCAACCTTCACGTGCGATGCTATAGAGTCTCCCTTAAATGTCAGCTTCACGCACCTTGACTCACCGAGGCGCTGAACCTTGGCTATTTCGATGCTGTTTTTCGCTGGTTTAATGAGCATCGGCAGGCAGAAGTCAGGGATGGTCGTGTCGGTGTCGTAGATGACGCCACCTGTGCCTTTGTTTTCAAGAACAAAAGAGCGGACGGAGCTGTCTTCGATCATCTTGATGGTGGCAAGATTTTCTGAAGCGTTCCACTCCATTACATCGATGGAGCTGTTAATCATTCGGCTTTTGATCCTGACGTCCTAGATCACCCCCGGGATGCGAGCCTCGAAGAACACCGACGTAGCTTGTCTGTTCAGCAAGTTGAGGTTGTTGGTGGGCGTTTCAGGCGCAAACAGGACTGTATATGCTGGTGCACCACGCGTCGTGATGACGGTAGATGTACTTGATGAGGGCGAGTCCTCACTCTTACGCAGTCTCCTCTTGGCTTTCTCGCTCAGCACTGGGACGAACCCGCCGTCCGCCTAGGAGTCTTCGCTTGTAGCTGAGTGCAGCACGATGCGTAGGCTGCTTGCCTCGCTCGATTGATAGAACCGCTTGTTCTGGGCGGCTGCCGCCGACACACCGGATTCCAGAGGAGGCCTGACGTCCTTCACTTCTATCGCAGTCTCGAATAGTGAGCGGCGCTTCTCTGATTGTGCGAAAAAACGATAAAACCTCAGAGGCAAAGAGGTGGCCTTCTGGTCTGCAACAATTCCATCCCGAAAGGCCAAAAGTTCTCAGCAAAGTCTTGACCGTTTTTAAGCAGCGAACATTTACTGCATTGAAACGGAATCTGCTGGCAATGGGCATTGCCATGTTGCGCCAACCTGCCGCTATCTACACATATGATGTGTTCTTCAAAAACATTGCCATGTTGCGCCAACCTGGCTCTTTTTACACATGTACTGATTTCTTTGCTTTGCCGATGCAACCTTTCCCAAACCTTAAAACCTTTTCAGGGAAGAAATGAGGTCACCGCAGACTGAGCGCTTTAAGAGGCGCTTGAAAAAATCATCAGTTTGGACAGTCTGCTTCCTGGCACAAGAACACTTGCGAAGGAAAGCCGAATGCACCCTATGTGGAACGGTTTTTGTCGATGGTATCGCAGCTATCCGCGATTTCCCAACAAAGTGTGATGAGAGTCCTGTGATCAATCTAACACTCTACCTTCATCCTGTACCACCATCTATAGGCCCGAATCCAACCAGCCAACCATTTCCACTTTTCAGAACACTTTCGACTTCCACTTTCCACCGATCAGGAGTCCAAACAGGAGCAGAATGAAAGAGCGAAGATGAAATGCAGCCACAGTCGAAAGGCGTTGTAAAACGAATCCGCACATGCACGTATCTTACATTAGTTAG